>NW_027526335.1:207315206-207615826 GCF_048455015.1 Haemaphysalis longicornis | reverse complement strand
ACAGAAAACTGCTCAAGGGAGTCCATGTTATCGGGGGGGGGGGGGGGGTTAATTGGAGGGCCACAGGCTCTGGCCTGGGCTTGGTATGACAATTGAATTCTTAAGCGGTTTTTCCGATTTGGTTTCTTCACTATACATTAACACGACTACGAGCTACGAGGTAGCCGAAATTCTTCATGTTTTGTGGTAGCCATGAGCCGTGAAAACTGTGCTTTGTGAAAGAGCAGGCAGCGTGTAACCGTAAAGTCGTGGGCACGTGTGACTGAGCGGGTAATATGCCGCCGCGAAAGTAGTAGCTTACGAAAAAACTACCACCTCCCCTCGCGGGAACCCCTGTGTAGATGCGACGCATAGGGGGTTCACGTTGCAGCGTTGGACAGCGGAGGAACGGCGCTGGAAAGATGGAGCGGAGCGGCGCAGGCACCGCGTTTTATAGCGCGCATAATGGTGAGGGGACGATCCGGCGCCAGTGCGTCTGCCGCGGCTATGACGCAACACAATTCAACACAATCCACTTTAATTCAATGCAATCCAAATTCAATCCAATTCAATCCAAGCCAATCCAATCGAATCCAATCAAATGCCCCTCGCGAGAGAGTGTTCGCTATCGGAGAGGAGAGGGGTTGAGTGGCGGAGAGCGATGCTGGCGCGGCGAGGAGAATGGGGGAGGGGCGGACGCCACAACAACGACGCCGACGCCGGATGGAGGGACAAGGCGCGTGAGTGAGATGCGTGCCATCTAAAAAAAGAAAACAAACGTACTTCGACGAAGACCAGACACACAAGATACGGGCGCCTGCGGCCGTCCGTATCATGCCTTCGCCTAGGACTGTTTAACACCACGTTTTCCGTTTCCTTCAAGTGTAAACTAGCTCACTTAGGAACACGTTTTCGTAAAATGTAGCTGACGGTTGGTGCACCGGTTCGCCACAAAGGCGGCGTGTTCATAGGCACGCTCAAAAACAGTGCCAAGCTCCTCAAGCAAATTATATAAAAAATTTGTAAAATTAATAAAACAGGAGTCTCTAATAAGTTTCCCCCAAAATATTAGCATTCTTGTTAACTACCTGCTTGATCTGAAGAATAGTAGGCACAACTTGTTCCTGCACAATTATGTTTTACTTCCTTTTTCCTAAGCATTAAAACAGCCTATCTTATTTTCAACTGATGCAATACCATAGCATTCTTAGCATTTTCGTTGCACTGTGTTCGAATGTACGGCCACTAAAACGTTTTGATGTAATCCAGTTATGAAACGAAGGGCGAGCGCATAGTATAACGGCGGTCCATGACGACACAGATGGCCTTGATGTGAGCCGCATAGGCGGTAGCGCCAGATTCTTCTCTAGAATATATAGTAAGAAACTCTATGGCGGAAACGGCCGCGGCTGCAATCTCGGCGGTGGCGGTGGCGGGGGCGATGGTTCCGGGCATTTTTACACCTGTTCGCGCTGCTGATTCTCCGCAACAATCCTATGACCGCGCTACTGCCGCTGTCCAACGACTGAGAAACTTGTGAAAGAGGCATCGGTGGTAGCGAGGGGATCAACATTCGCGATAACCGTTGGGAAGGAGGAGGCCGCGGTGGCGAGGAGGAGCCCGGGAGCGGCGGCGAGTAAATTGCCTTCACCGGAATGAAAACTGAAGTGTGTGTGTGGGGGGGGGGGAGGGGGTAGCGGAGCAATTTGCTACGTAACTCCCGAACACTGCACATAGAATTAGACTGGATCACCTGGTGGTCAATCCATCGTACACTTAATTTAAGGGTACGTGACTCATCAGTGGGCGCGCACGGCAAGCCAAAGTGAAGAGGAAGAGATTGCCCAGAACCACACTGACACGAACTGCATTGGATGCCTTGGCTGTTGACTGTTAGCATTCCACAGTAATTATCTCTAAATAGACTGCTTATTCAGATCTGCCTCGTAGCAGTATGTTGGTTAATTTATTGTAGAGTTTAACGCGCCGACGCAACGCAGGTGATGAGGCGCGCCGTAGTGGAGGGCTCCGGAATAATTTTGACCGCCTGGGGATCTTTAATGTGCGCCGAAATCTCGTACAAACGGGTGTTTTTGCTTTTCGCCTTCATGAGAAAAGCGGCTGCCGCGGCCGGGAATGGAACCCGCGACCTCGTGCTCAGCGCCGCCACGCCTTCGCCACGGAGCCACCGCGGTGGGTGGGTGGGACATATACTGCTTTGCCGTAATATAGACAGAACAAATTGCCCGCCTAAGTACGGCAGGTTTAAAGCATCTGCATGGCACTCCATCTTTCAGTTGTAAATGTTACTTTGTGGCCCGAATAACTTTTAGCGGGGGTACAACTTCACGCTTGCTCCCTTTACCGATAACATTACGGTCAAAATATCTGTGTGGTTGCTCTAACCAGGCGTCTAATAAAAAAAGCTGTCTTTTGGGGTAGACATTCTAAGGCAAAGAATTATCTGTTCGAGGCTTCAAAACAAAGTGTTGCCGCTCGCGGATCCCCGGGCAATTCGTTGGCATTATGGTCTTTGGCATGCGTGGATATAAAGTTAGTCTTAAACAGCCGATCTTTCGAATAGTAAGTTTGAGCACCCCTGATTTTAATGGTTTCTTTGTTTACACATACATTTGGGTGATTTTGCATTGATAAGCACTAATGCCGAACTTTCTAAGGTACGTACGATCGGACCATGTAGCTAGCTTTACGCAATGCACTCCCTATGCTTCTGTAGTGTACAAAGGAGTACTCTTTTCTCTGGTTGGTGGTTGAAGGAACACACGTGTAAAGATTTCTTCGCGAGACACTTGCTTTTTAATTAGGCGTGATTGTGAAATGCCGTTTACAGCAACTCACTGCCAACTTCAATACAGTATACCACTTGTTCGCAGTTTTAATAAAATTGTTGACAATTGTGATACTAGCCGCTACTTTTTATTGGTTGGCTTGCTTCTTTTATTAGTTTTTTATACTTTGAACACTTCAAAAAATTCTACGTGTATTTTTTAGCGCATCGTTTCCCCTGCCTCACTCACATTTTAAAGTGCAATTTATTTTCGCACTGATACAGTCCGGCTCAAAATGTTGCAGCAGTATGGTTTCTGTGTGGTCTGTTGTCCCGCTGACTTCTGACCATTAACACTGCACGCCTAGTTTATTTGGTGCGCTCCCCGCAGGAGTACCTTGTATATTCAAGGTGACGGCAGTGGCGACACCGCGGACTCCGAGCCCATATGGCTTGGACCCACCCACGCCCTAGGCTGTGCGTGTCTTAGCCGTGTCCGGGGAAAAGGGCATCCTGGCGGCTGACCCAAAGCCAGGGTTGTTTTGGACCTTCATGGCCCCTTGGGAGAGGCAACACGCCACTTTTGCTCCTGCTTCCAGGAGATGGTGCCCCCCGTTTGACCCGACGGGGGGGGGTATCAGCCAGTCGCCTTTTAACTCTGTGCGAAGCCTTCACCCTAGCTCCCGAGCATAGGGTTGTGGCGACCACTGCGCACAAACCTGCGCAGCCTCCGTCTCGTCACTGTTTAGCCCAGCGGGACACGGCCACTCGCTGCAACACGTTTCCCATAAGGGACAGCGACACCGCAGTTTCGCCGGAGGCTTACGTCACCACTGGGGTCGATAAAACCCAAGCCGCTAAGCTCGAGATTATGATTGTTACTCTAACCTTTCGAGCGCAGGCCGGCATGCTTGCCCCGCTGCTGTTTCCACGTTAATGAACAGTTATGTTTTGCGTTGGGATGCTGCCTTCTACCGACGCGGCACCCCACATCTGGTGACCCGGAAAACGAACTAACCGCACCGCCATGGCCGACGCAGAAGCCCTCACCGCTCTCCGCCAGGAAGTACAACAACTTCAACAGGAACTGCAACAAACCAAGCAACAGCAACAATCTCGCAACGCCCCCGCAAACGAGGACGTGCCTACCGGCTCCTACAGAAGCCTTCCCGCACGCTGCTTCCTGGCGTGTTGCTGTCAAGCTTCCGCCGTTTTGGGCGGACTCGCCCGAGGTCTGGTTCGCCCAGGTCGAGGCCCAGTTCTCCTTGGCGCGCATCACGCAAGACCTGACCCGCTACGATTACGTCGTCGCTCACTTGGACGCACGTTACGCCAACGAGGTCCGGGATATCCTTGCCAACCCACCAACGGACAATCTGTACGAACATCTGAAGACTGCACTTATCCGCCGCTTGTCACTCTCGGAAGAACAGAAGATACGACAACTGCAGTCAGTAGAGCTCGCTGAGCGCAAACCTTCGCAGCTCCTGCGCCACTTGCGTGCGCTCGCGGGCAACATGCAAGTCCAGGATTCTTTCCTGCGATCGCTTTGGCTTCAACGGCTCCCGCCGCACGCCCAGGCGATTCTGCAGGCTCAGGTCAAGCTACTTCTCGACGAACTTGCGGAGATTGCTGATCGCGTCGTCGAGGCCTCCTCGCCGCAGTTGTCGCCCACCATCCAGGCTGTCGCCGCACCGCTGAACACCACGGAGTTTACATGCCGTATCGACGACATCGATCGACGGCTCACCTCCATCCAACAAAACCTGGATGAACGTCTTCCGACGCCACAGCGCCGCCATTCGCAAAGCCGCTACCGTAACACCACCTCATCACCACAACCGGACATCAACGGTCCGTGCTACTACCACCGACGCTTCGGTGACAAAGCCCGGCAGTGTCGTTCACCCTGTTCCGTGGGATATGCGGAAAACGACAGCGGCAGCTCGTAGAGACGGCCGCAAGCTGCCAACCCGGAGGCCGTCGCATCTTCGTCACCGACCAAATCACGAAGCAGCGTTACCTGGTAGACAGCGGTTCCGACGTTTGCTGCTACCCGCGACACCACCTTTAAGGCCCTCGTCCGCCAACATCTTTCGAGCTCAACGCGGCGAACCAGTCCACAATCAAGACGTACGGCTCGCTGCGCCTGCACATCTAGCTCAAGAACCTATGCCGCGACTTTCACTGGAACTTTGTCATCGCCGACGTCGCCGAGCCAATCATCGGCTCAGACTTTCTGGCTTACTACAACCTCCTTCCGGACTGCCGCAACGTCCAGCTAATCGACGCGACAACGCGACACTCCACACCAGGCCAGCGAACGACCGCCCAACAGCCAAGCATCAAGGTGCTCAGCATTGACAATCCCTCGCCGTACCATGCCATCCTCGCCGAATTTCCCGGTTTGACGCGCCCCAGCGGACTGCCACGCAAAGTGCAGCACACCACCGTGCACTACATCCGGACCACTTCAGGTCCCCCAGGTTTCTGCCGTGCCCGTCGCCTTGCCCCTGACCGCATGCGCATAGGCAAAGCAGAGTTCGAGGCCATGCTCCGCGAAGGAACCGCCCGCCGCTCTGACAGTCCATGGGCTTCACCACTCCACCTTGTCCCGAAGAAGACCGAAGGCTGGCGGCCCTGTGGGGACTATCGCGCCCTAAACGCTCGCACCATCCCGGACAGGTACCCCGTCCGCCACATACAGGACTTCGACCATCGCATTCATGGCTGCCACGTGTTCTCCGTGCTAGACTTGGTGAAGGCCTACACACAGGCCACTCGCTGCAACACGTTTCCGATTAGGGACAGCGACACCGCAGTTTCGCCGGAGGCTTACGTCCCCACTGGGGTCGATAAAACCCAAGCCGCTAAGCTCGAGATTATGATTGTTCCTCTAACCTTTCGGGCGCAGGCCGGCATGCTTGCCCCGCTGCTGTTTCCACGTTAATAAACAGTTATGTTTTGCGTTGGGATGCTGCCTTCTACCGACGCGGCACCCCACAGGGTTATAGTGGCAACGTAAGTTAGCGTGTGCTGCAAAGCCACGCACTGTTGTTGGGCGCCGCGGAGGTCACTGGCGGTGCCAGCGAATTTATTCTATATTTTATGGCGTCCTTCCCCATTCCACCCTAAAGAACTGATGGGTCCCCGAAATGAGGCCGCACCGAACAACTTTTCAAACCAATTTGTAACCTTGTCTTCAACGACCCTGACAATTTCACACGCTTCCTAATGATGCAGTCAGCTAATAAGGCAACGCCCCTCACCTGCAAATCTGTGTTTTTGGCTGCACAGTTCATTGTAAGTTTGATGGGCAAGAACTATGAAGCGAAAAATCTCACTTCTATGGACCTGCTGATCGAAGTCAAAAGTAGAGCGCAGACAAACACGTTTTGAAGCAAACCAAGCTAGCCGACCTGGAACTCGCAGTAAGTCCCCACCGTACCCTTAATAGCTGCCAAGGGGTAATCTCCGAATCAGGACTGATGAACGAAACCGAATCGAACTTGCTTGAATGTCTGCGCGAGCAGGGTTAACCACTGTGCGAAGCATCATCATGAGACGTGACAGATAGAAAATTAAGACGAAGCACATAATATTGACCTTTGATCACTTCACTTTGCCAGAGTTTGTACACGCAGGGTTTCTGCACTGTAACTTTTGAAACTATTCAAACTATTGAAATTCTCCAAACACTCGTGCGCCTATTCAACAAACTTTGGGCAGCAGGATACTTTCCGAATGCTTGGATAGAAGCTATTGTAGTGGCATTATTAAAAGAGGGGAAAGATTCCTTAGTACCTACCAGTTACCTGCCAATAGCTCTGACAAGATGCATGGGAAAGCTTTTCGAAGAAATGGTAAATAGCAGGCTAATGCATTTTCTTGAATAGAACGACCTCCTGGACAGTTGTCCTGCGGGTTTTAGATCAGGTTGAAGCACAACTGACCAGCCTTTGAGTCGTATTTCAAAGATCGTTCATCCACAAACACCACTGCATTTCTGTTTTCTTTGACTTTAAAAAACCATATTGCCGCGAACCATCTACAGGTTTGTTTATTTATCGTTTGTTTTTAATGCCCGGCCGCGGCCGGATCTGTTATCTGTGTCCCATGCGAAGCGCTTGTTCCATTCTTTATTTTTATGCCGCACGGGCTATCTCATTCAGATAAGCAGAGTGTTTCGCCCTAACGCCGCTAGCCCAGAATAATCTTCTATGATCTACAATGTTCTGGATGTGAATCGACGGTACCAGAAACTCTCGCGCCGAAATATAAAAGCCTGCACAGCAGACGCCGCGGCATTCGATTCTGCGGCGCTCGCCGACGCTAGTCACTTTGTTGGCCGCTGCTTCGCCGCCTCTGTATTCTTTTGAGTTGTTAGGGGAGCACAAGTTCGCTCCAATAAACTTGTTTCTCCTCGAAGACAACTGCGTCGTCCTTGGCTTCGTGACATCTGGTGGAGGTGCGGGGTACACACCCTTTATGACGACCTCTGCAAGCCGCCAGCCCAGTCAACTAGAGCCAGCCTCCGACTGCAAGGATTGCCACCCGAGCTCGGTCTTCTGCCAGAAGGGCCCAAGAGAAGGAACGCTGCAACCAACACCATGGTGCAAGAACGAGCGTCGCCAATCGTCCTGCAGCAGCCCCGGGAACCACCATCGTTCTGCGGATCCCCCGGAGAAGATCCTGAGGACTGGTTGGAGAAAGTGGAGCGCGTTCGCATCTTTAACAGGTCGGATGACGAAGAAACCTTCCGCTATGTTTTCTTCTATCTAGAAGATACGGCCCGAACGTGGTTTGAGAACCATGAAAGCTCCCTAACCAACTGGACTCTCTTTAATAGCGAATTCCTCAAAACATTCGCTACCATCGTGCGAAAAGAACGAGCCGCCCTCTTGTTGGAAATGCGCACGCAACACCCCAACGAAGGGGTTGTGATCTTCGTTGAGGAGATGAAGCAACTATTTCGCCGCGCGGACCCCGAATGACGGAAGAAAAGAAGCTACGCTTCTTAAAGCGCGGTGTAAAGGAGGAACTGTTTGCTGAACTTGTCCGAAACCCGCCCAAAACTGTCGCCGAATTCGTGACCGAAGCCACTACAATTGAGAAGGCCCTCGAAATGCGTGCTAAGCAGTACGAGCGGAACTTTGTTGGCGCGGCTAATACGAACTACATCGACAACATGCGGATTCCGGCTGAAAGCCTACGCGAGACCATCCGCGCAATAGTGAGAGAGGAGCTGCGGAAATTTCTCCCCACGCCGCCACAGCCCCAAGTCGCTACCCTTACCGACGTGAGTAGAAAAGAAGTTCAACAAGTGTTGGGAACTTCTACGCCATCCGAAGTACCCCGAGAGCCACAAGGTATGACATACTCCGCGGCTGTTCGTCGGCCCCTCCCTGCTCCAACACGCCGTCAAGAGGCCCTGCCGTACCGCCGCCCACTGTCACCCGAACGACCCCCGGTAGCCCGAAACCAGACGCCGAGGAAGACGGACGTATGGCGAACTCCCGATAATCGTCCTCTGTGCTGCCACTGCGGAGAGGCCAACCATATCTACCGTCGCTGCCCATACAAGAGACTCGGACTGCGTGGTTTCTCCGTCGACGCACCTCGCGCTCTCCCTGGCCAACGACCACGTGAGATCGACGAGTATCTATCTGAAACTAGCCGTGGCCCAGCGCGTTTCAACCGTTCACCGCCGCCCTACCCATACCAATCGCCGAACCGCCATAGCAACGCTGACTTCGCCCGTGGAACGTCCCCCAGCCCACGCGGGGGAAACTAAAAGCAGCAACTCCTGGAGGTGAAGTTGCTCTACGGCGAAAAACCGGAAACCATCCAACGACCACTCAAAAACTCCGTCCTCGTGAAGAAGAATTTCAGCCCTGGAACGAGAACGAATTATCTACTTGTCATCCCCGCAGACCTTCGTGACGAAATTTTGGAAGCGTCCCACGACGACCCGTCTTCCGGACATCTCGGCACAGCTCGCACTATTGCAAAAATTAAGGCGAAGTACTTCTGGCCCCGCCTTACATCCGACGTCACCCACTACGTTCGGAGTTGCCGTGACTGCCAGCGACGAAAAACGCCGCCGACAAGACCCGCCGGATTTCTGCAACCGATCGCCGTCCCGTCGAGGGCCTTTCAACAGATTGGAATGGACTTTCTAGGCCCGTTCCCTACGTCACGATCAGAGAACAAGTGGATTGTCGTAGCGACAGACTACATGACGCGCTACGCAGAGACCGCCGCTCTTCCGAGGGGGACTGCACAAGAAGTCGCCAAGTTCTTTATTAACCAAGTTGTGCTGCGACACGGAGCCCCTGAAGTCCTAATCACGGACCGCGGAACGGCCTTTACAGCGGAGCTGATGCAAGGAACCTTACGCTACAGCAACACGGATCACCGAAGAACGACGGCGTACCACCCCCAAACGAACGGACTAACGGAACGTCTGAACAAGACGATTGCGGATATGCTGTCCATGTACGTCGACGTTGAACATAAGACTTGGGACGAAATCCTCCCGTATGTCACGTTTGCGTACAATACAGGACGTGCAGGACGCGTAGTTTCCAGTAGTATCATGTACCCATAGCCAAATCTTAACGTCTGAGTACGGTGTCAGTGCGCATACTTGTCAACATTGTTATAAGTACGAGACATTACGCAAATATAAGCGGCAAACCAATACATAAGTTATATTTGTAGTGTTCCTTTATCAAATATTTCATTGGATTCTTGGCTTTTGCGATAGCGAATGGAAAATTATATCAACGGCAGAAAACCGTTCCCTGCTGTTGCCCGCGCTATCTCCTGGAGGCCTTTAAAATCAAACAGCAATAGCAACGAAGCGTTCCACTAGATGGGAGCCGCGTTCGCCTTAGAACGCTCGTGGAGTTGGGAAACATGGTTTTATAAACGTTGTAGTAGGGTGCCTCAATTCACGCGCGTCTCGCCGTACGGCAGCGCTGGCATCGAGGGACCTGACCTGGATCAGTGGAACGCGGTAAATTTCAATTTACTTGAGCAAACCTGCAGGGTGTTATTTTGGGAGGAAGGAAACGGGAGAAGAACAGCGCATGACAGGTGAGCGGGAAAGAGAAGGCAGGCCTTTGCTTGGGAAGGGCGCTAGTCGGCTGCGGTCTTTTGTGGACATTTGCAACGAAAGGAGCAGATAAGCGGCATTTTTAATGTGATGAGCACTTTGAGCGCTCGCCTTGTCATCCTAGCTCGCTTGCTCGACCCAAGTATATAGAGCACCAAGGCGGCGTCTTCGCGGCGTGCCCCAGAGGCTTCCAAAGGCAAGCGGTTTATATAGCTATAAGCGTTCGAAACTCGCGAAACGCTGGCGCTTGTAATATGAGGGTGCTGATTTGTGCCTGTTGGTAGAACATGACATAGAATTGAAGCGCTAGGACAATGGGACAAGCGAGTCAACACACACAAGGCGCTACTCCCAACCATTCTATACATCTTCCCGTTGTTTAGCGCAAAGAAAACTATAGGTACATTTCAGGAAAAATATATGTAATTACCAGGCAGCGCCCGCGTTCCTTTAGTTCAGGACGCCCGTTGGATTGGTTTTTACGATAGCAAACGCAAAATGTGCACTGAAACGCCGGCACGTGCGTGGAGAAAAGCACAAAGAGAACAGAACTCCCGCTGGTGCAGTTTCAGGCAGGGTGCACGCGAGCACTGCCAAGGTGGGAAATTTGAATTGCATGGGGTGGTAGCAGTAAGCGGATAAAGGCGGTATACAGCCAATGATGGCGAGTCACTGCTTTGCACTTTCGACAGCTTTCACATAGAACGGCTTTAATTTTTTTCTTTTTTACGCTACTGATTAAGTCGCACCGACACCTGCTTCTGCGACCTTCATTTTTAGAAGCGGTTTTGTGAAGCTAAAATTAGTACTGATGGTGGGCAGCTGGAGGTGGTATAATAGGAATGAACCCACCACCATATTGTGGCAAGTATACTATTAAGCAGGACGCTGGAAATCACATATTAGAAGCCCTTGCAAACAAATATATCTGCACCGCAGGTGATCTATTCCTCCCCTCTCCCTACCACCCTTTAATTGCGGTTGCGGGGTGAGCGTCCCCCCACGGTGTTTTCTTATTGCGTGCCGTTACGTGTGCCATGTTCACGAAGGGCCGAAGCGGCGCTGGAGATCAGGCGCCAGAAGTTCGAGTGGTGTGAGTTTGCGCGGCAAAAAAATGCGCTCAGCCGAACGTTTTGGCGC
The DNA here is from genome assembly GCF_048455015.1 of Haemaphysalis longicornis. Lineage (NCBI taxonomy): Eukaryota > Metazoa > Arthropoda > Arachnida > Ixodida > Ixodidae > Haemaphysalis > Haemaphysalis longicornis. The sequence goes on along the minus strand of NW_027526335.1, from coordinate 207,604,799 downwards.
CATGGCGGGCCTGAGGGTGCTGCATGAACTGAGCGGATCAAGAGGACGTACGTAAGCGCAAAGAGCAGCGCCGCCATGTCGCATCGTCAATGTTGTTCAAGAAATTATTGCCATTATTAATCCTTTGATTTGCCTTCTCCTAAAAACGTGTGCGGAATTTATTCTTCGACTGGCCTCAAGAATGAAGGCAACCACAGCACAAGTTAGCCAGTCAAGAAAAGTTAACAGTACGTATTATGGAGAAGATATCTGACAGCTTCATCGATTATTATAGCCCCTTTCGAATATTTCCATCACATACCCAATAAACCCACCGGAGTCCCTCCTAACAGCGATGACACGAGTAGAGAAGCGTGTTTCTGTTTGTTCTGTGTGTAGACAGCGGTTCCGCCTACTGCAGATTGCGATAACTTAAGCCAAGACCAAACGGGTGCCAGTTATCACTTTTGCCTATGCCTCCACCTCGTCAAACTAAGCACCCTACACAGCAGGCACGTCACAGAAGGCAGGAGCGTTGTGCCGGGCTTCACTGACTGGCATGCGTAGTCATGATAACGGCAATTATATTTCGCAGTTGGATATCGCAGAGAATGAGTGCCCTACAAGAATTCTGCCAGATGAAACTGCGTAGAACAAGATTGCGTCTAATTCTTCAATACGAACACGCCTGCTTACTGCAGCCGATAAAAAGTCAATTATTAAATTTTGGTTAACCAAGGCACTGACATAAATATTTATCACGTGATTGTGTGTTCCACTTGTTGCATAACCTCCCTGTAGCGGTGGTCTTCCCATACATCTAAGCACCTAATTAAAAAAAAACCTGTAAACGTAACTTTGATCACCCTGTATATTTCTACGCAGTACAAGAAGTGCCGCAGCACACAGTGCTCATCCGTTTGTTGCCCGACCACGTGCGTGCACGTTTTACTGTAGTTGCGTGGACTTCCCCACCACATTTCTTTAAAGGCCGCGTTGTGACGATGATGGAACTCGAAGCATCACCCTCTCCTTGAAATCGCCATGCCGACCAAGTGCTGCATCCCTCATTGCCATGCAAAACACGACTCTCAAACTGAAATGCGGGGGTTTCAGATTTCCCCGGGACGATGAACAGCTAAGAAAATGTGTGCGCGCTCTTCCACAAGAGAACGTATGACCTTATCAGTATTCCAGGGTGAATTATCTTGCCAAATTTTCTTTGTTCTACCGAGCGCAATTAACAGAACGCAACGTTTCGCCTTCAAAAAGCCCATTGTATTGGAAGTCGACATAGAGAGCGCACTAAAACGGTTGATATAAACGAGGACTCGTTTTTTTAAAGGTCTTCGAGCTGCACTTCTTGCCCGAATATTTATTTCACGGGACTTCGTACGTTGACGGACAGATAAGCTAAAGTGTGAGAAATGCAGAGAAACATTGACATTGAAGAGGGCGATTTCTGTGTCAGTTACATAAAAGCATTGTGTCTCATCAGAGTGATGGATCAAGGAGCCCTTCTGAATCCGGCAATGTCTGCTAAAATACTGTCGCGTATACTTATGCCATCGTCGAGAAATTATCACAAGATGAAGTGTTCTGAAGCTGTCCAACCAGCGCAAATCGGTGTTAATTTTTGCTTTAGTTTCGCTTTAACCTTTATTTTAAACGCGCTTCCGCGCGGCTCTATGTTAACGCGCTTGTACGAGTCATTTCCGTTCATTTTAGCATTTATGAATGCTTTGCGTGTCGGTAATTCTTCCCGAGACGCGATACTGACTACGCGTTCAAACGGTGTTTTCCCAACATAATATTCAGAGCGAAATTTCTGTTAATTTTTGAATACATAGATAAGAATCAATAAAGAAAAAAACGAGTTTCGGTCATCAGATATTTCTTCCTGTTGACTATTGCGCTGTAAATGGGCTGGGATATCGACGAACGACGTTTTTCAGCGCTCTTTTTTACTTTTTGACCAAGAATTTTTTAGGGTAGCTAGAAAAAAATTACACCATCTTCCCGTAGGGAAACCCTGAGTAGTATGCAAAGTAGCCATGGGGTCGAGTCAAGTGCCCATTAGTTTTCAGTTCGTCGTTTACGTTAGGTTGAGGTACGTAGCTACCGTTCAAATCAAGTCTAATGAAATTTATTATTTCAACAAAACAATACAGGGGGGTATGTTTTGCAGACAAGGGTCCCAAAGTCCAGGGACTGCGACGGGACCCTCGATAAGTAAATGCAACGAGTGCAGTCAATATGCGGGCTAGCAGCAGAGGTGAACGCCGAAAATAAAACACTCCTTAAATGTAATTTATACAAAAATGACAAAAATTGATAAAGAAAATGCCAATAACATCTACAAAAAAACCTTGCAAGGGTACAGACGCTCAGTGATTGTCAGCTAAACAAACAAATAAACAAAGTTCATCGGCCGGGATGAACGATAAAAAATGATGCAAAGCAAGAACACCGAAAGAAAAACAATCACCAGTCGGTTAATTGACAGCAAAAAAAAAAAACAGCAAAACAACAAAAACGAAAGGAAAGGAACCAAAAAGAGGGGGGGGACCATACAGTTAACACGCTTTGGGCAAGCACAGGGAATGAATTGGAAATATGCAAATCATGGTAGCACTTATCATAATAACAGGACGCAAAAGACAGAGCAACACGCTTGTGTGCCGAATATTATTGTTACGTTAAAAGGAACTTTTTAACAGATCTTTTAAACGAATACAAGTGCGTAGCACATTTGACAGTTGGTGGTAAAGAATTCCAGAATAAAACAGCAACGAAGTGTGACGTTTACTTTCTGTAATTAGAATTAACAAGCGGAAATAGAAGATTTTGGTTAAAGGCAAACATGGTGGAGTATGGGTTACGCAGAAAGGGTGAATCAATAAAACTAATCTGCAATTGAGCACTTAGCAACTTGAAAAACAGAAGTAATAAATTGTATGGAACATTTTCTCTACGCATAAGATATTATGTTTATGTAACAGAACCGACGCATTTGAGTGAAAAGGGCTAGATGTGATAATACGTATAGCTTCATTTCGAAAATGTTGAATGGATGACAGGTGACATTGGTAGGTTTTGCCCCATGCGGCGATTCCATAACTAATGTGACTGTGAATAAAAGCAAAATATAGAGACATCAGTGCGTTAAATGAAAAAAAATGGGCGTGCTTTTATGAGAGCGCGAACACCGAATGCACATTTTGTCTTTAAGATGTTGATGTGGGAAGTGAATTTAAGGTTACTATCGAGTATTACACTAAAAAATGTAACGCCTTCGCACACAGTAATTTGATGAGGACCAGTGTTCAGACTCAGAGGATTAGGCAGATGTTTATGGCTACAATAAAAAAGCATATAATGAGTTTTAGCAGGATTAATTATTAGACAGTTATCCTTACATCAGTTCACTACACGAGCCAGCGAGTCGTTTAATTTTGATGTGACGGAGTCTAGGGATTCGCCCGAACATGACATGGTAGTGTCATCGGCATATAAGACACTGATTGGAAGACAGAATGTTGGGAAGATCGTTAATGTATAGTATAAAACGTAGTGGTCCGAGAATTTTGCCCTGAGGCACACCTTGGTTGACAATTTTAGTCTCTGAAAGAAAGCTGTTAGTACAAACGGTATAAGTTCTATTCAGCGAATATTTCTTCAGGAAACTTAAGTCTAAGCCAGTTACATCGTAACATTCAAGTTTGTGAAATAAAATGTGGTGGTTAATATTATCAAAGGCTTTCGTAAAGTCCAAAAACACCGAACCAGCAATACGACCACGATGGAATGAATGCTTAACAAAATCAGTTAATGAAAGTAGGGCCAAAGTGGTTGAACTGCCGGGACGGAAACGAAACTGGCAAGATTTAAGAATGTTAAATTTTGTTATGTAGCTGGATAACCGCTTTACAAAAAGTCTCTATCAATAATCTTGCTTAAACTAGAAAGGCTTGATATCGGACTATAACTGGTAATTACAAGTTTGTCTTCTTTTCTATTAAAAACTGGAACAATTTTAGCTCTTTTAAGAAAGTTGGGAAAACAGCCAGTTCTGAAGGTAAGGTTAGTTATATTGCTGATACTTTCAGAAATGCAACTAGCAACCAGTTTTAGATGACGGGCACTTATTTCTTCTAAACCAGTGCTGCAGTTTTTGAGGTTGCCTATTGTCAAATAAACTTCATCTGGAGTGACAGGACCGAGAAAAAAAGATTATGGTAAACGTGGCATGTGAGGTTGCGAAGTGCCACATGTATCGTTTGAGGAAAACGAGAATTAATTGCTATATCTACAGCTTGGTTTTTATGGTAACTACCACACTTTTCACTTACCGGAACCACGAAATAGGAAATTGCGTTGAGCCCATGGCTGTTTCGCATACTACTCAGGGTTCCCCTACGGGAAGATGGTATAATTTTATTGGATGCGACGGGGCTCCCTCCCTTGTCGTTTTTGCGCTATCCAAACGCCCACTGCGCATGCTCGGCTTGCTGAATGCCCGGTGGTGTCTTACCCTTTAATGGCTCCTGGAGCGACAGTCTTTCCGGTGTCTTCCTGGGCCGGTCCGAGATGGGCCGAGCATGCGGAGTGGGGGTGTGGACGGCGCCACAACAAGGGGGGGACATAGCCCCGACCATGAGATGCTGAGCCACAGTGTTGCCGGTGTCTTCCTGGGCCGGCGGATGGATGGACGACGGACGACGGAGCCGAGACCAAGAGGTTGCTTTGCATCTAAAAAAAAATTTTATGCGTGATGGCTCGCAGCGATGGCTTAACCGCAGCGATGGCTCAAAGGTACAGCACTCGCCTCGTATGCGGGAGGTCCAGGGTTCGAATCCTCGTACCGCCGGACACCCACCGGTTTCTTTAATGGGTACAGGCGTCCCTGGTCGAGTGCGGACCCTTGAAAGGGGATTTCACGTCTGGAAAGCTGCCTTTACCCTATCGAGGGGCCCCTGACCCTTGTCCATCTGGCGGGGCCCCCGGCCATCATGCCGCGTTGCGCCATTGCCGGGGGTGAAAGAGTCTGGCGGCTTGTCCTGCCACAGGCGGTTGCGAGTTGAGCGTCCATCGTGGCTGTGGAAGGCACCATGTGAATTCGTGTTCCTTGGTGGCGCCGGGCACCTACTGGTAAAATAGGTACAAGCGACTCCCCGGCCTGGCACTCGGCCCTTGTGTGGGACTACAACGCTTGGGAAGTTCACCCGGCTTGCACGGGAAATCGCCCTATGGAATGGGGCGGCTGCAAAAACGCAGGAACTTTTTTTTTTTGTTTTCGTACCTCAGCGACACTGGCTTAATTCAAAAACTTTAAATCTCTGCACTCTGAGACTTTCGCTCTTGCCCTTTTACTTAATTTCGTTGGTCCCTCTCTCAGCTTGCATCTCTTTTCTGCCCTCCTCTCTCTTGGGCCTTTCTTCCTTTTCCCCCTCCCCTAACAGAGTAGCATGAAGGCGATTTTGTACGCCGGCTAAACACTCTGTTTTTCTAATAAAGAGCTTCTCTCTCTCTTTATGCGTGAGGCTTACTTGTAGTCCCTATTTCCAGCTGTATGCCTTTCTTTTTAACTACGGGGAAATCCTGGTCATTTACTCGCAGTGCATGCTAAGTGCACCCCTCCAAGGGGACGGGACGCCGCTTCCGCCTCCGTGTTCGGACGTCACGGCGGCAGCCTTCAGGCTAGAGGGTGTTGCATTTACGGTCTTCCGCTCCCGTCTCTCTCTCTCTCTCCCCATGATAAATGCAGTGATGTTTGGTGAACTCGATTCAGTCTTACCGCGACGACGATGATGGCGATGATGGTGCTTAGAGGCTTCCTCTTGTTAATGGGGTGGTGTTGCACAGCTACCTAACTCGTAACGCCACTGTACAGTCACCTCGCCATTCGCGTTCGCCTGGCGTTCGTGCTCGCCTCGAGTTCGCATTGCTGGCGCATCATGTTCGGACTTTTTGTTAGTGTAGTTCTTGGCGCTGGAGCCACGAGCATGCGTATAGGGTACTAGCGCCTTTGATATTTCTTGGGGTAAAATATTCTTCTTAAGACCTTTTTTTTTGCTATTACAAAAGTTACGTGCACGGTCAGCTTATGTAAAACAGTGCTAGTATCTGTTATGCATTGAAGCTTTGCCTGAAATAGCTTTAATGACTTTGTTTGTTGACCAATGTTTATAATTATAGAGTATGCTACTAGATTTATAAATATAGAAATGTTATGCGTATACAAAGACCTAATTCAAGATTTCTATTAGTTCTTGCTCAGGCGGTGGAATAAACGAATATATATATATATATATATATATATATATATATATATATATATATATATATATATATATATATATAGGCAGAGTTAGCGAATAAACTTTAGACGACCTTCAGGCCCTGATGGTTGCGCGCCCGCCCTGTGGGGAGCCTCCTCTAGTCCGGACAACCCTGGTCCGCGCTGGCTGCCCTGGCCCTCTCCAGCAGTCTCGCTGGACTGAGAGGTCGTTGCTGGCCAGCTGGCCTCTCTCTGCTCGTACGTTGGGGAGGATTGGGGGCGAGCGATGGGGTTTTTTGACACTTCCATACCAAGTGGTAGAGGGTGCCATGAAGGTAACAGAAATCACTGGTAGCGTAGTAGAGGGTGCGGTACATGGCATGGAGGGTAGTGGCGTCAGAATAGAATTTTGGTTGAAGTCGGCGAAGGCAGTCGCCTCGGCTCTGGATAAATTTAAATGTAGTGGCGAGAACTGCCGTCGTTCGTGGCAGTAAAGTGCGATGATGTCTGTGTATGTATAAGAGTAGCGGTCTCGAGAGAGCGAAGGGGCTGCGTGTCTAAGCCTTCTTGAGAAACGGCCAGGTGGATATGAGTACGGGAAGTAGCGTTTGCGCCTCGTTTCCCTCCAATGACTCGTTTCACGGGGGTCCAGGTGATGTACATTTTCGGTATCTAGCGTACACTTTACAGCGTTTTGAGGGCTGCGGGTATTATGCGACCTAGCACGAAGTTGCAGGAGGTGGCTAGAGATTCGGTCACTACAGTGAGATAGTCGTTTGCAGTTGTGGCGCCCATCGCGACGGAAAGATTTTCTGCTGCGTCTGTAGATGTCGTGGGAACTGTAGCGGCCGTCAGTTCTTCGCCTTTGGAGTCGGTGGGGCTCACGGCATGGGCAGCTTGTTGGTGGTTCGGAGAGGCATCCGTGTAACAAGTAAAAGGGAATGTTGAAAAGCGTTTTCTAAGGGCTCGTATTCAGGGTTCTCGCTGTGCCTTGTTATGAATGGGGGTGCATAGTTCTAGGAATGGGGGCGACTTTGATAGATTTACGGGTGGCTACACGGATACGCTCCTTCTGTTCATGTTTTGGGGGAGGCCTGTACCCGAGCCGTGTTAGTGTAAATCAGCTGGTTGGCATGAACATCAGTAGCGTAAAGTGGGAGATGCGATAAACTTCTTTCAGTTCTTCCCATGTATTATAGACACCTACCTGTAGATGTCTTCTTGTTGCTGTATTTGGAGGTAGTCCAATGGCGGCTTTGTAGCCTTGATGTATGGGGATGCTTAGTTTTTTTTCCTTCGCGGGTTTCAGGGCCGAGTACGGTTTTCTGTACGTAACCCGGGGAATGAGGACGGTGTGAATGATGCGCAAGGTGCCAGTTTCTTTTAGCCCAAATCACCGATGAGACACCTCGCAGATGAGGTGCATAAGTTGGTTGAGACTCCGTTGCAAGAGAAAGCTAGTCTGGGATACTGAGCCATGAGGCCTAGGTTGCGTATGTGTGGGAAATTGGGTACGGGCTGCTCACTAAATGTAAGTTCTGGGTCTGGTACGGGATCTTGATGTTTTTATATGTTGTGTTTTGCGCTTAAGTAGCTACATAAAATTTATCGCGCGAGGCTTTCACCCTAGCGAAGCTGCAGGATTTCATTCTACGTGAGCAGTTGAGGACACATCACAACGCATTTTCGGAAGTTTGAAATTGTTTATTTACATGTTCCGTCATCCCATCACTCCTGCGCGAGCCAGGGATGCTGGGCGGTCACCACGAGTCACGCGCTCACGAGTCCTCGGCATTCTTTTGCTCCTTGGTATTTTAACAGTGAACCTGATTGGCAAATTGTTCGAATACGCTGCCCGCAGTTAAAAATAGCAAGAAAAGGCCGAGCGCTCGGCCAGGCGTGCCTCAAGCGCACGTTTTCCAAGCTAAGCATAACCACTGATATGCGTGCCTTGAGTGCAAGTGCGTCGAGCCAAGCATACCCTCTCAGGGAAATTGGCCAACATTGGCCTCAAGGAAACAATACCGGTCCCTGTATCGGGGTAACACTTGCACGGAACAAGAAAGACACGTCATAGCGTACGCCCCTAGTTCGTTCGTCCTCGTGTCATCATACGCATGCGCTCTTTACCGTAGAAGAGCCGCGATTTGAATGTCAAACCTGCTGTAGGGGATCACTGACTCCAAATGGCCCGGCTGCGGATAGTTGGCACGGCCGAGGAAGAAGCCGCGCTTGGAGAGGCTCGGCGTGTATCGCATCCGTGCCTGCAGAGTGGCTTACGAAAGCGTCGACCAAAACGACGAGCTCACTCAGCCCTTGTTCGACATCATCACCATCAGCCTGTCTACGCCGTTTGCATGGCTAAGACCTCTCCCATTGATCTCAAATTTTCGAGGTCCTATGCTAACTACGACAAATTAAACCCCGCAAGCTTCTTCATCTCATCTGCCCACCTAACGTTCTGCCACCCCTTCCACGCTTGCCTTTTCTAGGGAGCCATTCTGTTCCCCCAATGAATAACGGTTATTTTTCCTTCGCATTACATGCCTTGCCCATGCTCAGTTCTTCTTAATTTCTGGTAATATGTCCTTAACATGCATTTGTTCTCTGACGCAGTACACTCTATTCCTGTCCTTCAACGTTACATCTATCATCTTCCGTTCCATTGCTCGCTGAGGCGTCCTCAATTCAAGTCGAAACCTTTTAATTAGCCTCCAAGTCTTTTTTCTTGAGTATCGGTAAAATGCAGCTGTTATACACTTTCCTCTTCAGGGACAGCAGTAGGCAGCCATTCCTTATCTGAGAATGCCTGTCGAATGCACTCCACCCATTCTTACCCTTCTAAGTATCTGTGCCTCGTGGTGAGATCTGGAGTCACAACTTGGCCTAAGTAGATATATTCACATACTACTTACACTCCCTCGCCACCTATGTCAACCGCTGTGGTCCCCGGAGTTTATTGAGCATTACTTTAGATTCCTGTATATTACTTTTCGGGCCAACGGTTCTACTGTGCTTGTCCAGTGCGGTAAGCATGCTTTGCCATTCGTCCCCGAAGTTAATTAGAAAAGCAATGTCATCAGCAACTCTGAGGTTACTGAGGTATTCTCCATTACCTTTACGCCTACCTGTTTCCAACGCAATGCTCTCAATAACTCCCGTAAATATGCTCTTAATAACATTGGAGAGATTGTGTCTCTTTGTCTGACTCCCTTTTTTATAGGTATTTTACAGCTATCCTTATGAAGCACGGTGGTAACTGTGGACCCATTGTAGATATCCTCTAGTATTCTAACGTAATGCTCGTCTACCTCCTGATTCCGCAATGCCTGAATGACTGCCGAGGTTTTGACCGAGCCAAATGCTTTCTCATGATGTATGAAGGCTCTCTATATAAGGGTTCAGTATACTCCGCGCACCTCTCCATCAAATGACTGATCGTTTGTGTATATACCATTGTTGAATGGCCTTTACGAAACTCTGCTTGTTCATTAGGTTGACTGAAATCTAAGGTGGCGAAATTGAGTTAGTGATTACCTTGGTAAGTAACTTGTAGACGAGTGACAGTAGGCTGATCCGCTTTCACGTTTTCGTCCTTCATGTAACCGTACTTATGAATTAGGATGATGTTCGCGTTCTTACAAGATCCCTGTATACTCGCGGTATACCGGGATACAGGTTTGCGTGTACAGGTTCTCCAGTTTTTCAAGTGAAACTTTCCCTCCATCCTTCAAAGGATCTGCTATTATCTAATTCTCACCCGCTGCTTTGCCCTTTTGCATTTCATTCAAAGCCTTGTTTACTTCTTCTGTCGTTACTGGTTGGAAGTCTATCTCCTCTGAACCACTTTCTAGTTTGGTATTATCCTGGAGGTCACGGCTACTGTAGAGAGAACTCCTCGGCTACTATAACTGTGTTATCCCTATTTGTGATGACATTGCCTTGCGTGGCTTTTTATGCATGCATCTGATTTTGCCCCCATGCCTAGACGTCTTTTCACTTCTTTCAGGCTACCTCCGTTCTTTACAGCATGCCCAACCCTCTCCATATTACACTTCTGTATGTCAGCTGTCTTACGCTTATTTATTAACTTAGAAAACTCCGCTAGTTCTTTCTGTCAGCTGCGGTGGAGATTGCAGTGCTTTGCCATTTCCTGAATAGATCTTTCGTCTCCTGGGAAGGTTTACCGGTATCCTGGCTAGCTAGCGTAGCTTCTACTTCTACTGCACACTCCTTGATAATGCGTGTTAGATTGTCGCGGTGTTCTTGAGTCGGAAACTCTGCTGTCTAGATTAGAGCTGAATATCGGTTCACCAGCGCGATCCTGAATTCTTCAACTTTCCATCTTACGGTTAACTCATTGATCGGCTCCTTTTGTACTAGCTTGTTACGGTCCCTCCTCAAATCTCGCCTAATTCGAGATCTTACCACACAGTGGTAACTTACACCTCATCCTTCCGAGCACTTATAAATCCTGCACGACGCCAGGTTTATCGCATAGTATGAAGTGTATTTCGTTTTTATGGTCCCCATTCGGGCTCGTCCGTGTCCACTCCCGGCTCTCTCGTTTCCAGAAGAAGGTATTCATGATGAGTAGATTCTTCCGCTCTGTGGACACGACTAATAAGTCCCCTGTGTTATTTCTACAACCCAGACCATAGTTTCCAACTGCCGTGTCTCCAGCCCGTTTCTTGCCTACTTTAGCATTGAAGTCTCGCATAACTACAGTATAGTGTTTTTTTTTAGCCATTGCCGATTCCACATCTTCATAGAAGCGTTCTACTACCTGGTCGTCGTGGCTGTATGTGGGTGCGTAGCCCTGTACCACCTTAATTTTGTACCTTTTATTGAGCCTGATTACAACACCGGCTACCCTTTTGTCAATGCTATAATATTCGTCTATTTGATAGCTATGCTTTTATTGACTGGAAATCCCACTCCCAGCTCTCTTTTGTCCGCTAGACCACGGCAACATAAGACGTGTCCATTTTGCAGCAGTGTAAAGGCTTCACCTTTCCTCCCAACCTCGCTAAGCCTCTTATATCTCATTTATTGCCCTCTAATTCCTTGAACAACACCTTTAGACTCGACTCTCTAGATAATGTTCTGGTGTTAAACGTTGCCAGGTTCAGATTCCATTGGCGGCCTGTCCGGATCCAGGGATTCTTAGCACCCTCTGCTGCGTCACAAGTCTGACCGCCGCTGTGGTCAGTTGCTTCGCAGCCACTGGAGACGGGGGGCCGTGGGTTAATTGGCGTATTCATGGGAGGTTGTGGCGGTTACTACACCAGGGTGGCCAATCCTGCTCTGGAGAGGGAGTGCATTGCCGGCAATGGTCGCCGGGGCCAGGCCGCACCCTAAGCCTCCTTCTGCTATTCCAACAACAGGCGGATTTTTTTTAATCCGGTTGGAATTGTGCAGCACCTGGTTTCGAACCACAGACATTCTGCACGCAAGGCTGATACTCTGCCTCTACGGCACCGCTGCATGTAAAATAACACACCACCTTAAAAAATCAACAAATAGTAGAACGCAAATTCGCGAACGCAAACTTTGGGAAGGCTTGATAAAGGTAGTATTCCACACAGCATTGAATATATGGCAAAATAGCTTACCAAGAATTCCCAACTTGTGTTTGGAAGCACTTGAACAACTTTCTGCCTTTTGTGAGCAACACCCCGAGCGAGTTTGTTAGAGTTCTGTCAGGCTTCGTGCTAGCCACACTCATTTTCAGCGTGGATGTAATAGTATTGTTCATCGTTCATGGCATCCATGTTGAAATCAAACTTTGGGCTGGTCACTGTGTGCGTTATAAAGAAATGGGCCGCCATTTAACCAAGACATCTTAATAATGATGTATAAAAACTGCCGTTTTGTTTTCAGAATGGGAAGTAGCAAAATACATCTTTATGCGAAAAAGCAACAAACAAAAAGCAAAAGAAAACAATATCAGGATATTCCCATGACCTCGGAGGTTTCAATAGCAAATAAAAACTAAAATTATTCCAATATACGAAAATGTTATTTTAATTTACAAAAAAGGCGACCCCGAACAGCTTACAAAACATACCCATCCTACTAGTTTCTATGGTTTTGAAGTTATCTAGGAAAAGTATACCGTATTTACACGCCTAATGATCGCACGTTTTTTTCCAAAAATATCATGCAAATTTTGGGGTGCGTTCATTACCCGAGATAAATTTTTCGGGAGAAAACTTTCAGTGAAAAAAAAACGCAAGCAAGTTAGAGGTAAGAATTTTCACGTTAAGTCTCATGAACATAAGCATAATAAATAAAAACATAAAAACTCCACGGATCACCCCTAGCCGCGTTATAAATTGACGCAAAATGCAGTGCTTTCATGAATTACGAAACGTGCTGGAACCAGTTCACTGCGAGGTGAGAACGGATCGACCAATAAGGGGCTGCTGCTGTCACAGTGCGCTACACGGCTGCCGACGCAGCAAGTTGAGCGCGTTTTTTAGGTGCGAAGCACCCTAAGACTTCGCTATGTCCGTCTGCCGTCCGACAGTCTCCCCCCCAACACTATAGTTAGCTACACGAGACGGCGCTACACGCAAACACAAGATTACATTCAAAACACACAAGCCGTCGTTCCACTTCGTTTTATTTAGGGTCAATAAATCACACCATCTCCACGCCGTGAATGATGCCGAGGGTGTGAAGCACTGGGACGCGACTTGTCTTGCGTGTGGCGTTTGTCATTTACAGTGGACTTACTGCACCCCAAATCATTTAATAAACTTTGAGTGCATCATCGTGCATGGACGATAGAACTCATCCACACAATACACACAGCTCACGTCCCAGTGCCCCAGTGCTTCGCACCCTCAGCATCGTTCACGGCGTGGATATGGTATGATTTATTTCTTTGTCTTGCGAGTACATTATGTGCATTTAGTGAGAGTTTTTTCCGCATCAATATTAACTCATGCTGGCCGATATCGCTGATATCGGCAAGTGTGCAGCAATAACGTAGTCATGTCCGCTTTGAAAGAGGAGGAAACATAGGTAAGCGCGACGATCGTAAACTGGATTTCGCCCACGTGCAGCATATGGCTGCGGCAAGTTCAGGGTGCGGTCATTGTGCGGGAAATAAGAAAAAATCGTATTCTGACGACACACTTCAGTGGTGCGATCATTACGCGAGTGCGATCATTATGCGAGTAAATACGGTACCCAATGAAACGACTGGATTGCTAGGCTCTGAACGACGAAGGGGAACGGCTGATTTCAGTCCCGCTCCCTGTCCGGTATTGAAAATATGCAATGAATTAGATAATTGTGAAATATTCGAGAAATACAATATAAACCTGAATAAAAGCAATAAAAGCACTTTGGCCACAGCCACGGCATTAGTAACATTGAGACGTCGCATACATCTGCGCGGCGTTGTTCAAGTGTGCGTAGATGAGATTCTCCTTCATAAATAAATAAAAACATCCTTCACAGAAAATCTGGGCGGCAATAAGACAGCACCAAACTGTATATATTCAGTCCTTTTTGGCGAATAAATAAAACCTAAACAAAAACTACGGGTAGGCTGATCAAGGAGGAATACTTAAATTATTGTATATTTCGGAATGGCGTAGGGTTAATGAGTCCGTCCCGCCAGGGCTAATGAACAATGCTTCTACAAGTCTTCTACGATATCTGTGATGCAAGCCTAAGAATAAACAGAATTAAATTCAAGGTAAAGATAACCTGTAAGATGCAGCTTTCAAAGTAAGCGATGAAATTCTATAATAAAGAAAAAAAAATATGATGATCTTAGAACTTTGGGAGAATTGAGAATGCTGACCCTAACCGTGAAGACTAAATTGCAGGCATTATGGAGGGGGTCCGTACAAATGGTGGTTGTATAGAAATTTGGCAGTGTGTTGCGTATCACTGAATGGCACGTGTCCAAGCAGTGTATGCTTGCCTTGACGAAACAGAGGCGGAAATGAGTGAAAGTAAGCACGGAGAAAATATACTTGGGTTTGCCTAGCAGGCCAAGTGAGAAATATCAAGAGTGACACTTCATATAGGCCGCCAGTGGCAATACGTATATGCCGTCGAGAAAGGATTCACAAATAAAATGTAGCACTCTTTTGCTGTCGGTATATTCTTTCTTGCTCATTGGATTGAAACCCGCCGGTTGCCTTAAAGCTGTGCAAGATTATCAAAGCCAGTAATTGAAATACTTGATTTCAGTGCTTGTTGATTGTTTAATATAATACAGTAGCGTGGAAATTTGGGCTTGTTGGTACATAACTTACAAATATGTAGCGCAGAAGACACAGAGACACAGCCGTGTGATTCTACTTGTCTGTGTCTCTCGTCTTCTGCGCTACATATTTGTAAATTAATATAATACAGTTGTCTACAAAAGAAGTTCAGAGCGATGAAGAATGACGGGTGAACAGCTAACGAATTTTTTTACGACAATACTGAAGAATATGTTGGGCTTTGCTCTCTCTTGACAAAAATTGCCCTTTCCAAATAAAATATTTATTATCGGCACTATGTTTGTGCCCTTGCGAGCCCTATATACCTGGAATGCATAGCTCCTAATTAATAGCCAGGTTATTCGGTTCTCATTGCCGAATAGTGCAACAGCAAATAACATGTGTTGAGAGAAGAAAATTTCAGGGGCGACTTTTGAAAGAAACTACGCAAGAAAAAGTCTTCCGGAAAGTTATTGGTCCACTCTTAAGGTAAACACACGTGCGTCAAGCCTGAATACATTACAAGGAGAACGAACATATCAGAAATACAAATTGCTACCACAAATCTATTTCAGCGAAGAGGTTGTAACTCAGGGACTTGTATTGGGTGCACACGTACTTGAGAGGCTGTGATGTTGCTGGTTTTAACAAAAGTCCTCTGAAATCTTTTGAATGAGCACGAAGCCATATACAGCAAAACATCACTAGCAGCGTTGGCACTGCGCCTGCTTCGAGACTGGGGTATGAGATGGCAAAGTACCATCTCACGTTTGTGTAACGCTATCATTACAATTGTCTACTTGTTTTCCGGAATATATGTGTTGTTGCTTTTGATTCTAGTGTTTGTATTACGTGGGTGTAATGAACGGTTAATTTCTCCGATTTCAGGGTTACCATACCTACCACTGCCTTGAAAAAACACGTGGGTATTTGATAAGCTGCATCGACGACGTATTCGACACAGCTTCTTCAGCTTTACCGGGAAAACTACAAGTGAATAATTTAAAATCTGTCAGTGCGTAGAAAAGGCTTCAGAAGGAGCAAATTCATAACAACATGATGCTGTTACTAGTTTTCTGCATGCTCGCATTTGGACACAATTTTACCGAAGCGGACGACTCTGATCCGGAAGCACTACAACCTTTTCCATTGGTCGACATACGGGAGGTATGTGTGGCATAGCTTATAACTGAAATAGCTTATATCTACAACTTCACTGGTTATTTGTTAACACCTATGTGCCATACCGTTTACCAGTAAACACGTAGGCAATTGGATGGAGATATGTTTAATGTGAAATGTTTGTGCGAAAAAAATGTCTCTTGCAACTTCCCTAGGAGTTTTTTATAGGTATACGAAAGAAAGGAGACTGTATGAGAAAAGATAGACTAAAGAATGAAGTCGAAATTTATATCGTAAATAAGTTGTAAGGGGAAAATGTGTCGCCATAAGCTAATAGAAATTAGAGATTGTGAAAAGCCGGTGTTGCGCATTCAGAAACAATTTCTTGCTTGGCCGCATTGTTAACCCAAGGTAATTAGAATTATTACCATGGTTGTGCGCTTTGTCTATTAAGGTCACTTTGCGCGATTCGTTCATTTTATATTTGAACTTGCCTAGTTGTGTGATCACCCTATGCAGACCCAATTTTTTTACAGCACCTTAAATGTTGCTCGTACAGCTAGTATACCACAGATTTATCTCGGGTGTAGCGAAAAATTAGAACTACATTTGAAATGCATTCCAAAGCTTTGGCCTTCCCAATAAGCACAACAATAAATATTCGAGGTTTCTTGTGGTGAAATTATCTCTACTTTTAAACATCTTCAATATTTCCCGTCGCAGTATATGGCTATGTTGAATTAAAAAAACTGATGCAAATGAATGAATATTTGAGACCAAACGAGGAAAACAAAACTGCCGGTTAGAGGTTACAAATGTTGGTAAATTTCTCAAAACACATGATAGAATTTCAGTGTTGCTACGCGAACTACGGACAATCATTCTTTCTGGGCATATACTAAATGACAGGTATATCATAAACGTCGTTCACTTACGGCTTCAGAGGCACTTGCCCTGTTATTAATGAGTAGCATTCTTTGCCGAGTACCCCCAAAGTGAGAACCGTGAAACGCCCTGCATTTCCACAAAAATGCAGATATCCGGAAGTTCCACATGTAATCGCTATAATGGCGTAAATGGCGATAACTCATCGCCCCAAAGTTCAAAAAACTAACAAATAGAAAAATAACAAAAAAACGAAAAATGGTGAAACGTACAACGCAAGGCACTTCCGCAATCATGCAGATTCCGTGGAGGTCCTACCTGTAATCGCAGTATTGGCGCAAATGGAGATAATTGGTCGAACGAAATTTTGAAACTTAGGAAAAGATGCAAACTATAAAACAATTACTGCAAATGGCGAACCGTGTAATGGCCTGCGTTTCTACAATAATGCAGAGTGTGAAAAAGTTTCAACATAATCGTTAATTGGTGGGACGAAATTTTGAAAAACTGAAAACTAGGAAAACTGTTTTAAAAGTACGGAAAATGTCAAAACCTATACCGCATGCCATTTCCACAATAATGCACATTTCCCACCTGTAATCCACCTGTTCCAGCTGTAATTGTTATAATAGCGTAAATGGACACAATTGGTCGAACGAACTGAAAAAATAAAAAATTAAAAAAGATAAAACGATTACGGAAAATGGCGAACCTTGTAATGCCCTGCATTTTTACAATGATGAAGATTTCGCAGAAGTTGCAAAAGCAATCGTTGTAATAATGAAAATCGAGATAAATGGTCGGACGAAATTTTGAAAAACTACGAAATGATTCAACGAAGAATCAAAACTCCGACCGAAAAATATATTTCATAAAATTTATTTTATTTAAGTTTTCGTAAAATTTTATTTCACAAAATATATTTTTCGGTCGGTGTTTTTATTCTCCGTTGAATCATGACCCACCCCGACTAGGCGAGATTCAGTCCAAATCATAGATTTCAAAACTAAGAAATAAATAAAATATTAAAAAATACCGAAAATATCAAAACGTATACCGCATTCCATTTCCACTATAACGCAGATTTTAAGAAAGTTCCACATGTAATCATTATAATAGTGTAAAGGACATGATTAGTCAAAAGAAATTTTGAAAAAATAGAAAGATAAGAAAAATACAAAATAAATACGGAAAATGGCCAACCTTGTAACGCTCTGCATTTCCACACTAATGAACATTTCTGAAAAGTTCTTAGTGTAGCCGTGGTAATGCTGTAAATAGAGATAATTGGTCGGACAAAATTCTGAAAAATTAAAAATACGATAAATATTTAAAAATACGGAAAATGTGAAAAGGTATACCGGGTGCCATTTCTACAAAATGCAGATTTCGCGAAGGTTCCACCTGTAATCGTTAAATAGCGTAAACAGACATAACTGGTGGAATGAAATTTTGAGAATATAAAAAATAGGCAAAATTTCAAATAAAAACGGAAATGGCGAATCGTGCAACCTCCTGCATTTCAACAATAATGCACATTTCAAAAAAGTTCCAGATTTATTCGTTGTAATAACGTAAATGGAGATAATCTGTCGGACGAAGTTTTGAAAAACCAAAAAATAAGAAAAAATTTACAATGTATGCCGAAAATAGTGACCCGTGTAACGCCCTGCATTTCCAAAATAATGAAGATTTCGCGAAATTTTCACCTGTAATTTTTATAATAACGTAATTGAAGGTATATGGTCAGCCAGGATTAAGAAAAAAAATTACACCATCTTCCCGTGGGGAACCCTGATGAGGATGCGAAGCATCGTGGCGGTTCAGTGTGGTTGCATTGTGTTGCCGTTATTTTGAGTGATCTGGTTTTTACTCGCGCCATAGGGAATTCCGCGTCCGGGTGCACACCGGTGGCAAAGGCAAGCAAGTACTGTTGTGTTACGGTGAGTCGGCGGTGGTTCTCGAGGCGCCAAAATTCGTCCATCATGTTCTTGTCGATGTTGTCTCTGTGGTAGAATCGGTAGTCTCCGTCAGCGTTGGTGAGGTAAAGGTTGTTGACATTGGTGCACCGGCTGAGAGCAATGTACACGCCCTCCTCTTCACAGCTTTGTCTTCTCCTTTTTCTTCTTCGGCGGTTCCCCTACGGGAAGATGACGACGGTGGTTGAACGCGAAGCTATTTCGTGATGGATTCTTTGGTTGGCCAATCCCTAGGGGCATCCTGCCACAACCAGCATCAGAAGCGCTGCGGACGGGGCTGGTTGAGATGCGAGGCGCGTGGCGCTTCCCGCCACAGCTTTCCCACGGGAAATTCAACATCCTCCTCCAAAGTTTTCACTTCGTCGTTTCCGTTGACCTTCAGCTTCGCGTGCCTTCGTTGTATCAGTAGCTTCTTGACGTGGTTTGAATGAGTCAAAGACATAAGGCGCGTTCGTAGCACTTGCTCCTGTACCGGATACCGTACTAATCCCGAAAAGTGACAACGGAGGAAAGTTGAAAAGCGCGGATGGCTACAGGCCGATATCTCTGTGTAACGTGGATTACAAGATATTCGCGAAGGTGCTGGCACGCCGGTTACAGGTTTTAATCACAAATCTGATAGGTTCGCACCAGACTTGCGGTATTCAGGGGCGGAGCATTCAAACCAACATCCATATTGCTCGTTCAGTACTGGAGTGCGTATCCGATGGTGCTGGGCAGGTTGCGCTCCTTCAAATTGATCTTGCCAAAGCATTTGACAGGGTTAGCCATCCTGTAGTCAGCTGGGCTTGGGGAAGCCTTGTATAAAGGCATATCTCTCAGTTATAAAAGTTGTACGACCCGGTTGATTATAAATCGCGAACTCTCTAGACCTATTCCCATTAGATCTTCCGTACGGCAAGGTTGCCCGTTGTCACCCCTTTTATTCGGTTTGTACCTTGAGCCCCTGTGCATTAGTATTCTCCAAAGCAGTGCCATTCATGGTTTCTCACTGGAAAACTATGAAGTCAAAGTTTTAGCCTATGCAGATGACCTTGCCTTTTTTGTACGGACAAGAAAAGTGTCTTGGAGGTAATGATGCTGACACAGCGGTTTTGCGATGTAAGTGGTGCTAAGGTGAACCTTGAAAAATCAAGAGGTTTTTGGAAGAGCTGGTGGGGTACGCAGCCACGTCAATATGGAGGCATAACATGGGACTCTGAAACAATACAGTACCTTGGGGTTCCTCTACATCAGATTCGGAACAGTGGACCTCATTGGTCTTCTGCACTTACTGTAGTGAAGCGTAAAACGCAGGCATGGATGGGGCGGGAGCTGTCTATATTTGCGCGTGCAGAACTGTGTAATGTATTTCTTGTCTCCAAACTTATTTATGTTCTGCAGGTCCTTAGTTGCGCACCAAAAAACGTTCAAGCATTTCACAGAGTGTTGGCTACCTTCGTATGGCGATCCAATTGGGAGCCCATGCACCGCGATAACCTCTTCCTCCCGTTGAGGTCTGGTGGTTTTGGATTCGTGCATTTGTTTGTACACCAGCTCGTTTCGCGGTTCTTTTTATCAAAACGGCTGATCATCCGTTTTTAAAAGTTTTTATTCAGCATAAATTCAGGGCTCATTTGCCTTTTTTATTTGCTCCAACTCACCCCGCGAATCCTAGGCCGCGTTGGGGCTTTCTGAAAGAGGTTGCTGACACTTTCAAGTTTCTTATTGTGCGTTTCTCTCTCGAGTATTTGCACGGTCTCTCAAGGAAAGAATTAACAGGAATTTTAATTGAAAGTTTATTTCCAGTGCCCATTTACCGTCAACCATATCTGATGTTTTTAAATGACAGTGTGTTGAAGCGCGTCAAGAAAATGTGCATCCAAGCGGCTGCAAAAACTTTCTTTTTTAAGTTGCACACATCAACGTTGCCTGTGAAAACATGGCTCTATAGTAAAGGTGTATATGTGCCTTGGTCTGTTAACTGTCGCTTGTGTAACCAGCCGGAGACAATTGATCACTGCTTTGTTTTATGTCGGGATGCGGTGTTTTTTTGGGATGTTCTGCAGCGGACTCTTAAAAAGGACATAGACATCACCCCTTACAGTATACGATTCCTGCAAGTGATGAAGAACTGTTCCGTGCCATATGACCTTTTCGTGCTGATAGGATTGTTTAGCCTATGTAAGTGTCGCATGATTGACCGCCATGCCGAGGAAATTCGTGGAACTAAGTCAATTTTTCGCGAACAATGTGCGCTTGTGTACAGTGTCTATGCGGGGCAATCGCAGCCGCCGGACTGGTTGCATCTTCGTGAAGCGTGTGTGTGCGTGCCTGACTTTTAAAATGTATAAGTGAATGTACCGTTATTGTAGTTAGGGTGGGACTTTAAACTATTCGGGCTAGTTTCTCATGCAATAAAGAAAAAAAAACGGATTTGTAGCGTAGTGGGAAGAGCACCGCGTACCTCCCGGGGCGGCCAGAGAGTCGCGGGATCGAAACCGGACGCCGCTAACTATTTCTTTTTGTTAAGGTGTAGTATCGCGCAGCTGCGGGTTGAAGGAGAAGAGTTGCGCATGCGCGGTGTGAATGCGGACGCCGACGCGGGACATGCCGAGACCACAAGATGCTCCGCATCTAAAACCAAAAACAAATGCTGGAAAGAACTCACAATAAAGACAGTCGGCATAAGAATGCCACGCATTTGTAGATAATTCTCTGGAGTTCTGCCCAATTTTTTTAATTGTGCTACTATAGTTGCTGGTCTGTCGCAGCTTACTCAAAGGAATCTGTTTTTAATGAATAAAACCGAGCAAACAACGCACCGGCTGAAAGCAGCGCACCCTAGCTTTTCTCACCCTGTTTGGGTACCTGAAATGTTTAGGAAAAGAACTTCTTACTTCCTTTTTTACCTAAACATTTGTTGCATTGTTGTTCTGTCAGGAGACGTCTTTTGGCATCTCGAAACTGCGTACAGCACTTTGCATATCCAGATGGAGTGTTCACCAAAGCGTGCAGAAGAGCAAAGCGAACGCTTGAGCGGAAGCAGGCAATGCATAAAAAATACTTATTGAAAATAATTTTAAATGTATTCATAAAGCTTTGCGGAAATACATTTTTAGTACACTACAGGCGCTGCTTCAGTTGCTGAATAGTAAGATTCACGTAAAGCATATCCGCAGTGCCGGGTAAAATACATCTCAAATGAATAAACGTACTGAGATTTTCTCCTCGATGTTTACGTATAATAAAATAAACTGAGCGTGATACTTTCACTTAATGCGCTGTCTAAAGCAGACATAACTCTGCGTATTAAGAGAGAAACTCGGCGTACAACTATGTAAGCGGCGGTGTTCCTACGGCATTCGTCAAAGCAAAAACATAGAATTCAACGAGTATATATATGTACGAAAACACTTGCACTTTGTCAGCGTTGTTATTACGGTATCGCTGTGGAGGCTTTGAAAATTTTCTTTTTCTGAAAAATATTGGCCTTAGATGGACAACCTTGGCTATGCTTGCTCACTACCCCCTCCTCTGTGCCCGGCACCTGCAGCGCGATTGGAGCGGCGCACCCCTCCACGTTTTGTCTGCCTTCGCTACGTTTCTTTTGCCTGTCCTGTAGTGTTATAAGTTTTCGGACTCCTCAACGCGCGGTCGTAGGGTGGACGCAGTCTCTGCTTGGGTGGCGCGTTGCAGCGGCGTTGGCCGTCTAGCCAAGGTAAGCGCGATATACCGGATATTTGCGCGTACGGTGTCGCACTACAATTGATGGACATATGTTTGCCGTGCAATCGAAGAGTGCTAATCCCTTTATGTAATCCGCACGTGGTTATTAGGCTTACCTCCACCTGCGAGCAAGATTTCCTACCGCAACTACGCCGGTCAAGGGAATGTACTCACAAATCAACGACAGCAAGAAGTCGTAGAAACTCGCCGCTTACATAGTTGTACGCCGAGTTTCTCTCTTAATACGCAGAGTTATGTCTGCTTTAGACAGCGCATTAAATGTATTCATTTGAGTGCTTCCCTTTTTCGCCTAGTTTTTAGCTCGGGCCCTGCTGATTGGACGGGGGACTATTGCTACGCGTTTCCTTGTAGATAGAGTTATTCCGTTCTGAACTTATTGAGGACTAACACTTGCATTAAACACATAAAAGCCAGGAACGTTTTTAGCACAGCCTGTTCACACAAAGTCCGCCGTCCATGTTTACGCGCTTGAGAAATTTGTTAGGTGTATCCAGAGACGCAGCTCTCTTTTGTTTTCTGTTCGCAGCAGCCGCTCACAGCTGCACATGTTCACAGCAGCCGCGGAACGGGGAAGGAACCCAGTTTGTGGCATACATGCATCCGACTAATGCGCACGGCCGGGCCATACGGCAAGAATCCGAGCAGCCTTCGCGATTTTTGTCGGCCGCATGTCGCCATTCTGTCAACTAAAGCCATGAAAGAGTTTATGCCGTCTGTTTCCAAGTTACCAAAAGTGTTAAAAGCGACCCACGTAATCCTCGGTGCAAGTGGCAGTAGCGAAAGTGCTTCATGCCCATGGACTACAATGATTTGTCCATCTAAGTTAAACTGTATGAGAGTAGCCGCTAAGTTACAATCAGTTTTTGTTCCTACCGCCACCCAGAACCAAGAACCAGCAAAAGAAGGAAGGAGAAGGAAGGCGGGAGGGGAGGGGGCCTTCGAGGGAGGCAACAAGTTCCCCGTACGAGACCCCTCGGATCCCAGAACGGGTCCCCCGGCGGGTTCGTCTCTTTTTGTTGCTTGGATTGCTCCCCCAAAACTTCGCGAAACTTCAGGACGTTGGACCATTCCTCTTTTGTGTTTCGTAGCAACTTTTTCCCTCCTTGATGTATTCATTTCGTAGCGCATTCACGAACACGTGTGCGCGTTCCGAGAGGCCCTTCGGCCGCTCGTGGGCGAGTGATGCACACGCGGAACCCGACGCGCTACCGCTGGATCACGCCACCGGAGAATTTCAAAAATGTGCCCAAAGGCACCGAAAACAGCGTGGGCTGCTTGGCGGTTGTGTGTGTTTAGAAGCCGAAATTGCCCATTTGCGTCTAAAGGGTGTACTTAAAGGTGTTGTGCCACCAAATTTTAAGTCTGTAAAAAGCCTGTTGTAGGCTTTCTCTGTATGCAATGACCCTCAACACGAAGTTCCGGGTACATCAAGCGCCTTATATATATTTGAATTCGCTTCTAAAAAGTACCTAAAAGCTCTTCTGAAAATGGGGCCCCATCGCTAGCGCCACTAACCATGACGTCAGTGAATTGCCAGCATAAGAAAGTTTGTGACGTCACACCACGTTAGCGACTCGAGCGACGTCAACGTGAACTCCAGTTACCACAGTTTGTTTGGTCGCTTGGTCGTATCAGACATATCCCGAGTGCACTTCCTTTCCTTTTCACCCGAATCACCTATAGTAGTAGTAGTAGTAGCCGTATCAGACACACTAGGCCGACACGACGGCCACGACAACGCGACGGCGACGCCGACGAGGCGCCAAACCATCGCCCAACTACCGAATTGCCAGACCGCGTTGTCACACTACGCCGACGGTGACACAAACACGCCGGCCGATGGAAAGACGCCGTAGTTTGACTGACTCGCCGACCGAAGACGCCAACAAAACCGGTCGCCCGACTGGTCGCGCAACGCGTCGCCGGGAATCGACCGAGAAGCGAAAACTGCGCCCCGACAACATTCGTGCCGCAATGAATGCGGCTGTATATCTAACAGTTGAAATCCCCAAGCAAGATAACAACACTTTCGCACTCAAGGTGCTTACTAATGGTTTGGAAAAAAGTCTCCCGCTCACCCTGTCTGTTCGGTGCATAAATACATATAACTCTCCATTCAATATCGCAAAATAAAAAGTCACAATACACATAGCCGCCGCTCGAATCAGCTACAACGGTCTGTTCAACAATCCCTAGTGATCGCCTGATAAAAAGGGCACACTGCGCCGATGTTCCCACGGCGTGCTCTGAAATGTTGCAACATGCGGTCCGTCATTTCCTGGCTTTCCACTTTAGTTTATTGCACCGCAATTATATCCAGTTCTTGGTCTGCGAACAGCCTACTAAGCTGGCATTGCTTCCTTCTCACTGCCAGGCCTCGCACATTAACCGTTGCAACGTTAATTGCAGCTTCTAAAAGTACAGTCATTTGGAAAATCTATACCGCATGCCGCTCACCTCGGACATATGACAAATTCTCGGGTGTGCGTCCGCTAGCGTAGGTCAATGCGGCATGAGGCGTTCGCCCCGTTCTTGGGCACACATAAATCTTGTCAAAGCAAGTGTTGTGTATGTCACCTTCTAATGTAAAAAAAAATTCACAGAGTATTTGCGGTCTTTATTGGGTCTTCCAGCTGGAAAAAAACCAGTCGCTCTAACATTTTTCGCCCAGTCAAAAAGGGGGGTCTTGGTCTTTGTCATTTATTTTTACGACAAGTTGTGGCAAGGTTTTGTTTTGTGCGGGATCAAAAAGACGCCTTCTTGCGCACTGTAATTTAGGTGCGGTCGAAAAATGTTCTGCCTAACTTTGTTGTGTCTTCAAGTGATATTGTTTGCAGGGGGGTGAAAAGATATTTGCGAGAAGTGGCTCTGTCAGTTGAATTTTTGAAGGTATGGTTTTCTTTCGACTACCTGTGTAGTGTTTCCAGGAAGCACCTGTACAAACATTAAGTGGATGTTTGTTTACCTGTGCAACTGTATAGGTCGTTATACGGTGCGGGCACAGGGCGTGATGTTTTAGGGTGGTCAAAAGTATGCCTGTGAAGCCTGCAATGAAGTCCTTTTTTTAAACTACAGAGTGAAACCCTTCCCGTAGATACTTGGTTAGCAGAAAGAGGTATTTTTGTGCCGTTGACAACCGACTGCAGGCTGCGCAAAAAGCCGGAAACTATTAATCAAGTCTTCATCTACTGTTGGGACCCAGTGTTCCACTGGGATGTCCTCCAACGTACGTTAAAGAAAGACTTACCCATAACGCCTGGTGGAATTCCGTTCCTCCATGAAAAAAATGAGGGCGGTGTGCCATACGAGTTGATCATGCTCCTCGGTCTTCATAGTATATGGAGGACGAGAATGGCGGTGAAGAATGCGGATATAAATGTCCGGCCTATCACAGAAAATTTCATTGAAAGTGTAGAGTATATACGGGAAGTTTTTCGTGCTGAGGATGATCCCCCTGAGTAGTTGCCTGTGCTTGACGCTTTAGTGTGCCTTAGAAAGTTTTATAGCCACGTAGTCAGCCAAGTAGGGTTGACGGATCATTACATGACATGATGTGTGATGTGCTGTAGAAATGTCAAAACAGGCAGTAAAAAAAAAGTCTGGTGGTGCAGTGGTCTAGCGCGTCGCGCCCGTTCGGTCAACGTTGCGGGTTCAATTCGCGGCGGTGGAAGATTTTTTTTTGCGGTTTTTTAAGGGGCATGGTTTGCATATCCAATTGCATTTGCATGACTTGCGCATCCATGCTTTTCATTTGTCTGCATCCGAGGATGCAGACAAAGAGTCCGTGACAGAGCTGTCGCGGCTTGACATGACGACTCGGCGTGTTTACTTCCGTGGTGACGTGTGCGGGAGCAGACGCCGCAGTAAAGTCGCAGCGTACCGCAGCGCCGCATGGTAGACACACGTGGCAGAGCGTCCTCGCAACACTGTGACGTCACTGCTTGAATCGGCGCCCAGAAACCAAAACCGAACCCGGTTCAAATGAATCGTGCGATAATACATTTTTTACTCAGGATATGTGCATGTGAGCATGTATCATGCTTTCTGAAGAAATATAAAACGTTTGCAACAAAGAATGCACAAGCAACAAATTTGGTGGCACAACACCTTTGAACGAGTTTCTTTTAGGTGTCACAAGTATTTATGAAGCAACTACTTTTTACTTGATGGTCCCTGACGCTAACAGGTGTTAATCTTTTTTTTGTATGTTAAAGACGCGAGCATTTACAATTATTTTCCGCGTTGCTCCCTAATTAAATGATGACGTTGTCTGTTTACATGAAAAAGTATAAAGTTACCTGCCGGTGATGTGCGGCGGAGAGCAAAAAAATTACATGAGTGTGCAAGCACAAATACACGTTTTCAGGCGTTGCTTGCTTTAATCGCTTCGGTTAGGTGCCTACAATATAAGAGCTTGTTATTTTAAGGACGGCGTGAAATTTTGTCTTGTTTTTCGAAATAACCTTGCTTTGCCGTTCCTTTAAAAGCATTGTTGAGTGCACACGCCAATCTAATGACTTTTATGTAAGCTTTCTACTGCAATCCTGCCCAAGCATTTTTAAATTGTTTCTCTGGGCACTATTTTTTTAGTACGTAATCTCCGAAGAAGGTGACGCCGAAATATGGAACACATACCAATATTTGTAGTTAATAAGATTACTGCTTATCTTATTTTATTAGCGCCCTGTGAGTTCACAGACCAGTTTTGTCCAAGTTAGCTGAAAAACTAGAATTGCGACCATTTCAAGTTAACTCAAGCGCCTAAGAAAGAGAGTAGCATAACTCTAAGAACTCTGTTGCATGTTTGGTAACGTTGTTATCTTAGCTGTGTCTTTTTTATCCGTAATTTTCGCTAATGTGTATCCCTAGACAATGTCCAAACATAAGCCCCCGCCCCCCCCCACCCACCATTCTTTATTAAAAATGGCATTGAAGATCCGATGCCGCATGACAATATAAACTATGCTTACATTACATAAATTGTCTTACGTCCTTCAAAGGGGCATTGTTTTCACGGCGGGTTTTTTTTTTTTTTTTTAAATGTGAACTAAAATATCCTCTCTCGCGAGGGACGTTGGCACGGCTAGAGAAAAGGCCTGATTGATTTGACATTTTGCCTCTAAAAAACTGTTTCACTACTATTTTTCCATTTTCTTTTCACTGCAGGTGCTGGTGAAATTTCCCGCGTGGAGATGCCGAAGTAAGAGGATTCTAATGCACAACGCTTCATCTGCACTGGCTACCGAGGTGGCTGAAAGGCATTCATTCTTGCTGCTTAGTAATGGCAAAATTGGCCACTCGACTCAGGTTTAGAATAAACAACTTTCAAACTTCCAATTTGTGCGCATACATGCTGTTCTTTTCAGTCAATAACTGGCCCGCATTCCGAGCATGGCCGGTTTACATTTTCACAATGGAGCATATTTTTAGCCTAGTGCCAATAAACTTTTTGAAACCACAATATGATATTTTCTAGTTGGACGTTAACAATGCTTCCTAAGACACATTGCCATGGCATCTCTCAATGTATTTAGGTTTTATTTTGTATACACTAGTAACACGTTTTCAGCATATTTGAAGCAGTATTTTATGTGCATTTAAAATGCATTACTAATACATTTTGCACGTATTTAAAATTACATTTTCTGAGCATTTTATTGCATTTAAAATGCATTAAATATATATTTTTGATGCACTGCTTATGTATTTTTGAGGTACATTTTAAATACGTTGTAAATGTATTGGAAATGCATTTGGAATGTGGAGAAAATAACGCAGAATAAATACGAAGTTAATATATGTATTAAATGCATTAAAAATACATTAAAAATACTGCATCTTTTCGCTAAGGGAACAAATAATGGTAACACCGCCGAAATGGCCTGTCAAATCTGCGACATAGAGGTGCGGGTTGACAACGCCGAAACTCATTCCAAAAGAAATAACCTAATCTTTTACTGCCTCCCTGACCCTAACCCGTCCGAAAAATTGGCAGATTCCGAAGAAATAATTATAAACACTATAGCGACCATCTAAACATAACTGGACCTTAAACTATTCGAATGTGCTCACCACCTTGGTCGGCACCGGCATGATCATCAGCGGCCTATAATAGCCAAATTCACTTTCTTTAAAACCAAACAGGAAGTTCTCCCGAATATACGAAAACTAAAAGGCACAAACTACAGTATCGGGAAAGATTTTTTAGATTTCGTTCGAAAAGCCCGACAACATCTTGTCAAATTTGCCTGAACCAAAGCTGAACTATTCTCTCTCCGGTACAAGACTTTGTTTCTTGGTAAAAAAAGACACGTTTTCAACGAAACATCCCAAACTGTGAACAAAATTTCATAGCAATCGCCCCATCGTTCAAAAAAAATTGTTAATGTTAAAACACCTCAAACTAGCCTTTCCTTCTCTGTAATCTTCACTAATATACGTAGCTTCCTTTCAAAATGCGACGCAGTATCAAATCTTGTATCGACATGGGACCGCAACATACTGCTGCGGAAAGAAACGTGGTTGAGGGATTATGTCACAGATAGTGAGGTACTAGCTGAATTGCCAGATTTTGTTGTGTTCCGCAAAGACAGGAAACAAGCTAGTGGCGGGGGCGTACCTAATACTTTCCATGAGCAGTTATCCTGTTCACTGATAAATACCCACTGCAATCTCGAAATTCTATGGTTAGTCTGCCGCAATGTACCGGAGACAGTTCTCCTAGGTGTGTGCTATCAGCCACCGGACAATAACCCAGATTTCGCACAAAATCTAAGGGATAGACTCAACCACCTAACTACTATATAGGCTACCTCGCATATCCTATTTCTTGTAGACTTTTATTTTCCCGACATTAATTAGAATTACGCCAACCAATTAATAACAGGCCACTTCAGAACCAAGAATTCATTACGTCTGCCTAAATCCTAACTTGACACAGCTAATAACAGAATCTACGCGTATTTCTGGTGAAACTACTAATATTCTAGACACAATACTGACAACAAAACCTGAAAGCTTATCACATCTTACACACCTTCCTTAGGTTAGCGACCACAAAGTTATTTATGCTGTTTTTGAATTCGTCCTGGAACTACGAAAATCACGCAGTAAATCTCTACGGCTATATGACAAGGGGGGGTTACAATTCAATAGTCACTGAACTTGTAGCTTTCTTACCTTATTTTGAAACAACCTTGAGTGAACGATCACTGAAGGATAACTGTTTTTTTCGAAGATAAAATTAGGAAGATAGCAAACAAATTTCTTCCGAGTACTAACTCCCATTCTAATCACCAAAAACCATAAGTTTTCAAACTTTTAAAGCGGATTGATAATGAAAAAACGCCTTTTTCGTGAAGCTAAACGCACAGCAACCGCCAGCGCATGGGGTAGGTATAAAGAAGCCAAAAGCTCTTTAATAACGCCATTCGAACCTCAAAAAGAACATTTTTTTATACTGAACTTTCGAACATTTTAGTAAATACCGCTGGGAGTTTTTGGGAGGTGATTAACCCTAACAAAAGGCAAGGTAATATTTCGAACAATTCTTCGGGCGGGGAAGTTACCCATTCTGAAGGCGCAAAATTATTCAACGCAGCAGTCGCTTCCATGTTCACAAATGAAACTACCAGTCCCCATCCGATTTTTCTGTCTAGCATCGTCTCTGTAATGCCCAGTATTGATTTCATCGCTGCCGGAATAATATCGTTATTCGACAAAATAAAACTCTCTCCTTTTAGCGGTATCAGACAATATTAACTCAAAATTTCTAAAAAATACCAAACACTTATCAGTACATATTTGTCACTGTTGTTCTCTCAACCGTTATCCACAGATAACCTACCAATTAATTGCAAAATAGGAAAGGCCATCCCAGTCTTCGAATCAAGTGATAGATCATGTCCGATCAATTATCTCCCCATTTCCTAAACAAGCGTGCGTTGCAAGCTCATCGAACACACCATTTACAACAAAATCATGCACTTCTTGGACTTCAATACGCTTTTTCTTCACGCACAGCACAGATTTAAAAAAAGTTCGTGTGAAACCCAGCTGCCCTTTTTGTTCGTGACCAGCACACTAACCTGGACAATAATATACAGACTGACGCCATCTTTTTTTACTTTGCAAACGCATTGGACAAACTACCCGACAACCGCCTGATGTTAAAACTTTCGAAATTAAACTTAGATCCCAAAAGTTTACCTTGGATTCGAGAATGTTTGACTAATCATTCCCAATTTGTTACTGTTAGTGGACATAACTCTTACCCTTTGGCAGTAACATCAGGCATTCCGTAAGGATCTGTTCTCAGCCCCTTATTATTCCCAATATACATTACGATATACCTTTCTATGTATCGAGCAATATTCGTATGTTTGCAGACGATTGCGTAATATACCGTGCTGTTACTAAGCCATCAGCTGCATTGCAAGATGAGATTACCATGTGCCTAACTGTTGCAATCGTTGGCTAATCACACTAAACCCTCATAAATGCAAGTCCCTCTCTTTTCACCGTCACCGCTGCCCCCTCACCTGTTCTCATCAAATCGTAACGTTGCATTGGAAAATGTCATCAATAATAAGTACTTAGATCTCTTTGAGCAACGATGTATCATGGCGGGCACATATTACCAATATCATAACATCAGCTAACAGATCGTTTAGTTTCTTAAAACGATACCTGCGTCATGCACCCCCTCATGCAAAACTGCTAGCCTACAAATCTTTATTTCGCACCCAACTTCAATACGCATCGCTTATCTGGAATCCTCATCAAGCATACTTAACCGACGCCCTAGAATCAGTTCAGAATCGAGCAGCTAGGTTCAATTATTTCTCATATTCGTACAACGTGAGTGTGTCATCTCTTAAACAAGAATCCGATCTTTTAAACCTTAACATTCGTCACCAATTTGCCAGCCTCATTTTGTTCCACAAGCTCTATCACAACCCATTCGGTCCCCCGCCCTATATATTGCCTCCTACCCGCATATCTCACCGCATCACTCATTCTTTTCATGTCGTTCGGCCACGTGCCCGTACCATGACATTTGCCGCCTCCTTCTTCATTCGCGCAGCCTCCGACTGGAATGGGTTTTCCGCATGATCTTGCCACCATAATGTGCCACTCAACATTCCAACAAAATGTCACTCTCTTTTTTTTTTAATTTGAATATTCATTTGTTCCTTTTTGTACCCCTGATTCTCGCTTTGTCTTTTTTCTGTTTTTTTTTCGGCAAGGTGTTACGCCAGTTATTATTTATACCGATTCTGCACATGTACTCTTTTCCTTTCTGTAGTGATTACCTCTGTTCATACTGATACCCATACTGCATATGTATTGCATTTCTTGTGCGTGTTTCCCACCCCTATGTAATGCCCCCTCAAGGGGTATTTGAGGTAATAAAGGGATGTTATGTGATCGGCTCCCGCAGTTTTTTGGGACAATGGCTTGTTTAAACGCTCTGCGCATTAAAGCTTGTAATGATGGTACAAGTAGTCATTTAATTTGATGAAATAAGGGTTCTGTTCTTTTCTGGAGGAGAAATTCTTTCGCAACTTGCGGTAACAACGTAGGCGAGTTGGGTTTTCTGGTTGTTTCTTGGCTCTCGTTTTTTGATGACGGCGGAGTTGATTTCGGATAGCTTTAACGGTAAAATGTCTTCGGACTTTACTTGGGGCAGAAGACGCTAACACATCTGAATGTATCTCTGTGGCTTTCGTGGCAAGGGATGCACTTGCGATATTGTTGCCTTTCAGCTGCCAGTAGAATTCTCACATGTGATGTTCCCCCACACAAAGAATGTTCCTGAGTGGGAGGTCATACATGGGCTGTTTTTTTCTGGCAGCGGTAACGTCGCCAAGAAAACACGGGATTTCGACATAGATGTTGACCTCTGGTTGCTGCCCGTTTTATCAAGGAGCAGTACCCGGATGATTTTCCCCGTTAAATGTGGTTCACCAACCGGGCCACATCGAACAACGACGGTATTGCTGTCCGTGTCTCTAAGAACAGTGACAGGTTTTTCGAGTAGTTGGCCTTCAACTTCTGGCGTGATTTCACAAGGACCGCTGATGGCTGCGTGCTAATACCACGAGTGTACTCGAGACTAGAACCTCCGTGTGTGTCCCTGTGGAGTTTCGTGCATTACTGTGGTGCTACTAGAGGCATAGTTATTGCACAAGCAGCAACCTGCTCGTCGCCATTCGGACGGTTTACGCAGTTTTTGGTTTCGTGCACGAGGTCAGCACAAGTATTGACTCTTGCTGTACCCTTAAAGATGTTACAATAATCTTGGGTTCGGTGTCCTGGGCGATTGAACAGAAAGCGTTTCGGTGGCACTTTCGTCTCGGAGTTTGCCGTGGTTTTTGTAGTATCACGGACGTCTTCGGAAATCTTGCCAAGGTTCGAGAGATTTCGTGCCTCTATAAAAGGATCTGTAGCCTCGGCCACGTTTCTCAGCGTTTTGCACTCTAGCTCTTTAAGAAAGATGATAAGCTTAGGCTGGCAGCAGCGGAGGAATTATTCTAGCCGTGAAGAGCCTCGAAGGTTTTTTGCACGTTCATATCTATCCAATGGTCAAAATAACCAGTACATCGTACTGCTAGTTGCTCGCCGGTTTCGCCATCCCCAGCTCTCGGTACTATTAGATGGTGAACACGAAACGTTGAAGCAATGCCCGTTTTACTTCAGTGTTTGGGACATTTCGGCGGTCATGCGGCCAATGATTGTAAGTAGCTCCCAACAAAAGACCTGCTTGCAGCTATGGCCAATTTGTCTTGCGGCCATTGCTGTCTGGTTGCTATGCGTTCAAGCCACTGCAAGAACTTGGGCAAGTCTTCGCGCTTCTCATCAAAAAAGAAAGCAATTTCTGCCGATTATCGGAAGCGGAGTAGCAACAGCATAGTATGTGGAAGTGACATTGGGCTTGCTGGCACTACCCTCTTAGAGTCGTATCTTTAACATTAGAAGCTCCTTCCCCCATTTCTTCAGCATATTTGTCGGTTTGCGCAGCTTTTTTAGCTCGTTCTGCACTTTTCTTTTCTCTTTCAGCGGTTTATCAGCTGGCTTAACCTCTCGCCCGCTCTAGCGGTAGGGTTGCTCAGCACGCTCGCTCTCGATCCACGCTCTAAGCTCTTGTCCTGAGAGTGCCAGCTGAGTCCCGATTGGCAATATATTATGAGATCAATGCTGTTGCAGCTAACGTTACATGCTCACACGTGGCTCACTTGACGGCTTTCAGCGGATGTTAAGAAATCCTTGCAGGGTCGCCACAGGTTTAGTGATTAGCGTGATAATCACTAGTCAGTGACCGGCGTGTGGACGGGTAAGGCTACTTTATGCATGGCGCAAGAAGAAGCAGAGGATAGAAAGTGGTATGAAGAAACAACCCATGAAAAAAGATATAAGCGTTACAAAAGAGAACAAGCTAACAGGAAAATGTTCGCGATAGAGAGAAAACGTCCTACCGGGTTTTGTCGCAGTCCAGGGTGTGGATGTCATGACGCGTCCGGGGTCAACGGAACCATAACGGCGCGGCTGGCTCAATGACTGGCTCTACGCCACGTAGAATTCCCTTAGATGCCATCAGGCAGGCATCGTTGACCCTCCAAATGTTTGACGGCTCGATGGCAATGCAGCGGGTGCGAGCCGATTCTTCCAAATCCAGGTGAAAACGGACGTGCGATCTTTCACCCAGCATGTTTATACCTCCAAGCCCGGGACAGCCCAGGGGTTGTCGTCATCACCGGAGAACGACTCTAGGGAACATCAGTGGTTGCAATCGAGGGTTTCACCGGGGAACGATCACAGGTTCGCGCTCTCAAGCCCGGCGCGTAACAGGGGTATGCTGATTGTGGGCCCGTTTCTATTCTCTGCACGCTCTGGCCGCAGCTTCCAGCTCGGTGGTCTCTTCGTCGTTCACCGGCACCGCATCACAATGAGAAGGTAGCACTATTTGAGGCAGCCGGGTGACTTATTGCGCCATTTGCGGCGGGTGAACAATTGCATCATTTGCATCATGGGTGTATTGGATGAGGCGGCTGACCGACCAACTGAGTCTCCATAAAATTCTCGGTACGTCAAAGTCCCCAGTGACCAGCAAATTGTGATCACTGTGAAATAGTACAGTAGTTTGAATTGTGTTAAGAATAATTTAAAACTCAGTGGCATGTGTCTCGGGGGAAATGTTTGTACCCACTAAGAGGCCTTCACCCGCAGCAAAAAGCTCTTCTAAACAAATACACTCATTTCCTTATTTAAGGTGGAGTAACTTGATGGAGTAATGTAGTGCAACGAGCGCACTAGCGCCCCATTGTTTACCACGCAGAAAACCTCGGTCAGGCCCCAAAACTTAGTAATACGGGGAAACATGGTATCGGAACTTTTGTCGGGGCAAAGCCAAGTTTCGGTGAGAATATTCAGAGGCTAGAAAAAAAAGGACATCGGAGAAAAGTTCCGCTGACTTACTGCAAAGTCCAAGGACGTTCTGGTAAAAGCAGTCAAAGTTTCTGATTGCTTGCCGTCACATCCAGTCCCTGCTGTTCAGCATGAATCATTTTCGCATGCAAATCTCGGCAAGAC
Organism: Haemaphysalis longicornis; assembly: GCF_048455015.1. NCBI lineage: Eukaryota > Metazoa > Arthropoda > Arachnida > Ixodida > Ixodidae > Haemaphysalis > Haemaphysalis longicornis. The sequence goes on along the minus strand of NW_027526335.1, from coordinate 207,570,003 downwards.
GTGAAGAGGCAGTGACCAGGCCAGAGCGCAGGGTCTTTTAGCTGCTCAAAACACGCGTCATCCACGTTGACGTGGAGAGAGGCACCAGAGTCAAGCCTCGTCTTCCAACGTTTGCAGGGAATAGAGGTGGCCCCCACGCCGGACAGGTGCACGAAAACGTTAGCTGAAGTGGTACACAAAACCAATTTTGTGACAAACACGGCTTTTGGGAGCCTGCGCAAGCTGACAGCAACTAGTCCGAAATGCCCAATGCCAGATGACGCCGTATGGAGCTCTTGAGAGCTGGGTGCTCTGGTGTTACACCCAGAGGAAGATGGTGCAGGCGATGGGATACCGAATGAACCACCTTCGAGCTGACATCGTCTGTGATACGTTATGCTATGCAGAAGACGAAGCGCTCTGAGTCAGCGGAGAGGGGTGGGGTATTGTTTCGGTCGAACAACAACGACTGGATAAGGAGAAAGCTTTAGCTCTCTTTCTATGACGGCACACGATAGAGTGGGCTGGCAAAACTTCGGAGCACTGTTTAAGAGCGAGCTTGCGTGTACTTTAAAAGAAATTTGACATGATTAAAATGCTAATAGCAGTGTATTTATTTGGTGATCGCGAGCTCCGAAGCGGGGAATTCATTTATTTCACTTTAACATTATCGCCATCACGAAACACTTTTAGGAACGGTTCGTATACTTCTGTACTGATCATCATAATTGTTCGTTCTTGGACCGGTGTTCCGAGACGGCTGTGTCGTAAATTGAACGGCCTAATTCATCAAGTACCCAAGATCCTTAAAAGTGGTGGAGGTTCCCCTCGATCCCATTCTCAACGCCTTCCAAGTACAGCATTGGAGCTCCATTCAGGTAGGCGATTGCCTTTAGCAGCGCTGGAACGTGAGGCCGGAAGCTGCCCCGCTGATAACTCTCTTGCTGCGCATCTGGCATTTGCTATCACACGCCTCCAGAAGCAACCTCCGCATTTAGCCGGGCTCCACGATGAACGTGTTGATGACTGGCTGGATCAGTATACTCAAGTCAGGGCTTTTAACAATTGGGATGACGTGTTGAAGCTACAGAATATTGGGTTTTCCTTGGACAAGGTGGCACACACATGGTTTTTTAATAATGACCACCGGATCGCCGACCGGATCACCTTTTGTAAGGAGCTGTGCCAGATTTCAGTAAACTAACCGCTCGGTCCGATATGTCGAAAAAGAAGCTGGCCACTGGCGTTCAGCGCTCTGACGAGTGGTATGCGTCAAACATATCGGATATTCTCACTTTCTCGCTCTTTGTTGGCGCATAGATGCAAGCATACCGGAGGCTGATAAGAATCGCCATACCCTGAAGGGCATAGCTCGTTTTGTGTTCAACGCACTTGCAGTTCAAAATCCTTCCACCATCAGTGATGTCCGGGTACCAGGTCATCACCTGGATGATCTGCAGTCCATACGTCTGCAACCGGACGGTCTGGTTATGCTACCCCATGGGGACATGGACCTACATGACATCACACGCCAAATCATCCGCGAAGAGCTTCAGTTTAACGACCCGCCGTCACCTGTACGCGAACCCTTTCGCATGGAAGCTCTTCAGTTACGGGACCTTGTGAAGGAGGAGCGGGCATCTATGACGGGTTTGATTCCGACGCCACCCCCGTTGCTAAAACTTCCACTTCGTACTACTCGCCGACCCAATCGCGACCGCCCCTGTCACAGGATGCCCCGTTCGCACCCATTCATTTAACAGAGACCTCTGCATCGACCGTTCTACGGGGGTAATACACAAACATGTGATCTTCTTGCCACGCTTCCCCGAGCGACCGACCCATCTACTATTACCGCGGGATCCCGGGACGCATAGCGCGTTTGTGCCGACGCCATATGCGAGATGAACAACGAGGGTGTGCACCGTTTGAACGAGATTTTGGCTATCCTTATGGTTCACAACGTCGTGTCTATGATTCAACCCCGCGAAGGTCATCGCCAGTCTCCGCCACGCTTGCCTCGCATCAGACCAATCTACCGTCAAGCCAGTGATCACCGTCACCGTATCGACGGTCCGTGTCTCCTGTTCGCCCGGCATCCCACATTCCCGAAAACCGGAATCTAGCGGAAATCTGGCGCCCGCAGTTTTCAGTGCTGAAAACGCGTCGCCCGGAAAATGTACAATGCTCAACACCCACCAAACGTTTTCTCTGTTCTCGTGGAAGGAAGTTTCTTTAATTATCTTGTGGATACTGGTGCAAGCGTTTTGGTTATTTAGGCAGATTTGTTTTCATGTCTCCATAAGGTTAAAAGTCCTTACACTGGTCCTTCACTGCGGGGGCTAAGGGAGTCGTACTGCAGCCCTTAAGTCAATGTACAGTTGGAGTATTCATAGATGGAAGCCGTCATCAAGTTCCCTGTGCAGTGCTTACTCCCTGTGGACACCACTTGATTCTGCAGTGGGACTCGCTTTCCTCGGCATCCCCTGTTTTTCCTGCAATCTACCCGCTGTTGAATTCACGGCTACCTATTTCTCCAGCTCGTCCAGACATGTGAGCAGCATGCAGAAGAAGTCGATTTTTGTATCGTAGTCAACGGAAATGTTGACAACGGAACGTTGTTAATGAGATCAGTTCCAACGACGGATGGGTTGTTGTTACTTGTCTCGCAGCCTTTTTCCCATCGACGGAATTTTTGCATTTAGAATTTTCCACCACTTCAGGACGATTTCAATGAAAAGAGAAGTGGCGCTAAAAGTGAAGAGGTTGTGCTTCGTTCTAAGAGCAATGAACTCCGCAGGCAAGAAATCGCCGAATATTTGCAGGGCAGGCTTTACGTTTTGCCTTTCGATATTAGAAAGGTCGATGACGTTTCTTGACAGCCCATACTCACGCTTGAACAGTTGGTCACTCTCTTTGCTGTGAAGGTTTCTGGTTGTCGCAAACGACGTTGTTTGCATGCGCTCTGGCTCTGCCCGCTCTGTTTGAATCTCAGAGAAGTATAAGCAAATTTGGTTATTCTTCTACTTTAGCCAGTTATTTCCTATACATTTGAGTATGTGCACCGCGTCAATAACGAAGAACAGCGAGAGGCCTTGGGGGGTCTGACTGGTGCTGGTGCACAATTCTGTTAGATCAATGTAATTCGAAGAAGAACATGGCTTTTCTTTTCACAGAGGGGTTGTCACTCACGACGCACACGACCCTGTACCCAATCTCTTACATCCTTCGAATCACACTGTTGAGCGTCGTCTGCGGGTGCACATCGTGCACTGGCACGATATGAGCAAAAATGTTTGAAATTGCACAGCAGGCTGCGCGCCATAAAAATGAGAGCAGAGTTTGGAGCTTTAGTTTGATTGAGAGCAATGGCGGTAACAGTACCCCTTTTAAAATCAAATGGGGTTTTAGGTGGCTTTTTTCTACCATAACAGTCGCAAAGTGGTGGTCGTGTCTTAGGTCTAAATTATCTTTGCCATGTAACTGAAAAATGTTTCACTGTGATATCCTCGTTCAGGGCTCATACCATATGAAGGGCACACTGACCTGATTTTCACAGGATGTGGCAAGGTGATGTTGCCATGGATGCGTATGTAAGCGTGCGCATTGGGCGATATCGTGAAGACAAGGCAGCGAAACACCATGAAATCAGCAGAGCAGCGTGTGCGCTGTTATCCTGCTAGGCATAAAGTGGCCTGCTCTTTCACAAAGCGACTGCCGTGGGCACGTCTTCTTTAAACGTAGACAACCGTTCGAGCAGTACGCAAAGAGCCTCGCAAATCTCTGCGACTGAGTTGGCTTTGACGCCGCCATCCCACTTCTCGATGCCTTCAAGGAGTTTCACGATATCCCTTTTACTTGTGGGAGTTGCAGGGACGCACATGCTTTGCCTAGCTTTTTTATGGCCGTTTTTATTACATGTGCCCTCCCGCTCAAGTCTCCTATTTCGCTGACAGATTACCTTAGCCCGGGAGGTTCATTTTCGGCGATGTGAAGCAGAAGAAGACTTTCATATTTCGCGGTTACGGGCCAGAACTTCATCCCCTGGCTCCTCAAGTGGCTGGCTAGTTCGTTTAAGGAATTGACTTTATCCTGCTCGCGAGTTCCGAGCTCTGTCAAATCTTCGTTGGATTCAGCCTTGGCTTTCAGCAGGGCCGCGTGCTAAAGCGCGCCCACTTAAAGTCGAGGTCTTCCCTCCTGGTAGGTTGCCTAGACAAGTAGGACGGACAGTTCCGGAACTCGGAAGGTACAGCGTCATGGCGAAGGCGAACATGAGTTAGCGGCACTGAGATGATGCGCCCAGTGGCTTGATCTGCATGCGTGGCTACACGCATAGTATCCTCACCCGCGAAGTGAAGTTCCCATATCTAGTAAAATTACCTACAATAAGCAAACCTGGTGCCTGACATTCGGCAGTGGCGCTTGCGAGCCAGGTACCAGTGCACATGCACTTGCAATGAAAGAACAATTCTATACCAAAATAAAACAAACCTTATTCCGGAATTCTCAGTGACAGTGAGGTTTTCTCGCGGCACAACGTGTATTCATGAATTCCTCAGTCTTTCTCCCCTCGGAAGCTTGAGCACGTCTACCTTCGTGTCTCTGCTGTAGTTGCCGTGGCATCGCGGTACACAGCACTTGCACGGCATCTCAGCGTACTTACATTAACCTTGCGAAAACTTGTAGACAAAAAACACTCAAAAGAACACGCAAAAAACGAGCGACTCGACATGGCGGCGATGCACGTGGAAAAAGGCACGTAGTGGAATGCCGAATGTGCAGGACAGTAGGGGCACCCTGCAGCTGGAGGTGTAATATTGCTATGTCGCGGTGACAAGTGGGGTGATCGCCTCCGCGGTGTTTGTCAGCCATCCTATCTACACGCCCCATTAACATATAAAGTTTGACAACATCGAAGATCTGCCTTCTTTTCAACGTGGAAACCGGTTTTGCAGAAACCTAATTGATCAACATGATGGTTCGACGAAGCCGCTTAACTACCGCTTGCGCCGCCAACTGTAGAAAATTGGACTTTTTGACAGTGTTTTATACCAATTATTACTATGACCCTAACAGTGACAAGTCGGCTTCCGTCGTTCCGCGATCTCTACAAGAGCATATCCAGAAGGCTTTTCATGACGCTACTGCCGCACATTTAGGTTTCCACAAGACCTACCAGCACGTGAAAAGTCGATTATTTTGGCGTGGCCTTTCCACAAGTGTCTCCAAATACGTCGCCTCTTGCACGCCCTGCCAGCACCCGAAACGGTCAACGTCACCTCTTATTGGAGTCCTACAACCGCTACTTTGTCCGTCAGCACCATTCGAAGTTGTCGGCATAGACCTGTATAGTCTTTTGACCGTTTCCACTTCTGGTCATCGTTTGGTTGTAACCGCCGTTTATCATCCTACCCGCTATACCAAAACTGTCTCTCTTCGCACTAGGTGCGCTGTAGAAGTCACCGAGTTCTTTTTGCGCTCCATATTTTTGCGTCATGGACCCCCTCGAGTTCTTCTGCGCGACCACGGAAAAATGTTTCTCTCAGCTACTCTTGCGCAAGTTCTTCTTGCCGCGGACACGGTTCGCCAAAATAGGCCCACTTATCCCCCTTAAACGTATGGTTTGACTGAACGCTTTCAGCGAACACTATCCGACATGGTATCTTTGTAGATCCGAGCGGATCACAGCCATTGGGACACAATTCTTCCGTTCGTAACACACGCATATAATTCCGCACTTGAGCGCAGCACTGCTTTTTTACTGTATTTTCTTGTCTACGGCCGTACACCTTATTCTGTTCCCGAGTCATCTTCCTTGTCGGCACCTGTTTACTGCACGGCCAGGGTTCCTGAACAATTCGCTTCCCGCGTCGCTTACTGCCCCCGTCTCGCCCGTATGAACACAGAAGACAGCTGAAATGCTGCCAAGTCTCGGTACGACGAATCTCATCGCGACGTCACGTTTCACCTAGGGGACGTGTTCGTGTTATAGACTCATGTGCGTCAACCTGCCCTCACAGAAAAGTGGCTTTCTTGGTACATCGGACTCTATACAGTGCTCGAGCAGACCTCTCCTGTAAATTATCGCGTGCCTTCAAACAGTGCCGCTACCGATAGTCGCTGCCGTAAAACAGAAATCGTCGACGTTTCGCGGCTCAAGCCTTATGTCCAGCGCTCCGACACGACTTCGAGAGCGGTCGGGTGACTGCTTTTGAAGAGGGGGATAGGTGTAAGCACGAGCAGATTTACAGTCCTGGGACAATCTACTGTGCTGGGACAATCGCCATGCTCCGATTGGGCGCACTATCGTCATCGCTTCATCTCGGCTTCTCGCATCATCGCCACCGCTTTTTCACGGGGTCTTCCTTGGTCCGCGGCTCTCGGAATAAACCGTTCTCCTTCACGAGACCTCGACTCTCTGAATATATATATATATATATATATATATATATATATATATATATATATATATATATATATATATATATATATATATATATATGTAGTTAGCGGTGCGACGGTGAGCGGGGAGCAAACTTAGCGGTCGTTTCAGCCGTGAAGATCATAGTGCGCATGAGGCAGGACATGATACTGTCCTGACACTGGCGCATACCCACAAAGAAGAGATTGTCCGTTGCATTATCTCGGGGACTATCCTATCTACAATCACCCACCCCCGCTAAAGAGCAGCCATGCTGGCTGCCTAGGGGCACGATAAGACGAGAGTGTCGTACTTAGGCTTTAGGCATTGCACATAATCTGTCTCTTTTTTACATCGGTGTTGATCGGATGAAGGCTGTACTGGCTCAACGATGTAGTTAACGGTCCAGGTATGCTCCAGGACTCGGTGTGGGCCGGTATAGGTAGAAAGAAACTTACTACATTATCCAGAAGGTGTGGATGGTACCCACAGCCACTCCAGAGAGCCGGGGAGAAAGCCCCGTCTGGTAGGTCCTTGTCATCGTGACTCTTTTGCGTAAATTGATCGTCGGAAGCAAATGCGGGGTCACGTTGACGGCATGCTTCGGCATTAAAGGATATCTCAGACACAGGCAAACCCTCAGCGGCGTTAGCTCCGTGGAGAATAGCGTTAAGGGGAAATGCGGTTCCCGTCCGTACAGAAGAAAAAACGGCGAGAGGCTGGTAGTAGATTGCGTCGCGGTTTGTACACATGCGTGATAAATGTGAGGACTGAGTCCCAGTTTGTCTGCTCTGAAGAGACGTACATGGCGAGCGTATCACCAAGAGTGCGAATACATCTCTCAGTGAGACCGCTTGTCTGCGGGTGACATGCCGTGCAGGATCGGTGAACAATGTGGCAGTCAAAAGGAGAACTTCAACAGCTTCGGAAAGGAAAACGCGGCCTGTATTGCTGAGTGATTCTCTAGACGCATCAAAGTGAAAAATGAAGCCAGGTAAGATAAAGGAAGCCACGTCCTGTGCTGTAGCCGCCGGCAAGCGGCCGTCCCGGCGTAGCGTGTGAGATGGTCAATCGCGACAATGACCTAATGTTTCTGGCAGCGGTACAAGGCGGTGGGCCCCGCATTCCAATGCCCACAGGATCGAAGGGGCGCTGTGGGCAAGGTAAAGGCTGTAATGGGCTGGCCTGATGATGAGGCGGTGACTGGCGGAGATGACAGTAAGGGCCCGGGTAGACGAACTTCCAGGCTAAGCTGTACATCCCCTGCCAGTGGTAAAGTATATGGAGGTGCTGGTACATTTTCAGCACGCCGGCGTGAGCGCACTGGGCGTCGTTATAGAAGAAAGCGCAAAACGTGGAACGCAAGTGGCGAGGCAGGCCTAGTAACCACCTAAAGGATGGAAAAGTGAGAGGCCTGTCGGCGAAGTGCCCTAGCCATGGGAACACTAGCTGGGTTGGAAAGATACGCCAGGATAGGAGCTATCCAGATATCCATGCGCTGCTCGTTGGCCCCGTCCTCGATCGAGGGGTCCTTGAGGTTGCCATCTGACTCATCGAGATAAGCAGCATCAACGTGTAAAGGAGAACGCGATAAGGCTTCGGTGTCGTGATGCTTGCGTCCGGAGCAGTAGACGATGTTAATGACAAATTCTTGGAGGTGAAGAGCCCAGCGGCCAAGGCGACCAGAAGGGTCTTTCAACAACGCCAACCAACAAAGGGTATGATGGTCCGCAACCACGTCGAACCGGGGGCCATAAAGTTAGGGGCAGAATTTGCTGATGGGCCATACGATGGCCAAGCAGTCTTTTTCGGTTAAGAATAATTATATTCTGCTTGCGGAAGAGTAGGCTGGCCCCCGCATGGGGCACCTTGAGTAATCTTGGTGACGGTGAGTGGCGACACCTCGTACCCCAAACCCCCCATACTTAAGCTGTCACCTACCGTGGCTAGAAGTTCAAAGGTGAAGGGTTAGAAGCCGCGAACGGTAGCCGTCGGAGCCTTGGTCAAGCTCCGGCCGATGGGCTCCCTGCCTGTCTACCAGGGTAAGGTCAAAGGAGAAAGTACCCCCGTCTCCCTGCTTTTATACCATGCCATATGGTATCTTCAAAAACCCCCGCAAACCGAGATCGGTCCGCTAAAAGGGGCCGCACCGAAGTATCTCTTCCTTCTTTGCCTTCTATCTCGCACCCAAAGCCAGATAACTACTCTCGTTTTTTATCATTGAATTTGTAAACAAATCGAAGCCGGTTTCCTCTCAATCTCTATTTCTTGTTTCTAAATACCTTGAAGGTATCATCGGCAAAACATATGACGCCAAAAAGCTCAGAAATGGTGAAGTGCTAGTTGAAGTTAAAATTCAGCAGCAATCCACAATCCTCCTGAAACAAACCCGCATGGCAGATCTGGAGATCCGGGTCACACCCCATCGCAGCCTCAACAGTTGTCAAAGGGTGATCTCTGAGGCAGATCTCCTAACCGGGACAGAGACTGATCTGCTCGAAGGCCTAAAAGACCAAGGCGTGACAGCAGTAAGGCGCATCGTCATCAGGAGAGACAACAAAGAAATAGCCACAAAACATCTGATCCTGAATTTCGACCGCTGCACAGTGCCCGAGCGTGTCAACGCAGGTTTCATCCGTTGTTCTGTCCGGCCGTACAACCCGAACCTGCGGCGCTGTTTCAAGTGCCAGAGGTTCGGACATGGTACCAACACCTGTCGAGGCAGAACAACATGTTCCAAATGCGCCCAGCACGATGATCTCTCCGACAACTGCACTGCAACCCTCTTCACCTGCCCGAATGGCTAGGGTCCACACGCAGCATACTCTTGCGATTGTGAAAAGTTTCATCTTGAAAAAAAAATCATTAACCTTAAGATAACCTAAAACATCACCTTCCCAGAGGCGCGAAGGAGATTCGCCTCCTTCCCTCTGGGCGGGTACGCCGACGTAGCTCGTCGGGGGGCGGAGCGGCGTTTGGTTTTGGCGGGGACCTAGTACCGCGAGTCCGGCTTAGTCCAGCCCCCGCTCCCCCCCCCCCCCCCCCTGGGTTGCCTATGGCGGCCCAACCTGCCTCCACACCACTCGCTCACCCAGCAACGGCTGTGGTGACAACAACGTCTGTTGGGGATGCCGCTGCATTTACGGCTTCCTCTCCACCGGCCCAAAGCGACCCCCTCCTCAGCCTCACTTCCTGTGCCACCTGTGGTGCTTCCCACGCCTTCGGCACAGGCAGCGCAGGCAAAGAACACCCGAAAGGGTACCACGTCAAGGGGGCCCAGTCCGCTGGGCACGCCCTTGCCTTCAGATGACGACACGGACGTCGAGCCCTTCCGGCTTTCATCGCAACGGAAGGAACGGGCTTCGACGTCCAGGTCAGTAGCGAAGGCAAAAAAGCTCCTCCCAAGAGTGCAAGCCCCGAAAGACCCTACATAAATAATCACACTCCAGTAGCTCTAACACATCATAATGAGAAGAGAAAACATAGTTCAATGGAACTGCAGAGGCCTTCTGAATAATCTTGACGACGTGCATGAGATTCTGCATGCCAACCAGCCAAGTTTAATGTGTGTCCAGGAAACACATCTTAATTCCAAACACACAAATTTCTTGAATAGTCACCTGGTATACAGGAAAGACAGGGATGGCTGCACACACTCTTCTGGCGGTGTGGCCGTAATTGCCCGCAAGTCCTTAGCATGCCGCCCTGTCACCTTGAACACCGTCCTTGAGGCTGCAGCCGTCCGCACAATACTGTTTAATAGATTGATAACGGTATGCGCCATCTAAATCTCTCCTGATCTTGTGCTTCTGAACTCTGACTTTGAGGCGCTGGTGAACCAGCTTCCTGAACCATACATCCTAACAGGCGACTTCAATAGACACAATTCTCTTTGGGCCTCTTCTCGCACGTATTCCCGAGGTCGCCTGATAGAGAAGTTTTTAACATCCTCTGGAGCATGCCTTTTCAACAAGAAACAGCCTACATACCATAACATAAGGCACAATACATACTCGAATCTTTACTTGGCTATTCGTTCGGCAATTCTCTTTCCATGTCTTGAGTAGGGTGTGGGCACTGACCCATCTGGCAGTGACCACTTCCCCACCTCACTAACATATATAGGTAAAAGCCAAGAGGCCAACGAAGCAAGAGCTAACTAGAATACATTTACTGAGACATCCAAACAACACCACACATCCATAGGACACCTACACGTTGAAGAAGCTATACAACTGCTCACGGCGCACATCCTCGACGCCGCCGAAAAGTCCATTCCTCACGCCTCTGGTACCCCGCGCAACCAGAGGAGGCCGCGGTGGAATGAGGACTATAGGCGGGCGCGAGAGGCCCAGAACAAGGCGTGGGGTATCCTCCGTCGGTACCCCACGTCGGGTAACTTTATTTTGTTCAAACGGGCCAAGGCGTGATGAAAACGTGTGCGCCGTGAGGCAAAACGAGAGAGTTGGCACACCTTCCGCACTTCCATCAACTTATACACTGACACACAAAGTCTGGACACGAATGCGAAAACTAAAAGGACAACAGGCACACAGCCTTCCCCTGGTTAGTACAACAGGGGACACACTGGAAGATCAGGCTAACACACTTGCACAACACTTCGAACACGTGTCCAGTTCGGCACACTACACAAACACTTTCATAAAACACAAAACATCTGCGGAAAAGAAGTCCCTGCGTGATTACAACAAGTCGCACGCTTCTTCAATTCTCCTTTTTCAATTCATGAGCTGAAGTCAGCCCTGACAACATGTAAGCCTTCAGCTCCAGGTGCAGACAAAATCACATACACTATGATAAATCTACACTCAGACACCCTTGAAACACTTCTACATCTATTCAATAACATATGGCTTTCGGGGCACATTCTTTGCTCTTGGAGGGAGGCCATAGTAGTGGCTTTTCTGAAGGAAGGGAAGGACCCTTCCTCTCCCGCTAGCTATCGGCCCATCGCCCTTGCAAACTGCCGGTGCAAGCTCCTCGAGAAGATGATAAACAGGAGGCTCGTGTACTTTCTTGAGTAAAATGGTCTTCTCGAGAGCTGCCAGGCAGGCTTCAGGGCAGGGCGGTGCACCAACGACCAACTCGTCGCGCTCGATTCCTATATAAAGGATGCTTTCCTCCACAAACAATATTGTATGACGGTATTCTCTGATCTGGAAAAAGCGTACGATACCGCGTGGTGGTATGGCATCCTAAGCGACCTCAAGTCCTTCGGCATGTCGGGTAACATGATGAACACACTTGCAAGCTACTTGTCTCAAAGAACCTTTCGTGTGCGAGTTGGAACTGCACTCTCTAGGGTTCATGTGCTGGAAAATGGAGTGCCACAAGGTGGAGTTTTAAGTTGCCCCCTTTTTATTGTGAAAATGAATTCCCTTAGGAAGGCGCTGCCACCGTCGATTTCCTGTTAAATCTATGTAGACGACGTGCAACTCTCCTTTAAATCCTGTAACTTGTCTGTCTGTGAGCGCCAGGTCCGGCTTGGTGTTAACAAGCTAGCTGGCTGGGCAGATAGCAATGGTTTTAAATTTAATCCCAGGAAGTGCACTCGTGTTTTGTTTTCCAAGAGGCGTGGCATCCGGCCAGATCCAGACATTCAACTCAATGGTGTCTCAATTCTTGTCAAAAAGGAACACAAGTTTTAAGGCGTAATCTTCGATGAAAAGCTCACATTTATCCCACACATAAAACAACTAAAACATAAATGCTTAAATACAATGACTATCCTGAATGTTCTCTCGCACATTTCTTTTGGCGCTGACAAACAACTCCTTTTATGTGTTTCTACCAGCTTGACAGGTTCACGATTGGACTATGGTAGCTTTGTTTATGGGTCAGAAAGTAAAACATCCCTCAAAATGCTGGACCCAGTGCTCCACCTCGGGCTCCGCCTGGCGTGTGGCGCCTTCCGCACTAGCCCGGTCGAAAGCCTCTAGGTTGAGTGCAACAAATAAAAGCAACAACTTCAGCGAGCATGCACAGATCTCCTTTGTGCCTTTAAAATTTCATCCATGCCACACCATCCTTTTACATCAGTTTTTCATGATACATCCATGACTCAACTCCTTTTAAATCGACCATCGTTCTCTGCGCCCTTCTCTCACAGAGTTAGAGAGGAAGTGCCAGAGCTTTCTCTCTCCTTTTTATATGCAATCCAAAATTCTCTAACAGATTTTACAGCACCATGGCAAATCCGCCCTGTATCATGCGACACATCGTTCACACATATAGATAAAAACAGAGCTCCCACATGTGCAATCCTGCAGCACTTCATGTATTTGCAGCAGAAGTATCAGTGTTCTGAATTTTATACGGACGCCTCTAGAACTGCAACCTCTGTGTCCTGCGTGGCGCATAGGCCCGGCCTTAGTGTCACTAGAACTCTTAACGGTAATACAAGTATCTATACGGCAGAGGCTTATGGCGCACTTCTTGTTGTTAATCATATACTCCAAAGCCACCCACAGAATCCATTATCTATACAGATTCCCTCAGTGTTGTGTGGGCATTGTCATCAACAAAGTCTTCAAAAAATCACGTTGTAAATCTTATCATCAAAGGTATTATGTCGGTGTATGTCCACAAATTTGAACTCGTCCTTTTCTGGGTCCCTGGCCACTGGGGTATAGCCGGGAACGAAGCCGCGGATCGAATGGCCGCTGCTGCTACACTCTCGAATGCAGTAGACATCACCACATTACCCTACACCGACGTGAAACCACACATCAGACAACAATTTCGCAAAACATGGCAAACACATTGGAGTGAACAAACAGACAACAAGTTACAGGTAATAAAACCACACTTGGGACCGTACACCTTCGATACACGCAACAGATACATACAAGTCTCCTTGCCTGTAAATGTAACCCCCCTTACTCAATGCTCTTCAATGGGCCTGTAAGGTAATTATAAATAAATAGATACACTGAAGTCGCCTTGGCTAGATTACGAATAGGGCATACGCACGCAACGCACTCGCACCTGCTCACTGGATCTCCAAGACCTGTGTGCAGCAGGTGCGGAGAGGCCCTATCCGTGATCCACATCATCATAAAATGTAATGCACTCGACATTACACGACGCAAACACTTCCCACAACATCATGCACGACATATTCCACCACACCCGTCATACTTCTTAGGAGACGATGCCATGTTTTCTGTTCAGCGCAGCTTTCAGTTCCTATCAGAAGTTCACTTTTTACAACTCATCTCGTACCACCCATAGTTTTGCCCGTGGTCCTATACACCAGCCACCTGATTTATTTTTTAACCACTCTTGTTCTTCACCCTGGCCCTTTACACCAGCCGTACTCATAGTTTTTAACTGATTTTATATAGTGTTCTCTCCTCATCAAATAACTTTCTGTTTTGCGCTCTTTGCCCATGTTGGCTTTGCGCCAATAAAATCAAATCATCATCAAGAGTAGGCTGGCATACGCAACGACGTATTCATGGGTTCCCGGTTTGCGCTGCGCGAGCACAGCACCCAGGTCGATATCGCTGGCGTCAAAGGAAAGTCCAGTCACTGCTGAGGGGTGGAAGCATCGATGTACAGGTGGCGTTGTAAGCAGTTTATGCAGCCGGGCAAAGGCATTGTCGCAGACTGGCGACTAAGCAGTGATTGCAGTGTCACTTCCGAGAAGGCGCGCAAGGGGGAAATGATAGAGGCAAAGTCACGAACGAAACGGCGGAAACAAGAACAGAGCCCAATAAAACTGCACAGCTCTTCATGGTTCTCGGCTTGGGAAACTCTGCGACGGCTCGATGTTTAGCAGGATCCGGTAGAATGCCTTCTCTAGAAACCACATGGGCAAAGACGGTAAACTTGCGGGCAGCGAAGTAGCATTTCTTTTGAATAATTTGAAGCCCAGCTGAAGTGAGGCATTTCATAGGGACCCTGCAACACTATTTGAGCAGTGCTAGTAAACCTGCGCGACGTTTATATTACACTTCCAGGAATACCTGAGCCGAATATTACACGTGCACTTGAAGCGGTGAGCGCGCAAATCGATGTGAAAGACGCGGGAAAACCAACCGCTCTCTCTTCAGTTTTCCTCATTATGCAACCCCTGGCATGGCCTAAGGGACGTCACATAGGCCATGGCTGCCCGATCGGCTGTCACTGGTCAACTTCGCGGCTAGATTCTCCCATTTCCGTCGTCGTCATCGCTGTGTACGAACTTCTTCTATGCCTGAACCTGTAGGCACAGTTTTGCCGTTTCTTTTGTGTTTTGGTTGTGCGCGGAGTTTGAGTGATGAGCTCAATACTTCTCTTTTAACCGGACCACTCGACTACAAACGTTTATTTCTTCAAAAACGCTCTACCAGCCCGAGCGCGCACTTGCGAGCAGGCACCCATGCCTGCTTTTTTTATCACCAGACCGGAAATAGGCCCCTCCGCGTTGCGGAGAAAAGGAGAAAACTATCCCGCATGTGATATATCGAAGGCCGCCGAAGAGAACGCCGCGAGCCGCCCCCCTCTCCGGGAGAGAGCGCGCAGCTTTCGTCGCGTGGTCCGCGGTTGAGTTGAGAGGGAACGATTATGCGCGATTTCTTATCGCGCGTAGTTTCGTTCATTGTGTGAACGGATGTTCATAATTCTTGCGGGAGGAGATTTCTGGGACAATAGATTTTATCCCAAAATACATTACTAGTAGTCGATGGCGAGTGTTGCAGGGTCCCTTTAGGGCTTGTTACAGACGTTGGAGATGCGTATCGAAGTCGGGAGATAACACGACATCTTATAAATAACATAAACATAATTTTCCCTTCAACCAACGCAAACTGGTCTCAATAATGCGCTATATATACCTGGAGCGTTGCAGAGCCCGATCGGCATAACGTTAAACTGGTATAAACAGTCAGGTGAAATAAAGGCTGGTTTGGGGCGATCGGTGTTCGCCATAACAACGTGCCAGTAGCGGGATTGCAGGTCTAGGGAATTGAAAAACTCGACGCCTTGCAAACAGTCGAGAGCGTGGTCTATGCGAAGTTATGTCTTTGCGGGTAATTTTGTTGAGGCGTCGGTAATCGCTCCAGAATCGAATCAAGCCCTCTTTCCTTGTGACCAGGACCACCTGAAATGGCAAGGGGCTGCTACTTGGTTGAATAAAACTTAGTTGCAGCATATCGGTGACTTGCGGTTCAATGACATTGCGCTCGGTAGGTTACAGGCGGTATGGTCGCTGACGTAGAGCAGCATGGGTTGTGGTGTCAATATGGTGACGAACATTCAAAGAACAGCCAAAAGAAGTTTGTTCATGGTCGAATCAGGCAAGTAACTGGTTGAAAGGCGTGATGAGGCTACCGCGCTGCGAGGAGGAGAGATGAGGGTCGATGGAAGGTAGAAAAACAGTTGATGTCGATTCAGAAGATAAAGGAGTGAGAGCGCTGACAGCAGGCCGAGGGGTACCTTCAGATACGCCCGAGATGAAGGTGGGGTGTATAATATCGACACATTCAAGGCACTCTTCTGCAGTCAACATCAGTGGTGATACGGAGTATTGCAGACGGGAAAGATGGAAATACCATTCTTGCAGTAAACAACAGCATATGAAAGTGTGAGGTTCTTGCGTCATTAGAACAGTTGGGAAGGCGTGAAGAGGATCGTTGAGTCGGAGACAGATGCACACGAAAGGGAATCAAAACGGCAGAAAGAGGGGAATATCAGTATATGCAGTGGCGACGAGCTTAGAAGAAACAAGAGGTGGCGTGTCGGCCAATGGCGCTTCACACAGTGAAAACAGTTCGGCTTCCGCGCGGGCACAATCAATGACGGCTTCGTAACGCCACAAAAAGTCCCACCCCAATATGATATCGTGGAAACATGAAGGCAACAACAAAAATTCCACAAAGTAAGGAACATCTTGAATTGCAACTCGGGCCATGCACGCAGCCAAAGGAGCCACGAGTTCAGTGCTGGCAGTGCGAAGACAATGGCCAGGTACGGGAGTAGTTGCCTTTCGAATTTTGCGGGAGGGCTTCGCATGCATGACAAACGCGGCAGCTCTGATATCTGCAAAGGCATACCTGACGACTTCTTCAACATTCACTTCTATCGCTTTCGCAGGAGAAATAGGATTGGAAGATTTCGGTGGTTTGACGATGCCGCAGTTCTCGCCTCCAGAACTGCGCTCATGAGTTTTTCTCGTGCGGTGCACTGGGACGATGGTGCATAGGGGGCAACGGGCGGCGACGTGGAGAAAGTGACCGGTAGCGGCTGCGTTCGTCAGAAAAAAAAATAACTACGCGGCTGCCCATGAGAAGTGCTTTCGTAGGGTTGACGCGTCACCCAAGCGTTTGTCTAATAGGTGGGACCACGGTAGGCGTAGTCGGGTGGCGGGACACAACGACGGCAGAAACGAGCAACGTGACCCGGGATGCGGCATGCAAAACATATTGGGCGATTGTTCGAAGTACACCAGGTGTTGTGGGTTGGCGGGGGTAGTGAATCAAATTGGGGGGCATGCTGGGGACGAGGCAGGGCGCACCACTGGGGCGCCACTGTCACGAGGTCTGGCTATGACTCCATCATAAGCAATAGGCGCGGGCAAAGGCTTTGGCATGGTGGAACCTGGGTAGCATGGTGCACTCGCAATTTCGGCGTAAGAACGGGGCGCCCTCACAGCTGCCTGCTGATAGGTCGAAGGCAGAGCCTCAGCGACTTGTTCCCAAATAATCTGATGAAGCGGTGATGATACGCCAGGCACTTAAACTTGCGAAATGTTATGACGATGGTTATGATTGTACTTTTTGGCGCAAGAACAGCTCGGGCATAGAAAGCCAAGCAAAAGTAGATATCAGAAAAACGTCGGTAATAAAATGTTTAAGCCAGAATAACCCTAAAATCAATTAAAGGCATTGGTGATGGCTGGCCTATAGGCCAGGTTTGATTACGCATGATACGAAATGAGGTTTAAAATGTTAACATTATTAAAACTAAAAATTTAAAAACGCGTATCATGGAAACCATGACACTGCCTTCCAAAACAAGGATGGGTGTAGCAGAATATGTTGTTTTATAGTTCTCTGAAGTGTCTGTGTCTTTTTGTGTCGAGTGCCGTGCATGTGAATAAGATGTGGACTACAGATAGGCCCTCCCCACACCTGCTACACACGGCTCCTGGAAACCCAGTGAGCAGGTGTGAGTGCGTCGCATGTGTGTGGCATATGTGTAAGCTGGCCAGGGTGGCTTCGGAGTGTCTGTTTCGTGTGTCGGTAGTGTATGGTCAAAAGTGTGGTGTTATTCGTTGCAACTTGTTGTCGGTCTCGGTATTCCAGTCTGCTTGTCATATATTGCAAAGGTGCTTTCGGATGTGTGGCGGTACGTCCGTGTAGAGTAAGGTTGGTATGTGCAGTCTATTTGAAAGTCCGGCAGCAGCGGCTATTGGACCTCGGTCCATTGCTGGCTGTCCCAGAGTGGCCAGGGACCCAACACATAGTCAGTTCTATATTTGAGGCGTATGAAGAGAAAATGTTGTTTAGAACGATATTAATTACATTTTTTGATGACTTTGTGGATGACAATGCTTGCGCCACACTCAACCAGTCTGTATAAGTTACAAACTCAGAGAAATTATGGTCAGTATTATGACTTGTAACAAAAAAAATGGCATGTGCCTCCGCCGTGAGGATTCTGTTGTTTATTTTCATATTTCCACTTGCACTAAAATTGGGACCGTGCGCAGCACAAGACACGGTGGAGGTTGTTTTCGACGAATCACTGTAAAATTCTGCACAGTGATAATCATCCAGTAAAAAACAACAGGTGCGGCAGAATTGCGGTTCTTTAAACTCGGTTTTAAGTGCGAATGCACTTCTTAAGCGAGCCTGAATCGTCCACCGCCGTAGTCCGCATAGCAACATCTGCGGGTGCGCGCGCTCCTCGTCTTCCTTAGCAACGGGGGGAGATGGGCGCGCGCTGCCTGGCCGCTGACATGGCACATACCCACGTTGGGGATTGGCCAGGAATCGGGCGTGAGAAGGGCTAATGCACCCGCTTAAAGGAGTACTGACACGAAATTTCAAAGCTGAGATCCGCTCTAGCAATCAAGTACAACGACAACACAAATAGGTGTCGGTGAATAAATGCATCTTTCATTCTTTGTAGTTGTGTGTGTGTGTGATCTCTCTTTCGCGAACATTACCGAACCGCGCAAATTCAACTCGTGCATTCGCACTTTCACATTCTTCCCCTCGGGGAAATGCGGGGAATTTTTTTTTCTCAATTTGTATGAATGATAAGTCGCATAGCATGGGGGGAACTTGCAATGGGGGTACAAGTGTGCTACAGGACGTTTTATAGGTATCTAAAAATGAGACAATCAGTTCAGACACCTGCTCTTTGAATCTGAGTGAGAAAGATACGGAAACGTTTGGGCGATTAAGAAGATCTGAGATGTGGATGTATCATTGAAAACGGGTTTAAAAGGATGGTTGTCTATTGATTATTTTTTATATGCGTATAACAAGTCAACATAGGTTCGCTGGTGTGATAAGCACCGTTTGTAACAATCTGCGTAAAGACTATGGACAGAGGTAGTACGGAATGCGCCACAACAGAGGCGAAGCGCCAAGTGAAGCACTGAGTCGAGCATTTTAAGTGTTGTTTCCATGGCTACCCTTACACAACACTGCGATAGTCCAAACGAGATCCAACTAAACTTGTAAAAACACACAGGAGGAGTTGGTTATCGGTTCCCTTATGATTGGTGTGAGAGTACGTTTAGAATGTGTATCGTTTCGAGGCATTTGTGCGTGAGTTGTTTGACGTGTTGGATGAATGCGAGTTTTTTATCTAAGGCTACACGAAGTCGCCATGAAGCCTAATGTCATGGTCTGCGTGCATCCCATCTATCTTGAAATTACAACGCAAGGTACTTTTAGAAAGGTTAAGTTTAAACCCAATTTTCCGGCCCAGCGAGCAGATTGTTAACCCCAAGCTGGACCTGACATTCACATACAGACATGTTACATGATTGGAAAGATATTTGAACGACATCTACATATACCTCAAGCAGAAGATGGGTGGCAGAAGTGCCCTTCCGAGAGAGTTCATCATTACTATAAACAAGGTGCAGCTCAAAACGCCACCTTGAGGCACGTCTGTTTCATGCCCGTGAACGTTTGGAAGTGTCAAACCGACTCTGACATGAAAGGTTTGTTTGGAGGGGTAGCTGGAAAGAGTGTTCAGCATGTTACCTGATATACCAAAGAATTTCCGATCGCTAAGAATGCCGTAGCGCCATGTGATATTGTATGCCTTTTAAATATAAAAAAAATACTGACATGCAATAGTCACTATGTACGTATTGATTTTTATGTAGGACTACAATGCAGCCAACTGATACATGGTGGAGCGCCCCGCCCAGAAGCCTGCCTGGCAGCTCTCAAGAAAACCATCGTACTCTAAGACGTTCAAGAGCCTCCTCGTTATCATCTTCTTGAGAAGCTTGCACAAGCAGCTTGTGAGGGCGATCAGTCGATAGCTGGCAGGAGAGGATGGGTCCTTCCCTTCCTTCAGGAAAGCCACTACAATGGTCTCCCTCCAACACACTGGCAGCTGCCCCGAAAGCCCATTTTGTTGTATAGCGGTAGGAGTGTCTCAAGAGTGTCTCGGTGTACGTGTTGTATCATGGTGCATGTAAACTTATCTGCACCTGGACCTGAAGGTTTGCACGTGCTCAGGGAATCCCTCAACTCACAGAGGGTGAATTCAGCTGTAAGAAGTTTTTGATTTGTCTTTGTCATGGAAGGCTTTTTTCTCTGCAAATGTTTTGTGTTGCATAAAAATGTGAGTGTAGTGTGCTGAGCTGGACACACGTTGGAAGTTTTTTGCGAGTGTGCTAGCCTGGTCTACGACTGTGTCTCCTGTTGTACTTACTATGGGCAGGCTTTATATTTGTTGTCCTTTGAGTTTTCGTAATCCCGTCCACAGTTCGTGTGTGTCTGTGTATGAGCTGATGGAAGTGAGGAAGGCGCGCCAACTCTCCCTTTTCGCCTCACGACGCACCAGCTTCCCAAAAGCCTTTGCTTGTTTCAAAACAATGAGATTATCTGACCTGGGATACAGACGGAGGATACCCCACGCCTTGTACTGGGCCTCTCGCGCCCGCCTACTGTCCTCATTCCACCACGGAATCTTCTTGTTGTTCGGGGCACCGGAGACGTTGGGAATTGACTTTTCGGCGGCGTCGAGGATGTGCGACGGGGTGAGTTGGGCTCCTTCCTCCACGTGTAGGTGTTTCATGGATGTGTGGTATAGTGTATGTTTATGTGAATGTACTCCAGTTTGCTTATGATTCAATAAACGTTTTGTTGAAAGACGGAATCCTTGGGCCTCTACCTATATACGTTATTCAAGTGGGGAAGTTTTTGGGTTTTTGCCCACACCCACTCAAGATATAGAAAAAACTGCAGAACCAATGGCCAAGTCGAGATGTGAGTATGTATTGTGACCTGAGGTATGGCATGTAGGCTATTTTTTGTTGAAAATGTATGCTTCAGAGGATATTAGAAATTTCTCTATAAGGCAACCTCGGGCATTCGTTCGGGAGAAGCCCCAAAGAGAGTTGCGCGTAATAAAGTCACCTGTGAGGATATATGGTTCGGGTAGATCGTCGACCAGTGCCTCGAAATCAGAGCTCAGAAGTGCAACATCGGGAAGGATATAAATGGAGCATGCCATTACCAACATATTAAATATTATCGTACGGATTGCTACAGCCTCAAGGACAGCGTGTAAAGTGAGAGGCTGGCATGCTAATGATTTCCGGGCCACAACGGCCATACCGCCCAAAGAGTGTGTGCACCCAACCTTGCCCTTTCTGAATAATATGGACCTTCTCCAGAAATTTATCTGCTTGCAATTTAGGTGAGTTTCTTGGAGAAACGTGAAGTGTAGCTGATTGGCATGCCACATCTGATACACATCGTCAAGTTTTTAAGAAAGCCTCTGCAGTTCCATTGGGTGATATTTTCTGTTCCCATTATTTACCATAACGAATGAGTGTAGTGTGTGTTTTTGCGTTGCCTTTCGAGGCTGGTACACCGCGTCGGAAGCCGCTCCTTTCGCGGTGTTTCAGGCACGGACGGCCCGACGTCCATCTCCTCGTCAGATGTCAGAGGGGTGCCCCACGGACCGGGAGCTCCGGACTTGGCCCCCCTTCGGGGTCCCCTTCGTTGGACTCGCCACTGCCGCGGGCGTCGGGATATGGCAGAGGTGGCACAGGCCCTGCGGTGGTGGTTGGAGCCGATGCGTCGCCCCCGGTGTTCATCCCCTGGGCACCCTCCATCGCACTGGAGGGAGGGGAGGCGGGGGTGGGAGCGGCACTGTCCCCGCCGGAAGCCGTTGGCACCACAACGGCTGCTGCCTCAGCAAGCGGTGTGGTGACGAGTTGGTCTGCCTGAGGCAACCCAGCGCGGGGGAGGACAAGGTACGAAGTCAGAGTATCTAACCTGGGTCTGTGTGGAAACCAGAATCCGCTCCGCCCCCTGGCGAGCTCCGCCGGTGTACCTCCCCAAAAGTAAAGAGGCGAACCTTTTCCACGCCTCTGGAAAGGTGATGTTCTCAGTCACTTTGATGTTGATGATGTTCTTTTTGTAGTCGAAATGTTTTGTGTCCTGAAACGAAAAATTCAGAAAATTATCAGAAAATTTCAGTCCCCCTCGGCAGTGCAGTACGTCCTGTTTTAAGGCAATAATGGTAGTGTTGCCTTTTTCGACTATAAAAGACAATTTTTGTCTTTGAACGGTTCAAAATCAAATGGTTATCGCTGCCCAAACAAAGAAATAACATGATATTGGCATAAACAGAATTATAGCCTCGGTAACATCACTCACATCTTTCAATATTTTATCAACCGCTTAGAGCAGAAGTAAGGAATCTTAAATGCCACAAGCTGCATCATTACTGAAAACGGACAAAATAAAAGCGGAACAGATGAGAGCCATGAGGAACAGCCGTGGTTGCTCTTTACCTGATGGAAATTTTCCCTCTAGCGCGCGTACAATGCTCTATCACTCCTTGAAATACCAACATTTTTTAAAAGACTCACAAAAGGACTGTCGGCATCTAACAGCCCGAGCTGATCAAGCAATAACGAGTGGTTAATTATATCAAATGCTGTGCTAATGCCACAGCAGACAGCAATACGTTGACGTCTGCCAACGACAGCAGGAAGAGCCTGCTCCCTAATGCATGCGAAATTCTTAGAAGTCGAGCGACCGCGCATAAAACCGTGTTCATTGGTAATGAGGACATGTTTAGTTGAGAAAGAAAAGACCCTAAGGCAATCTTACTGCAGCATTTTAAAGTAAAGAGACCAGCCTACAGTTAAGGGCACAGCTGTTATTCCTGAGTTGAAAACGGAAAATACATGAGTGATTTTTTTTATGAGCGAGAGAACGTGTAAGAGCAGAAGCAGTTAGATGTATGATAGTTACACAGGAACGAAAACATTTCCATTAGTCTGGAGAATTGCAGCCCAAATACAATCTCCTCTACAACAAAGACAGGGCTTCAGGTGCTCGCTGCTGGTGAGGACAATGTTTTCGTCTTTTTTGCAAACAACCGGAGTTCTAACTCAGGTGACAAGGGATAACCAGTGACGAGGCGGTAACCAGTACCGCCGCAAATTTCATAAGTTAAAGAATACTGCAGAGCAGAGTACTCGAGCAAAGATTGTTGTTGTTGTTTCCCCGAAGTCCGGTGTCGATCAGGAACCCAATCGCCCGGGCTCCGGTTGATTTGGCAGGAGGCTGGCAGGGTGATGGTGTTGAAGTTCTTGGAGACGGCGGTCGAATTGACGAACTCGAGGCGTTGGGTTTGATTAAGTGAAACGAAGAGTTTATATACAGCTATTTACAGTAGTAAAACTTGGTACATGAGTAATAAAGGGAAAAACTTCAAACTGCAGTTAGACGCTAGCTCTAAGTGCGTACAAATCACTGGAGCTTCTCATACTTCGTCTAACTATCCTATCCTCGGAGCGTACACAAACCGCTCGAGAAACAACGGCCGAGATCCTGTCTCGGCGCAGGATCGGTCTATTTGCCCGGTACGGCGCTGTACCGTAAACTTCCGACGCGAACCTAACCTCTTGCCTAGGGGGCTTACAAATCCCAACCTAGCTTTAACGGTCGAGACTCCTGCTCCCACCAAGAACTGCCCAGCTCAGCGCTCAGACAAGAACTATTTCGAATTGCCAAGTTCGGCCTTATACAACCTCGAGATCACGCTCTCTCGGGAACGCCCCTGTAGCATTCGTACACGCGTAAGGGAGTGTTTAAATTCACGTAGACAGCTTTCACTCAGCGCGCTATGGAATATTTAATGAGGCGCCACCATCTTTGGGTCAACAGCCCACTCGCGGACGAGCAAGCGCCCGCGACCCCGCGGGGTGAGGGCAAAAGTCGGTGACAGTGCACAGTGCCGACCAAAGCGCGTTAACAATGGAGGCTTGCGCGGCGCGCGCTCCTACGTCGGCAATTACACCTCCCCCGGGCGCCACGCCGACGATTCTGGGAACCCGGTGGCACCGTCTGCGTTCTCGATGGGGGATCATCGCCGCGGCATTCCGTCGGCCAGACAATCCGCCTCCTGTGCGTGCCGTGAAAAATTGCCGACGGCGGCTCTGTAGTGTTCGCAGTGCTACGCCGCTAGACAGAGTGGCGAGTTCTCACGCGGGTCCTGGGCGCGGCCTGGGCGCTGCCCCGGCAGCACAGGACTGTTCGGCCTAAAGCAGGCCGGTGTACTTTGGCCGGTGATTTTCTGTCCGGCCGTTTTCCGGCAGCCATGTTCGGCCCATGTCCAAATGTGGGCCGTTTGGCCATATACGGCCGTACTCCCATGGCTGTCCAACGGCCACTGTCCGTCGGCCAGTCGACCGGCTTACGGTCATTCGGCCAGATTGCAGCCGTAGGGCTCCGGCCATTCCAAAGCCACCCGCTTACGGCCGAAGTACCGCCGCCGGAGGACAGCCGAGATGCGGTCGTCAGAGTCCAGCCGGACTAAAGCTACCGGAAATACGGCCGTGCTACGGGCATTGGAGTTTAGCCACAGTACGTTAACTGTACTGAGGCCGGTCACTGTATGTCGCGCAAGCAGATGACTCGCTCGCGCAGTGCAGAAGCAGCACAAACCCACAATTTTGGGTCCAATGCGGCCACATCAAAGTGAGCTCGCGCGCAACCACCAGCCGTCAAGCTTTCAGCGCAGCCTTGCCTTATTACCAGCCTCAGTTGACAGCAAAATTCAATTATTAAACAGTGCTCACAAATTGTCGTTCCGTTAATTGCTTTGCCTCTTTTACTGCCGAACACAGAAAATATTCAGCTCTTTTTAGAGCTTGAATAGATGTATTGTCCAGGTCCTGATATCCTCTGTGGGGCGGCTTACCTGTAATAAACGGGGAAAGAGGAGGGGGGGGGGGGTGCCGGCGGAGGGCGCATACGTTAGTGGGTTGAATTTCAGAGAGATAAATTGCGCCGCTTTTAGCCAATTTCTTTTAGGGCAATATTCCGGAACACTTTCATGTTATGACTACACAAACTATTTTTATAAGAGTTGCTTGACCAATTTTGATGTATATAAAACCGGCGTGAATGCCTTTACGAAGCGTTTTGGTTCTCAACAAACCACTCCCGAGCATTTAATATAACTCCTTCACAAAAAAGTATGTCCAGTTTTTGCCCATTTTTCTTGCAAAGACATTTTCTATTCGATCAACTTTTCTGTTAATCTTGCGGAGGACTTATCCCAAGAAGGAGCGAACAGGTACTTTCATTTTCAATCTATTTTAATGTGGTTTTCAAGACTATACGTCCACACCACTTAATAGTCAAACAGAACTTAATTTTCTTCTAATGTCACACTACGTTCAAAAAATTCTAGACGCATTGCGAATGACGCCCTGCTTCAGGTGGCTGCAGTTGCATCCCTCTGTGTTCACGCAAGGAAAGGCGTAAAATTAGAGTTACATAATTTGTTCCAAACCAATAACATAGCTATGGTAGCATGCATACAGGGTACCTTGCATACTGCAACGAAAAGGGCAATAAATATTTTATTGGTCAAGGTTGTGATGCGTAGTGTTCTCAACCTGTCGGAGGCAAACTTGCGCGTCTGGAAGTTTATTTATTTATTTATTGTTTTAGTTTTATTTATTTATTTATTTATTTATTTTTATTCATTTATTTATTTTAATTCATTTATTTATTCATTGTTTTAATATTTATATTTATGTATTTGATGCCTGCTTGCCTTTGCATGCATTACAGAAGGGAGATACATAACACTAAGCATTAAATATGAGACAAAATAACAAAATAATTCTACAAAGCGCGCCGAAAATCGTCAATATAAACAGTTAATGCCATCATACGTGCAAGATAATCAAACTGCAGTATTGATGTAAAATAAAATAAATCGCGCAAGGCGTCACCTTTAAAGGAAAGTTAATAATTTGCTTTAAGCTAGCGGGCCCACTTTGCGATATGTAGAATGGCGCTTGGACATACTTCTCCCCTTCTACTCCAGTTTTGGGATGATAGATATTACGAAAAAAAGTTCAACCCGTGGTTTCGTCTTTGATCTTTCACGTCCTGTCATTTCAACTTACTTTTACTTTCTCTCATGTTAAGTTGAGCGTGCCAATTACCTAACACGAATCGCACTGACATATTCTGTATGTTTTCGAGCGTATCATCGAGCTCTTTGGTGTAGGGATCCACGATAACACATGCGTACTCCAAGATTGAGCGCA
The DNA here is from genome assembly GCF_048455015.1 of Haemaphysalis longicornis. NCBI lineage: Eukaryota > Metazoa > Arthropoda > Arachnida > Ixodida > Ixodidae > Haemaphysalis > Haemaphysalis longicornis. The sequence continues at coordinate 207,543,811 of NW_027526335.1, read as the reverse complement.
CATGAGTGAAATACGGTTGTTCTTTTCAGTTAGATGGAGGTTCACTGAAATTTCGTCTCAGAAAGCCAAAAACAAATGCAGCCGTAACTTTTATGGTGTGAACCTGCCTATTTAACCTCTAACCACTCCCTAAATAAACTCCTAGGTATTTATATTCCTGCACCGTTGTCACAGCAGCATAATTTACGGTAGACGTATTCAATTGGAATGAAGGTTTTTGTGTAAAGGTGCCGTTAACACACTGTTTAACATCCAAAAACTTTTCTGAATCAGCGCACCAGGATGTTATTAAATTTGAATAAAGCTGCAGGTATTAGGAATCACGTTCATTCGCTATAGTCCGGTAAACTACACAGTACTTTTGAACAAAGCTATAGGGCCAATAGTTATAACAACGCAAAAACCGATTCATTCAGTTCATAGGATGAAATGTACTACGCAGAAGGTGATATGGAACACCATCATTTGCTTTTTTGCAGTCCAAGAATATACAGTCAACCACTTTAAGCTTATCTATTGCTAGAGCCAAATCGTGCGTGAACTCAACAGTTTGCGTTAAACAAGAAAATCCTGAAAAAATCCGTGTTTGCTAGGATGCTGGCGATTATGTTTAACCAAATGAGTCATCCCAAGAGTAGCTAAGCTCACCTTCAAACATCGGAACTAAATTAACAGCTAGGCTTCGTCAGTAGCTCTGTTGTTATCGCAAATTTAAAATAATTTTTTTTTCTAAATAGGCAGTCGTAAAATCCCATGAAGTAACATAGTGCAGGGCATGAAGGTGGTGCACAAGCGAGTCTCTTCTACGTTTATCACCAACAACATAATGCAACATTGCTTGTGGCAGTTTAATTGTAAGCAGAATAACTTGCGCTTTTGGTCGCACTTGCCTTTCTTTGGTGGGGAGTCCTTGACATGGGGGCGGTTTAGCTCCTGCGTGGTGCCCGCTTGCTCGACGCCCTTGAAGGCCAGCTATTTTGGTGAACCCTCTCCCAAAGCTGCCAGAGCTGTGTATCTCTGTACCTGGATCATCGGCGAAAATGTCGCGCTGTTGTACATGTCGGTTGGAAGTCCCCGATAATGGCCTTTACGTGACTTGCAGTGAGGGTAAATTCCAATTCCACCTCGGTGGCTGCTCAGGAGTAAGTGAAGACTCTTTCACTGGTAAGCGTAATGGCACTAAGAAGCATTGGAAGTGTGATACCTGCCGAGGCGCCACTCCGAGAGGAAATGGTGCGACAGGAAAACAAAAAATTGACATAGATGTTGCAAGCCAGCTCGTTGAATTGAACAATAAGCTAGATTCTCTCTTGACTCTGCCTTCAAAAATGGTAGAACTTGAAGCATCCGTTCAAGTGCTTTCTGAAAAATTAGATGAATTTCAAGCTCGTCTTGCCTCCCAAGAAAAAGCAACAAAAAAATTAACTAAGCGAGTGCAACAATTGGAGGTTGCAGACTCCAGCAAAGAGCTAACACAGCTTCAACTGGATATGAATGACCTCGAATACCGTAGCCATCGCTTAAACGTTGAAATACACGGTGTTCAAGAAACGGAAAAACAGGACTTGCTAACAAAAGTGAACGAAATAGCAACACAGATCCCCACTAAGCATAAATGAAGTCGAAGCTATTCACAGGCTTCCTGCTAAACCGGGCAAGATGCGAGCTACCATACTTCGTTGCACGCGCCGAGAACTCCGTGATTCCTGGCTTGCAAACAAAAAAGAACTAAAGAACGGAAATAAAACCACCTACATCTGCGAAAACTTGACCCGACTCGCACGCGCCCTTTTGTCGAAGGCTAAAGAATGGAAACTGGAATCTGGCTATCAGTTTGTGTGGCATTCCTACTGAAAGGTGCTGGTCAGGAAGGCGAGCGGCGATCGAGCGATAGTTATTCGGGACGAGCGAGATCTGGCCGCTTTAAAGTGATAACGTCAATGCATAAGCGTCAGCAGTTAAACCGTAGACAATGGCGTTGCCGCACTTCGATCAATTTTGTTATGACACTGTATCGCTAAAAAACCTTTGCCCCTTTTCAGTTTTTTATTTGAATGCCAGAAGCATGAGAAATAAATTTGATGAAGTTTGCTTGTTTTTGTTAGAGTAAAATACTCTTTTGACTTGCTGTGTTTCAGCGAAACGTGGTTTTTACCTGATGAGTGCTATTCTATAAGTGGCTATGATTGTGTTTCTGTGTCTCGTCCGCAAAAGCGTGGTGGTGGAATTGCTGTTTATGTTCGCTCGGACTTATCGTATGAAATTGTTCCCGATTTTAAGAATGTTGATAGTAGTTATCAATCACTGGCTATCAAATGTTATAACACTTTGTTTGCTCTTGCGTATCGCCCTCCTTCTGGATCTGTTGAAGACTTTCTCAAATTATCAGAAAGGTTGTTCGAATTCAGCACCGCTCTAAATTTAGAAACAGTTTTGGTAGGAGATTTTAATATCAATGCATGTTCTACAAATCCATCTTACTTACTATTTCAAGAAATATTTGAATCGTATGGCTGTTCGAATGTAATAGACTCCCCTACGAGAATTACGCCTTCCACGCCGACAACTCTTGATCTCTGTGTGACAAGCTTTCCTCGAGATAACATAAAAGCAGGGGTTTTCGTGGGCGGCCTTAGTGATCACCTACCCATCTACTGTCTCATTCCACATAAGCGTCCGTGTCAAACTGGCCACGGAGGGCTAACTAGAATTTATTCTGAACAAAACATAAAAAAACTTTATTGAACTTGTTTCTGCCCATCCCTGGCACAAAATTACGGAGGCAACCGATGTAAATACTGCTTACGATGCCTTTTTGTCTACCTTTACATCTTTTTATAATACATGTTTCCCCCTCAAACCACTCACACAATATAAGAAATCAAGAAAACCCTGGATATCAAAAGACCTTTATAAACGAATCAACCACCGAAATAAGCTATTCCGATCGTTTTTAACCACCAGAAAGGAAAACGACTTTCAGATATTTAAAAAGGTACGAAACCAACTAAATAAGGATATAAAAAAGGCGAAGCTTGACTACTATATGAACAAATTCCAAGGTACTTTAGGAAATACACGCTTTCTGTGGAAAGCGATAAACGAAATACTAAATAAAAATATTTCGATGAAACGAGTTCACTTTCAAAGAAATGGGCTGTCAGACCTAGATGTTGCAAATACTTTCAATTCTCACTTCATTGACGTGGGAGCTGCCCCAGATGTCCTTAAACAAACACAGTGTGACCAGTTCATAAAAGGGAGTTGTCCCTCTACCGTGTTTATGCATGCCACCGACCAGTATGAAGTTCAAAATATAATTTTATCGTTAAAGGATGGTTGCTCCTCTGGTGCAGATGGTGTTAAATAAAAACCGCTGAAAGCTGTTATTAAGACTGTATGTTTTACCCTTGCACAAATTTGTAATCTAATTCTCTCCACAGGTGTATTTCCGGAAAAAAATAAAGTTAGCTCGGGTAGTGGTCATTCATAAGAGCGGTTCAATAAATGATTTAAATAATTATAGGCCTATCTTCGCACTCTCTGTTTTTTCAAAAATAGCCGAGAACATCATGCGAAGAAGAATCACTGCGTTTTTGAACACGCATAACATATCATCCGAAGAACAATACGGCTTCCGAAAAAACAAATCTGCAAAAACAGGCCTCCTAGGAATAAAAGAAAAATTGCTCCAAAATATAGAGGAGAAAAAATAACACTTGGCCTATTCCTTGATCTGAAAAAAGCTTTTGATTGTGTCCAACATGACTTTCTTTTTCAAAAACTTCCTTTCTTTGGGATACGTGGTGTCGCATTTGAATTATTAAAAAGCTATCTTACGAACAGAACTCAGTTCACGTCAATAAATGGGGTCATTTCTGAAACACTATTCATAAAATACGGAGTTCCACAGGGATCCATCCTTGGGCCTATCTTATTCCTGCGATATATAAATGACATTGTACACATCAAAGGTTACACAAATATGGTATTGTATTCAGACGACACCAACGTGTTTTGTTCAGGCGTCAATGTGCACGATTTGTTTGGGCAGGCCAACACCTGGTTAGACCGTTTATGCTCATGGCTAACTGCAAATAAACTACAACTGAACGTAAGTAAAACAAAATACATGCTTTTCAAATCAAAAGGAACACAAACACCGATTGGATTACATCTGCAATTTGAGGGTGCCCAAATACAACACACATCAACAATTACATTTCTGGGGGTTGTATTTAACGAAAATCTATCATGGTCACCACATATTGATGCACTTAGAGTAGATATTTCCCGAGCCGTAGGAATATTAAATAAGCTGAGGTAATATTTCCCGCCATGTTTAAAACGCGCTATATATCATGCTCTTATACACTTCCGACTGAATTACTGTTCATTAGTGTGGTCAACCGCAAACAAAACAAGTTTGGATCTCCTACAGGCACTTCAAAATCGAGCTTTGTGTGCAATAGGAAATATTCAACTCAATGAAGACATTACTCCGTACTACACCGAATATAAAATTCTTGACGTCCGCAAAACACTGACGTATCAATTGTTCATTAAAATATTGCGACAATACAGCTCGGACAGCCGGTTTCTAGTCAAATACCAAATAAAAGAATGCCCATATGAGTTGAGAAAAACTTTATTAACGAAGCCAAGATGCAGAACAAACTATGGTGACCAAAAACTGTCTCACAAAATACCCCACTTGTTGAACGAACATCCGGTGATATTGGAAGTCCTAATTTCAGGAACAACGCCGTCACAATACAAGAAATTCATTAAACAGCTACTCTTTTGTATTGTATAGGTATGAAGGTATCATTGTAACTATAAGCGAAACTGTTTTGTAACACCACCCGCTGCTCACAATGTTTTGAATTTGTTTCTGTTCTTGAATTTTGCATTTTACTGTGTTTTTTTCTGTACCCCAAATTATAAACAGCTTGGTACAAGAATTGAAACACCATCCAGTTGTATCCAGTTATATCAGTGTGTGCTAGTGTCTTCTTTTCTTTGCAAATTTTGGTTGTAAATTTTTTTCTTTTACTTTTTATTTTTTTCTTGTACTTCTTATTTGCTTTGTCATAGCGCTTGCGGCTGAGGGTGGCGTGGCCTTTGTCAGGCAACTGGTTTGCCTCTAGTCATGCCCCCCAAGGCAATGTTTTGTAATATTACCTTGAATAAACTTGAACTTGAACTATCTCGGATCGGACATCTCTGCCGGGTCGATGTCTCCAATGCTCTCCATTTCTTGAGGGGGCGAATAGCCTCGAGCTAATGCGTCGACGAAGCCGGCGGCAGAGGCGTGGTAGCGGCGATGACTGGCGAGGCTTAGCTTAGCCGTCGGTGGGGCACAGTCTTCTTGTGGCAATAACTGACATTTCGATGACCTAAAAGCTTCCCTGCTAATGTCCAGTGAGTCCTTGCACCTTGCCCGTTCACCGAGAACACTCATTACTGTTTGACAAACGATGTTCGTTCATTTAAAAGGTAGAAACACGGAGCGGATGAAAAACGCGTCCCCGTCGTTCGGCTCCCTAACGGCTTTTTCTGCCGCCAGGAAAAAAACCGGTCGGTCTCCTTCCAAACACGTCTGTGCATGAATTCTCGGCGCCCAGGCGCGTACCGTTGTTCGGCTGTATGCCGTTTGCCGAAAAAATGACGTATAACCAGATACCTTACGTAGGGCGGTCTCCGCTTGAACACCGGTTGCCAGATATTCTGTAGCTATTCGCTTGCCGTAATTCGGCCGAGGACAGCTAACCGAATGAAAAACGTATATTCTGGGGCCGTAAGTCGGCCGGTATCCTTCATAACACTGGTTGCCCGAAGAAAACGAATATTCTACCACCGGACGCGCGGTTCACCCTTGAAACAACGTATACACGGCAGCCGCGCTCCGGACGGTCTCCTTTCGAACACCTACTTCCGCAAGAATACGCGTATTCTATGGCCGGTCGCTTGCCGTGCTTCGGCCGATTACCGCTTCCCGAAGAAAAAACAGATGCCCTAAGGCCGTACTTCAGCCGTTCTTTTTCTCAACATCGGCAGCCGTAAGACAACTGAATATCTGGCAGCCGGTTAGCTGCCGTTGTGCTTCCGGACACGGGCGGACGGAAAAATACCGAAGCGCTGGTTGCCGAATGTTGGCCGTTCAACGCATGATCAGTGGCTGCCAGAACCTAGATGCTGGCCGGACATGCCAGAAAGCGGCCATAGACGGGCCGATCTTGGGGCACACTTTCTGTGCCGGCTGGGTAACCACTGACCTCACGAGTGGACACTTACAAGTCGGTTACCTCTGCAAACTCCGCTTTGCTGGAGTTTAGTACACGAGTTGATTTTCCACGTGTACTTCATCTAGAATAAACATACTTCCACAAGGCCCACGCTTGAAAAGTGGCTTTACGTTCTACTAACGTCAGGTAAGAGGCATGGTGACGTTTCAGCAGTTTTTTGCATAGAGCACGCTGGCGCAGGAATTCCTTAGCAAACTGATTCGCACAGGAGCGCTGCAACTTTCTGTGCGAAAATTTTTTGAGTTCAAGGGCATCCGCAAATTCGGAGAAAAATCAGTGTAGGAACTTAAAATGCTTATGTGTAAATTGCGGGACATAGTTTTTCATGCCCTAAAGCACACTGTCAGTAAAAGGATGAAGTTTTTCATTGATATAGGAGGGATGAACGACTGACCACCATACAGCAGCACGGAAATAGCAAAACAGACCAATGCAAGTTCCCCGGGGGAAAGCGTAACGAGGTTGCGTGCTGCTGGACCTTACTGTACGGTGCAGCATTTGGGGGGGGGGGCGGCAAAGAGATCAATAAGGGGACGATATAAATTTCTCGGGTATTATAAAAGACCTATCAGAGCACGACACACTAATGCCAGGTTAGGTGGTTCCAGTCAATACAAGGAGCGTTAAATTCTCCGAGGAGGACCTTCTGGCTGCAACGCAGCGCGCACTGCACTCTTCGTGGTCCCCGCGCATCGCTGCTGCATATCAAGAAGTGATCGCAGAATGACCAAAAGCCCGATGGCAATGGTAGTCCGCCGTTCCCTCGCGGCGCGCCGCCGCCGCCAAGAATGTTGGGGTAAACCGTGTTTGAACCACGCACTTAAACGTCAGTGATTTTATAACCCGCGTCGACGGCGCACACTGCGTCACAGGCAGTGATCGGTAGCTGCGCCCCGGGATGGCACCTCAAACAATGTCTCATAATGTGAACGCGTCATCCTCGAGCGCACCGCAGCACGCGCTGCTGTGGGCTTATCACAAAGCCCGTCGCACCAGCCAGAATGTCTCACTGCCAAGCTATCAACATGTCGCCACGCGTCCCGCAGAGGGGCGTCTCGAACGGCTTCGGAATGATGCACTCCACCTCACACTTTCGCCATAGTTCCTTTTTGAATTTTATTTCTTCCTATGTTCTCCGGTCGTTCTATAGGTAACGAGGACAAAGCCGCTGTGAAACTACAGTAGGGGGTGCGAACGTCTGACCCACTAAGACATTACTATGAAGTTTTCAATTTTTAACAGATCAATTTCAACCCACGCAGAGTCTTCAGTGCTCTCAATATCACTACATAACGCGCTCGGGAGAGATTTGTAAACGGCAAGAAGCACCCCACCCTCTTTTTGGTTTGTTCCCTGTTAAGGCATTATTTTGAGGGATATAATGACTACATAGAATATCAGGGCTCAAGCAAGTTACGGCCGATCTCTGAATGGATAACGTGAAGCCACACCGTAACCAAAGGAGCACATGCCTTAGTACGAAGACCGCCCACATTCTGATAAGACACCTGTATGAGATCAGCTGAGAACTGTGAAGCGCGCCTTCACGAAACATTCCTTGAATCTTCTGAAAGAGGCAGCGCGTCTGGCAAACCGTGGTTTCACTCCGGCCCTCGACATATTCCTCACTTACAGAAATATAAAAGGATGCATTGTCAGTTTTCGTCTGCAGTCGTAGACACCTGAAGCAGTGACATTTCATGTTGACAGATGGGGATCAAGACCAGCGAGCTCGGTTGGCGGAGGAACTTTGAAAACAAAAACAGCTTTGTGGCGAATCCGCTGTGGGACCAAGACGACTGCAGATATGCCCGGCAAACCTACACAGGCCAAGCTTTGGCGTTTCTTCGCAACAATACGAGGTTGACATTTGAGCACAGACACAGAATTCACAGTGAAGACAACGTCGGTGGAGAGTGTGGACTTATTTGGAGGCAGAACAGAAAAAGCCGAAAAACATTACAGACGGTTTCGAGGGATCGCACGTAGCAGAATGCAAGACTTTGTAGTTAACAGCCTGGACAATAGAAGGCTTCACCGGGCTGTGACACACACCGTCCGGCAAGGCAGGGGGTGGCGAAGCATTTAGGCACGCAAGGAACCAACCTCAGCTTGTAGGGGAGCGAGAACCCGAAAGAAAGAGAGGGTGTGTTTAGTGAACAAGTAATAATTACAAAGTGAATTTTTGCCTCTAAACAGTTTGTTCAGGACTCGACGGGGGCAGGAAAGATGAATTTAAGGATAGCCAGTGCAAGTCAGCGAAATATTAGGACGGGCAATAAAACAAAAACAGGCGATTCATATTCTACATACATGCTTTATTATATACACAGACAATTTTTACACATTCATGTGCACACACACGTACAATGAAGAGGTGGAAGTGTGGGTAAGGGGGTGCGTTGAAGATTTACAGTTCAGAGGGGGTGTTGATGCCGGCTTTCTCGAGGTATGTGATGAGGAGCTTGAAACCTCTCGTTGCTGCATGCGGGGTCCTCTGGGTCAGGATGGCCTCTGTGGTGTTCGAAGGTAGCCCTGGCGAGTGGTACCTACTCACACGTTTGTGCCGTGCGCCAGAATACGTAAACCAAGTTGAGAGTATACGCAAGGGGCAGTCCAAGGGGTTAGCGTCCGGGGAGTGAGCCCCGGTGGCTGAGGCCTTGCGATCCTGCCTGTGGAGGCGTGCTGCTCTCTTATAGCAGGGGGTGCAAGTCAAGGGAAAGAGGGACTGCTTCGTTTGTGGTATTGCACGGTAGAATAGGAGCCGCGGTATCTCACCACTCGTGTTCAGGCATGGCGTACGGCCTCCTCACGCGTGATGAAAACCTGACCACACGACAGCGCAACAGGGGCATGCAGACTTGAAGCATAGGGGAGTAGTGGGCTCATTTGGCTGGAATACCAACGTGGCCGGGAAGCCACAGCAGTTGGAGGCTGCAGGTTTTTTTCGGAGGGTGCTGGAACTTGGTAACGAGGGTCAGTTCGAGATAGCAGCCTCACTACCTTGGCACCCTCAGGTGGAGGAGCACCGGCCCCAAAATGCGGTGGCAGTTGGTGGTGGGTCCTCCAGTAGCATACAAGCGGCAAAGTGTATAAAGTTTTGTGGCGAATCGCCACCTCTGGCACTCTCGCACGGATCGTAATTCCTAACAGCGTGTCAGAGGCGTCCAGGGGTACTGCAGCTGGTAGAGGCGGGAACAGTAGGCACGCCCTCTTATTTTTTTCGACGTATTCCTCAACGAGAACAGCAATGCTGCCCATGCAGAACTCAAGGGAAGCGGCCACCTTCACAGAATGTGTGCGGTCTCCGCCCCTCTCCTAACAGAGCTTATCGAAAATCTGTACATCTTGCCGCCGCAGCGGCTCGTTGTCATCACCCAGCCGGGCCACTTGGTCACGTAAGGAAGAAGTGCCATCCAGCGCGTAGATGAGGATAGCACGAGCCCCAGTAGCTTTGGTGTCAAGGGTACCCGGTTGAGGGGAGAAGGGGGGAGATTCCTTGATTCTGGACGGGCGAGCTCTCTTGCTGGCATGATAGGGCCAAGCCACCGGCGTGGCAGTGCAGCAGAGTACCTTGAAGAGATGAGTAGCAGACCTCAGAAGCTGAATTTTTGTTCAGGCGACACAACACAGTTCTCGTGAGCACGTTTCTAAAAAGCTAAGTTGTAGAAAAAAATACCAGTTGCAAAACAAAATACCAAGAAAACTCTCACCGCTTGGAAGCACATGCCTCGCGGTGACAGCCGCCCGTACAAGGCAGGTGCAGTGGCTTTAGAAAAAACGCTGGCCAAACACCGATGAGCGAGAAACTCCCGCGCGCTCGTTAGTGTGTGCCTCGAGGCAACCGCCGAGTCCCCGGCTCACGCAGTGTTTTTAGCGAATACAAAAACTCCAGTGCTAATGCTACACACGAAATCCACCCTGCTCGGGAGAGGTCACCGCGGCCGCTTCATTCTCTAGAAGGCCGAATGGATGTCACTGATTGTTGGAGTGCCATGTACGGACCAGCTCAGAGAGATGGACTTCGGAGAACCGTCGGTGTAGAAAATTATGGACGAGGACGAAGTTAACTTTTATTCCAATGTTTCTGAGAAAACTGTATAGCTCTCCTTAGTAGCCGTATGGCTGCATTAAGGTGGATGACAAACTGTACTTCCGAGAATCTTACTCCACCTTGGGGATTTCTCTTAAATCTGGTCGATCAAGGGTTGGTGGGGTTCACAAAACACACATTTATTCTATATACGGAGAAACTTAAAGCAAACAACACAAGAAATAAAGAGCAGAAAGCACGTCCACAATGAATCCTTAGGTAAATATCCCAAATGCCAACTAAAACCAAAAGTCAGTACAATTCTACGCAAAGAACCTCTGTCCACTCGCTACAAATAATGCATCATGTCTTCAATATTGACTCTGCCAGAACTAGTTCCGAGTCGTGTCCTAAGATATGTGTATTCATTGGACTGGCCTATCAGGGTCGCCGGCGCGGTGGTGTTGCACCCGCTGAGCAACTGCGACGTGGTGGTAGCCGTCCGTCTCGTGGTGGGGCTGTCGTCGCTGCCCGCGGTCGTTGTGGGGCCGGCGTTGGCACCACGCATTCATAAATGTAACCTCGCTCACTACCTGGTTTCGCCTCTTTGTTTATAAACAATTAACAAGTCACGAACGCTCTTACAGCCGTCTGAAGCCATTGAATGCTTCGATTATGGTAAGGTAGAAAGTGACATATTTTGGTTTTCATGCCACTCTTGTTGTTCTTGTCTTTCTAGCGAAGCTGTATATGGCGGGGTTCCGAAAAAACCTGTGTGTTCGACAGAGCCGGGTAGACTAAACATTTTCGTCTCCACAGCTAGTGTAAAAGATCTGTAGCTCTGAATCTATTGTAAGTACCTTTGAAAAATTTATGGTGGTCACTATTACTTAGGCCAGCAGCTAGTACTTACAAACGTAATCGAACGAAAAATTCGCACGATCGCCAACCGTATCTCATAAGTGGTCACCCAGGAAATCGCATGAAAGCGCTAAGACTGTGGACTCGTATTAGCGCCTCGAGTAAACGTAATTTATTGTTTTCAGGGCTGAAAAGTGACTCTAAAATTGCCCTGAACATGGCGATTGTTAGTGAAAACAGAACGGCCGGGGAGAGGGGGGAGAGGGGGGACAGGCGGGGTGCAGAGGAGTTTGAGAAAACAGGCTTGAATATGACGGAGGAAGAAAAGGGAAAGCAGGTAGGAGTAGCGCTTCCAGCGTCCAGCTGCGCCATGGGTTAGCATGTTTCTCAGAGTCCAGACGGGCGAGAATAGCTGGCTGGAAGTTACATGCACACCACCAGAAATCCCGAGCCAGGCCAGCGCTAGCATCATAAAGCCCATGCCTCGCCTGAAACCTGCCCGACACCGTATAGAAAAAGGCTTACCCGGCCACCCCCGCGGTCCGCGTCGGGCCGAGCTGGGCCCGGGCTTTCGGGTAAGCCCGAGCCGGTTCAGTGCTTTGCACATACCGCGGCGAGTGGCGTTTTTAGCAACCCGCCCCCTCGGCATGAGCTTGCCTTCATTGTGCCGCGTCGCGCAACACCACTTAGTAGAAAAATATACGTTGGCCGTGCCCGACCGAGAAGGGCTGTATTCCTTCTGCCGCACGCGTCCACTGCCCGCCCGCCACCTTCGGACGCATACAACGGGCCCAGAAGCGCTTGCGAGACTGTGCGAAGTCGGTGCAGTGTGCGTATCGTGGCCGGATTCGAACCTGGCTCCTTCGAGTTATTAAGCTGACGTCTGTCCGATAGCGCCTGTCCGAAACAGGCATAAGAGCCAAGCTTTCTTAGCCTCAGTGGTGTCCTGTGTCGCACCGGAAACGCACTGCAAGAAAGCCAACTCGTTGAAGATGATGAAAATACACAACGTTATGATTCGTTTCCACACAGCTTTCCTTTGGGGCCTGATATAAGCGAGCCAATCAGCGCGGGCCAGGTGGGGGACGAAGAGGTGGGTAGGAAGAGGGTATATGTAACATCGGGCGGGTCTTACACGGCCTGTTCCACATTCACCACGAACGGTGGTGAATGCCAGCCGGTGGTGAATGCCGCTGTAGGTGGTGAATGCCAGCCGGCACGCGCGACAGAAACAGTGTACGCAGAATGGCCAGAAAATCAGCGAGTGCTCGCCCGTGAAGAACAGCGCCGTTGAAGAGCGAACTCGCCCGTTAGCGCTAAGGGAGCAGCAACGAACCACTTGTCGAAACAAGTGAACCCCCACAACGCAACGGAGATGCAATGCCACCGCTGAGCAACAAACCCCTAATCTCGAAAGAAAGAAGCTCCGACGCAACGGCAGCTTAGATAATTTATTTTGTGAAATGTGATAAAATATCTTTGCTATTTCGTTAAACTTGACAACCGCGGAACAGGCTTTAATTTTTGTAGGAAAGAGAAAGCTCTTCACAGCCTAACGAGCAAATGAGTGACACAAAGTAAACTATACGTTAGTGAACCGCGACAATGGGTTTTTCATAAAGACAATATTACCATTGACCGACTGTGATAGCAAGTTCTGAGCAGGGTATACAGCATTTGCGAAGTGCCGCATACGCCTAGCTGTGAGAATGTTGTCGCACGAACGCAGGGAGCTCAACAAAGCAGCGCCGTATGAACCCGCCATATATCTTCCTATAACCTCCTCTATTTCATGGTACTGCCTCTAAGCGAAGTGAAGCGAGGCTAATCACGGTGCTAATAAGCGCCGACAGTTGGCGCCAGCGGAGATCGTCACAACGCAACCATCTGCAGTGCACGCCACGGAGCAGGGACGCAGTGGTCGCACATTTTCGAAAGCGACGGTCCACAAGGTTGTGTCGCGCGAAGCACACACATTAAATCTCCGCAAATCATGATTCGCTGCAGCGGACCGTGAGTTCACCAAACGATTCGCGGGCACCTCCAACTAATCCTGTAAAGGAACATCGCACTTTCGTGTTTTAACGATTCTTATGAAAAAGGGATCAACCACACTTTTCTTTTGCTTACCGCCAGCACTCCTTGCGCTTCGCCCTTATTTAAGCAAAGTGTGGTATTGGGCTAGTTGGTGATTCATATTAACAATACAGTGCGACAGAAACAAAGACTGAAGCGAGGCACACAGGACAGCGCTCGTCCTGTATGCCTCAATTACCTCTTTGTTTCTGTCGCGCTGTATTGTTAAGATGAAATACCCCAAATACCACACTTTCCTTAACTACGTTTCTAGTACATCGGGCTCTTTAAGAAAAACAGCGCTCGTCCTGTGTGCCTCGCATAACTCTTTGTTTTTGTCGCGCTGCATTGTTAAGATGAATCGCCCAAATTGTCACGAAGCCAAAGACGACGCAGTTGTTTTCGACGAAAATAAGTTTATTGGAGCGAACTTCTGCTCCCCTAACAACTCAAAGAATACACAGGCGGTGAAACAGCAGTCAAGAGAGTGACGTGCGTAGTCGAGCGTCGAGAGTCGAATGCCGCAGCATCTGCTCAGCGGGAATTTATCACTTGGCGGGAGGGTTTCTGGAATAGTCGAATTGTATCCAGAACATGAGGGTCAACAAAGATCATTCTAGGCTGCTCGCGTTAGTTCGGAACGCTCTCCCTATCAGAACAGATAACACATGCGGCCCAGAAAGAAAGAAGGAAACACACGCCTCTTTTGCCACACACAACACCGAAGACATAGACAGGCGTAGCCGGACGGCAAAAGCAAAACACAAATAAACCAACCCAGTGCATGGTTCGCGGCAATATATAAAAGAAATTTCGGCGACCGGTTGCATGGCACCCCCTGTCCCTGTAACCATATATTTCTGCTTACCCCGCACGGGGCACCTTGAGCAATCTTGGTGACGGTACTGGCGATACCGCGGACCCCGAGCCCCCAAACATAAGCTGGATCCAACCGTGGCGAGGTGTTTAAAGGTGAAGGGTAGAAGCCGTAAACGGTGGCCGTCGGAGCCCAGGTCAAGCTCTGGCGGATGGGCTCCCTGTCTGTTTACCAGGCAGGGAGCTCCGGGACCTCTCAGGCTATCAGGGTAAGGTTTGAGAAGAAAGAACCCCCGTCCCCTGCTTCTATACTATGATGTATGGCATTCTCTAAACCCCCCCCCCCCAAACGTGATCGGTCCCTGAAAAGGGTCCGCACCGAAGTATCTTTTCCTTCTTTGCCTTCTATCTCGCTCCCAAAGCAAGATAACTACCCTCGTTTTTTGATCATGGAATCTGTGGACAAATCGAAGCCGGTTTCTTCTCAATCGGTATTTCTTGTTTCTAAATACCTTGAAGGTATCATCGGCAAAACATATGACGCCAAAAAACTCAGAACTGGTGAAGTGCTGGTTGAGGTTAAAACCAATCAGCAATCCACAATCCTCCTGAAACAAACCCGCATGGCAGATCTGGAGATCAGGGTCACACCCCACCGCAGCCTCAACAGTTGTCAAGGTGTGATCTCTGAGGCAGATCTCCTAACCGAGACAGAGACTGATCTGCTCGAAGGCCTAAAAGAACAAGGCGTGACAGCAGTAAGGCGCATCGTCATAAGGAGAGAGAACAAAGAAATACCCACCAAACATCTGATTCTGACTTTCGACCGCTGCACACTGCCCGAGCATATCAACGCAGGTTTCATCCGTTGTTCTTTCCGGCCATACATCCCGAACCCGCGGCGCTGTTTCAAGTGCCAGAGGTTCGGGCATGGTACCAACTCCTGTCGTGGCAGAACAACATGTGCCAAATGTGGCCAGCATGATCATCTATCTGACAACTGCACTGCAACCAACCTTACCTGCCCGAATTGCCAGGGTCCACATGCAGCATACTCTCGCGCCTGTGAAAAGTTTCAACAAGAGAAAAAAATCATTAACATAAAGGTAACAGAAAACATCACCTTCCCCGAGGCGCGAAAGAGGTTCGCCTCTTTTCCCCTGGGGAGGTACGCCGACGCAGCTCGCCGGGGGGCGGAGCGGCGTCTGGTTTCGGCGGGGACCCAGTACCGCGAGTCGGACTTGGTCCCGCCCCCGCCCCCCCCCCCCTAGGTTGCCTCTGGCGGCCCAAACCGCCACCGCACCGCCTGCTAAGTCAGCAGCGGCTGTGGTGGCATCCACGTCCGTTGGGGATGCCGTTGCACCCTCTGTTTCCTCCTCTCCACCGGCCCAAAGCACACGCAAGGGCACGGAGATGGAGACGGAGGCAGTCGCAGCGACCCCCTCCCCCGCCTCACTGCCTGTGCCACCTGTGGTGCTCCCCACGCCTTCGGCACTGGCAGCGCAGGCAAAGAACACCCGAAAGGGTACCACGTCAAGGGGGCCCAGTCCGCTGGCCACCCCCTTGCCATCAGATGACGACATGGACGTCGAGCCCTTCCGGCTTTCATCGCAGCGAAAGGAACGGGCTGCGACGTCCAGGTCAGTAGAGAAGGTCAGAAAACCCCTTCCAAGAGTGCAAGCCCCGAAAGACCCTACATAAATAATCACACTCCAGTAGCTCTAACACATCATAATGGGAAGAGAAAACATTGTTCAATGGAACTGCAGAGGCCTTCTGAATAATCTTGACGACGTGCATGAGATTCTGCATGCCAATCAGCCAAGTTTAATGTGTGTCCAGGAAACACATCTTAATTCCAAACACACAAATTTCTTGAATAGTTACCTGGTATACAGGAAAGACAGGGATGGCTGCACACACTCTTCTGGCGGTGTGGCCATAATTGTCCGCAAATCTTTAGCATGCCACCCTGTCACCTTGAACACTGTCCTTGAGGCTGTAGCAATTCGAACAATAATATTTAATAGGTTGATAACGGTATGCTCCATATACATTCCTCCTGATGTCTCACTCTCGAGCTCTGACTTCGAGGCGCTGGTTGACCAACTGCCCGAACCATACATCCTTACAGGCGACCTTAATGCTCACAACTCTCTTTGGGGCTCTTCCAGAACGGATGCCCGAGGTCGCCTGATAGAGAAATTCCTTACATCTTCTGGAGCATGCCTTTTCAACAATAAACAGCCTACATACCATAACATAGGACATAACACATACTCATGTCTTGACTTGGCTATTGGTTCTGCAATTCTCTTTCCATGTCTTGAATGGGGCGTGGGCACAGACCCATATGGTAGTGACCATTTCCCCACTTCATTAACGCATATAGGTACAGGCCCGAGCAGTCCATCTTCCCATAAAAGGTTTAATGAAGCAAGAGCTAACTGGAATACATTTACAGAGACATCCAAACTACACCACACATCCATAGGACACCTACACGTTGAAGAAGCTACCCAACTGCTCACGGCGCACATCCTCGACGCCGCCGAAAGGTCCATTCCCCACACCTCTGGTGCCCCGCGCAACCAGCGGAGGCCGTGGTGGAATGAGAACTGTAGGCGGGCGCGAGAGGCCCAGAACAAGGCGTGGGGTATCCTTCGTCGGTACCCCACGTCGAGTAACCTCCTCTTGTTCAAGCGGGCCAAGGCGTTTGGAAAACGTGTGCGCCGTGAGGCAAAACGCGATAGTTGGCGTACATTCATAACATCAATTAACTCCTACACAGACACACGGAAAGTATGGACGAGAATACGTAAACTCAAAGGACAACAAACACACAGCCTGCCTCTGGTCAGCACAACAGGGGACACACTCCTAGACCAGGCTGACACACTCGCACAACACTTCCAACACGTGTCCAGTTCAGCACACTACACAAACACTTTCATGAAACACAAACAAACGGCCGAAAAGAAGCCTATACTAGATAACAATAGGTCAACATCTTCTTATAACTCAGAGTTTTCACTGTATGAGCTGAGGGCTGCTCTGAGCACGTGTAAACCCTCAGCTCCAGGCCCAGACAACATCACATATACAATGATACAATACCTGCACGCAGACACTGTTCTAACACTCTTACACCTCTATAACAAGATTTGGCTTTCGGGGCACATTCCAAACTCTTGGAAGGAGGCTATAGTTGTAGCTTTCCTGAAGGAGGGAAAGGACCCGTCGTCTCCCTCAAGTTACCGTCCTATTGCCCTGACGAGCTGCCTGTGCAAGCTTCTCGAGAAGATGATCAATCGCAGGCTCGTGTACTTCCTCGAGTACAATGGTCTTCTCGAGAGCTGCCAGGCAGGCTTCAGGGCGGGGCGATCCACGAACGATCAACTCGTATCTCTTGAATCGTATATAAAGGATGCCTTCGTTCATAAACAGTATTGTGTAACTGTGTTTTTCGACCTCGAGAAGGCCTACGACACCGCTTGGCGGTACGGGATCCTCAGTGACCTAAAGTCATTCGGTGTCTCGGGTAACATGTTAAACACTCTTGTCAGTTACCTGTCAGAAAGAATGTTTCGAGTGAGAGTTGGTTGTGCACTCTCAAACGTTTACGTGCAAGAAAATGGAGTGCCACAGGGTGGCGTGTTGAGCTGCACTCTCTTCATAGTAAAAATGAACTCTCTTGGTAAGGCACTGCCACCTACAATCTCGTATTCCATGTATGTAGATGACGTGCAGATATCCTATAAATCATGCAATCTGTCAATCTGCGAACGTCAAGTCCAGCTTGGTGTAAAAAAACTTGCAGGCTGGGCAGACAAGAATGGTTTTAAATTGAATCCTGCAAAAAGCTCCTGCGTTGTGTACTCCAGGAAGCGCGGGGTCCATCCGGACCCAGACATTACTCTTAATGGCGTGTCGCTTCCTGTGAATAAGGAGCACAAGTTCTTAGGTGTGGTGTTTGATCACAAACTCTCATTCATTCCCCATATGAAGGAACTTAAAAATAAATGTCTCAAAACAATGAATATACTTAAGGTTCTCTCCCACCAATCCTATGGTTCCGACAAAGAACTCTTGCTTCGCTTGTATACTGCTTTGGTTGGGTCTCGTTTGGACTATGGCAGTGTGGTGTATGGGTCGGCGACTAAGACAGCCTTGCGAATTCTTGACCCAGTGCTACACTTGGGCCTTCGTCTTTCGGCGGGTGCTTTCCGCACTAGCCCTGCTGAGAGTCTGTATGCCGAGTGTAATAAGTGGAGCCTTGAGAACCAACGGACGTACATGGACTTACTTTATGCTTTTAAAATTTCATCGCTGAATAATCATCCTTTTTATCCTGTCTTTAACGATACATCCACATCTCTGCTCTTTGTAAATCGCCCATCCGTTCCTCTGCCCTTTTCACTTAGAGTGAAAGAGCGAGCCTCGGATCTGAGCGCTTCGTTTTTAGACGTGTACAGGTCATCCTCTTTAAACATTTTACCGCCTTGGCAAGTTCGCCCTGTGTCCTGTGACCTTTCTTTTATGAAACTTGACAAAAATCGGGTACCGCGAGCTGCAATACTTCAGCACTTTCTTTCTTTGCAGTTCAAATACCCACGTGCTGAATTCTACAGTGACGCTTCTAAAACCTCCACTATGGTGTCGTGCGCTGCTCATGGTCCGGATTTCAGTGCATCACGAACCATGAGCGTGCACACAACAATTTTTTCAGCAGAAGCGTACGGAATTTTACTGATTGTACGACATATCCTTGAAAATCAAATTCCCAATTCTATCATCTACACAGATTCCTTGAGTGTTGTTCGCGCACTGTCATCGCATACACCCCCCAAAAACCACATAGTTAATCTTGTATTTCAATCTATCATGTCTGTGTATGCGCAGAAGCATCAGCTGCTCCTCTGCTGGGTCCCAGGACACGCTGGGATCGCTGGAAACGAGTTGGCAGACGAGAGGGCAGCCGCTGCTGCACTCAGGAACACTGTAGACATAACAACCGTACCATATACAGACCTCAAGCCACACATAAGACAACACTTGCGTAGAACATGGCAAACACACTGGGATGAACAGACAGACAACAAACTACATGTAATAAAGCCACACTTGGGACGGTACACATCTGACTCACACAACAGACACACGGAAGTCGCCCTGGGTAGGCTGCGGATAGGGCACACCCATGCGACGCACTCGTATCTGCTGACGGGATCTTCTAGACCCCAGTGCAGCAGGTGCGGAGAGGCCCTATCCGTAGTGCACATACTAATCACATGCAAGGCACTTCACACAACACGACACAAACACTTCAGAGAACTCTACAGACAACATATTCCCCTACATCCATCGTTTTTTCTAGGTGACGAAGCCATTGTTTCCGTGAAACGTGTGTTTGAGTATTTGTCAGAAGTCAAGTTTTTAAACCTCATTTCCTATCATGCATCATGAAATCTGGCCCTATACACCAGCCATGCTCATTGTAGTTTTGTGACTTTACTTTTGTTTTTGCTGATTTTACTTAGTATTTAAGGTTTCACCCCTATCATCGACTATTGTTTTGGCGCTCTTTGCCCCAGTTGGCCTTGCGCCATAAACATCCAACGATCATCATCATATATTTCTGCTTAATTGTAGCATGCCTACAATGAAGAAGCAATATTACTGCATGTGCTGTTTTAGCACAGCTTTAGTGCAGCTAGAGGCAGCGGTGCCACTTATATTTCAATGTCAACCTTGAACGTGCCGCTTAACGGACCAGGGTAACGCACCGAAACCGGAGAACGCGGATACTCGGTTTCGTCACTCGAGGTTTTAAAAGTATGTCTCAAGCCCTACATCGGTTTTTAGACGTAGCTTGTTAGGACAATTGCGTCTTAAAAATATATATTCACAGCCATACAAAAACCAGAAGTGTTTTCCGGAGGCTGCTAAACGCCGCGTATTGGACCGTCTTACGATATTTGTGAACCTCCCTGCCTAATTTGTTTAATGCGGAGTTGCTCACTCAAAAGCATTGAATCCATCCAGGCTCGTGTACTCTTAGTTCTCTGATGCAATTTATGGACAGAATCAAAATAAAATTGGTGCTAACGCAGCGCCTAATAAGCTCTTGTGGATAGTATCTTGTTAATAATCTCTTGTGGATAGTCTCTTTTATAATTATGAGTAGCGAATTGAAAACCCTGGCCCGCATCACGTATGCAAAACAATAAACTACCACAGCGTCAGTGTCACAATAGAGAGCGTAGGAAAAGTGGGTGAAGTCAAGCCAGAAAGTTTTCATAGGTCAAAATCCGGGCCCCTGTAATTACTTTTAAATGTCGTGGCCTGCACTGCATTACAAAACAAAGTAGTGTGACGCAGCTGAAGCATACTCACGTTTCTTTAAAATTGGGAGAGATCCGACGCCTGGATTATCATATAAACCTCGCATTTTTTATACATACGGCATAAACAGATTTTCTGTATCCAGCAACCTGGTGTTATCGCAGTCTCACAGGCGGGAAATTCGAGTATCAAGCGAGTGCAATTCTTCGTCGTATGTTCAGGCAAGTAAGCCGTTTTGATCTTTGGGAATCCTCTGTATACTTACGTACTTCATAACCGCTTCCACGTGTCGGAAATGCAATTGACCCGACTCAACTAATCTAGTGTCGATCAGTTAACACTTAACCGATGTTCAAGCGAGGTATCCGAGTTATCCAGCGTGTCGATAGAGCGCACGATGTCTGAGTCGCTCGCGGAAATAAGCTACACGTTGTTTTCTGTACGGAAGTTGTTTCATGGGTGCGCACGTTTCTGCACACTACGACGGATATAAAATTTAATCCCTGAGTAAGAGGGGTCTACAGGACTGCAAAGAGCCTGTCAGTCAAGTATATCTTCTGCACGACTGTATTACTAGTAGACTCGTCATAAGAAAAGCGAACAGTACTTACTGAAAATAGCTCTGGCGACAAAAATAGTTCCTCCAGACAGACGAACAACACGTGTAAAGCTGTTGTAATCTGATTTTATTCACGACCGCTGTACTACACGTAGCTATTACGGGTTGGAGGTAAAGGGGAAATAAAATACTAGAACCAATCGGCTTTCAAGTTGTCAACGTAATACATGGGGACATGGTTTCTCAGAGACAATTCCCTGCGGGTACAATCTTCAGCCGATACCAGTGGCGGTGGAAGTGTTCTCCGGTATGTTCAACGCACCTTTTGGAAGGATTATCCAAAGAAAAAGAGGAAAATACCTCTCTTCTATGTGACAAACGGAAGCTACTAACAAATATTGCCAGCGAGAGCAAGCAGAAAGTACCGTGTCCTTCGCGTGAATAAATCATGAACGGGTTCTTTGACATTCAGGCAATGCTGGTGGCTCTTCGCAGGAAGCTTCCTTGTACCGAGGGAACAATTGAATAAATTTGTTCGTAGCTAGCTGAGTGCCGAGGGTGTGAAGCCGCCCCACAACATTCTACGCCATGGCGGTCCTATATGAACGCTGTTAGATATCACTAGAGTGTCGTGTGTCTCTCAGGGTCCCGCACCATCGCTTGTCCCTCCTCAGCCCGCGCACCAACACCCAGATAACGCCGTGAGCTTCGCCTCCGATCCGAATTACGTACTACACGTTATCCCTTGGCTTCCTTTGTTTATCCGAGCCCCAAAAATATCATATTGCAAAAAGTTACTTTAGGAAATGATCCCTTAGGAATTGCCGTCAAACAGGTGAAACTTATCCTCAACAGTTCAGGGCTGATATCTGGAGAACGCGCATCCATTCATAATATGAAAAAGGCCATTAAAGAAAATGTAGAATTGAAAGCTGCAATCAAAATCACCCGCCGTCCACGCCACCTTCGCAGTTTAAGATCAGTGGAGTTGACCTAAGCGTTGTTGTTCCCAGTATACTCCGCACGAACATCAATGCTCGAAATGGATTACAGATCCCTGAAGAACACTTCAAACACATGACCTATTTGAAAGACCGCGCGGGCAACATATCGTGGACGTTTCTCGTTCTGGGTGCAGCTTCTTGAAAAAAAAGGACCGTCCACTGGTTGGAAGGAAGTCATGTCCCATAAAGGAAAATTTCTACGTGGCAGCTAGCCGCCGCTGCTGTACTATGGTTACGTAGCGGCAGGATGCAATTCCGAAAGTGTTTGCTGCACATACTGCGCCGAAGAGCATGCCGCTGCAGAATGCACTTTGGCTGACATGGAAAGCGCTGTTTGCAGGGAGTGTCGCACAGAACGGCGTCATTCAGATCACGTCTTCAATGCACGTTGCTGCTACACTGTAGAATAAAGGGTCTAACGCATGCGTGAATACCCATTTACAAATGCACCTAGACACCTTGCTCTTTCTCCGTTGTCTCTGCATAAACTATCTTTTGGTTTCCGGCTCACCTAAAAAATCAAACGACTATCTTAACATCTATCAGGCAAATTTAGACCACACCCGTGCAGCTACTTCTCACATTGTTGATTTCATTGAAAAGAAGCTGAGAAGAACTTCGTACTGGGCTAGTTGGTGAATAGATGCCATGATTTGAAGCACAACAAAAACAGACTGACGAAGAAAAGAGTAGACGTAACAGGCGCTAGCTTCCAACTATTTTATTCGGCTCCGCATCTGCTTATATTTCCTAGGAAAAGAGAGGGCGAGACAGAAGGAGCGTACACATGCACCGATGATAACAATACCAGTTATGTTTACGGCACGTTTTTCAGAAAAAACCATTTCGCTACTGTACAGAGCAATCGAGGTATCACTTAGACTTTTATCCGCTCTCTCCCTGATATAAAACGCCCAGGATAATTTACTCGCAGCCCTGTTCTTGCTTGTTTAGTTTTGTTACCTCTTTGAACCGTTGTCACAACCCACCCACCCACAACCCTCCCAACCCACCACCCACTCTCGTTCCTGCGGTTGTGGGTGGGTGGGGTACAAATATCCATTACTCGGCTCCATTTGTACCCCTTGACTTTCTGTTGTCCGGCATTGACGACGTTCTTCAGCGCCGCCGAATACCGAGTTTTTTGCTGGCGGGCGATTTCAATGCCAGGAATCCGCTTTGAGGTGGTTGCGTTCTAAAATCCCGTGGCAGTAAAATTGCTCATTTATTGCATGGGGCGAAACTCCAATTATTAAACGCCCCATGTCTTTAGCAACATTTTACAATGCCTATTCATAATGTTGGATTGATCTTACCCTCATTTCCGGATCAATCTGGGATGGCAACCCGTTGCTCGAAGTTTGACAGCCAGCAACTCTACCCGATCATAAATATGTGGTATTTGCTCCTCGAATGATGCACTTAGCGCTGAAAGAACGCTTAAGCAATGCCGCATTACAACATCTGGTAGAAGAATTAGCAAGTGATGATTGCATTCAAGGATTCAAACATCGAGGTATTGCTACACCAAGCTCCCTCAAATCGTCATTGGACAGATTTTACTCTAAGGTGGGCTGTCTCAAAAGAAAGTTTAAGCGGCTTCCGAAGCAGCAAAAGAAAACACGTGGTGGAGTGACGCCATTGCGGGAGAAAGATGAGCCTTGCGAGTGTTGCGCCGCCGGTACCAGCAATGTCGCGACGCCTTTTTACGAAAGAATTATAAGTTTATTTACTATTGGCAACTTGCTGCTTCGAGGGAACATATTCTGCTTTAAAAAGCCAAGGCGCTGATACAGGCGTGCTCTAGAGCGTCCGGCAAGAACTTTTTAGACGCGAAGCATCTCATGGTCGGTGCTATTTCCCTCCCTCTACCGTGCGGCATCCACACCCCCACTGCGCATGCTCGGCTTGCTGAACGCATGGTGGTGTCATACACTTGAAGGACTCCTGGAGCGACAGTGCTGCCGGTGTCTTCCTGGGCCGGCACGAGACGAGCACGCTTCACGCGCCTTCGACGTTTCATGGTCGTCGGCAGCGGCGTGCGTCGGCGAGTCTTGGCGGGTCGTGATTACAAGCAGCCCACAACCATCCGGGGAATGTGCATTGAACTCATCTTCAGCAACCTAAAGATTCATGCACTACAACAGCCCTTTACTTTATATTTCAAACACCATAAGGCGGTCGTAATCAAAGCGAAACGGCAACCACAGCTCGGCGTCACCTACGTTGAATATGATGATAATAATACCTAAATAAAGACAAACTCATATCACGTACAACTCGCTCTCTCTCTCTCTCTCTCTCTCTCTCTCTCTCCTTAATGCCTCTTCACTCTAGCACCCCCCCCCCTCCAATATAATTACACTATCTTCCCGTAGGGACACCCTGAGTAGTATGCGAAGCAGCCATGGGGTCAACGCAATTTCCCATGTCGTAGTACCGGTAAGTGAAAGGTTTGGTATTTACCATGGAAACCAAACGGTAAATATAACGGTAGCTACTAACCTCAACCTAACGTAAACGATGAACTGAAAAGTAATGGGCCCTTGAATCGACCCCATGGTTGCTTCGCATGCTACTCAGGGTTCCCCTACGGGAAGATAGCGTAATTTTTTGGACTACTTTTTAATGCACCGTGATGATGATGATGATGATGATGCTTAGCGGCTTGCCCTTTGTAACGGGGTGGCGTTGCACGGCGGCCTCAGTCGCAACGCCACTGTACAATCACCTCGCCAAAAAATACAACAAAGCAAATAAAAAAATAATGTCAACATAAAAAGAAAACACTTTTACGAAATTTTTATGCTAGTCTGACTTCTTTGTTCGCATGTCTTCCCAGATTGTTCTCTGCTCTTTTCCCACCAGCATTCTAACCTTCTTTTACTAACCTCTACTGCTGTCCAGTTCACTTTTCCGCTAACCTTAAAGCCAAGGACCTCCGGAAGCTAGATGGCTCCATCACTGAGGACTGGACGGATAATTTGCACTCCGTTACAATATGTCGCATGGTTTCTGGCTCATTTTCGCAGCCTGCGCATAGTTCTTCCTGTACTGGCTCACGGATAAGCGTTTTTGTCCGCAAGCAACCCGCTCGGGCTTCAAAAAGCAATGCACTCCCTCTGGTATTATCGAATAATTTTTCCCTTGTGATCTCCTGCTTCCCGATTCTGTAGATATCTAAGGACTTCTTCGCATCCATCCTCTTTTTTCAGGCCCTTGGTTCTGTTTCTTTCACTTCATTTTTTATTGTGTTGGTCGTTTCCCCTGCACTTCCAGGTTTCATATACTTTGTCCTGAGCCTTCTGGTTCTTTTCCTCCATTGTGTGTTCACGCTTGTCATGCAAAGATACCGTAACACTTTGGCCGCCCATCTCTGATCATACAGATTTCTAAGTCGTTCTTCAAAACATATTTTGCTCTGTGCTTCTCTCACTTCGAAGGATGCCCATCCCATATCTCCCTGCACTGCCGCTTTTGTTGTTTTGCTGTGTGCTCCTAATGCCAATCGACCTACGGCGCTCTGATTTACTTCTAGCCCTGATTGAATCTCTGATTTGACACACACTACTGCGTTTGAAAAGGTGAGTGCTGGTACCATTACTCCCTTCCAGATTCCTCTCACTACTTCATATCTGTTTTATACCCACAGTGCTCTGTGCTTCATGATAGAGGCGTTTCTTCTGCCTTTCATTCTTAAATGCTCCTCATGAGTTTTTAGATACGCCTGACCTTCGTTTAACCATATGCCCAGATATTTGTATTCTGTTACCCACGGTATTGCTGCTTTTTGAACGAATACTGATTCGTTACGGGCGTTGTCCTTAAAAACTAAAACTCCCGACTTTGCTGTGCTAAACTCTAAACCCAGTTCAGTGGCTTCTTCCCCGCAGATATCTGTGAGCTGTTGTTGCAGACACTGTTTGCTATCTGCTAGTAGTACTATGTCATCTGCATATATCAGTCCCGGGATATGTTGTTCCACTTCCTGTCCTTTGCGTCTATAACATAAATTGAAACTTATTTTACTCCCTTCAAGCTTTCTTTCTAGTCTAGCCATGTACAGCATGAACAGCAATGGCGACAGAGGACAACCTTGCTTGAAACCTCTATTTGTGACTACTGGTTCCGTGCATTTTTACTCCTCCCAGGTAATTTGCACCTCGCTCTGGTTGTAAATTCCCTGCAACAGTTGTATAAAGTCCTGGCCTAATCCCTCCCGCTCAAGTATGCTCCATAGAATTTCTCTATCTACATTGTCGTAGACTCCCTTTATATCGAGAAATGCTATCTATAGTGGTCGATCCTGAACCATTGACACCTCTATGCATTGGGTTAGGACAAATAAATTGCCCTCTAAGCGTCTTTCTCGTCTGAAACCATTTTGTAGTTCTCCCAGGATGCTGTTGCCCTCTATCCACGCCTGTAGTTCCGCTTTTATAGCTTCTCCCGCACGTGCTACGCTAGGAAAGAAAAGACAAACACCGCGCGATGCTTGCCTACAGCATCTTGCGTTGTTGGTGCACTGCCAAAAAGGTGCTTAAACACACCTAAACGTTACTTGTATTTACTCTACAGCATTACCTCCCTAAGAGAAAAACAAAACAAAGACTTATCGCATTCGCTGTCTGGGCCGTCGTCGCTGCGCTGGGAACACACATCCGTCGTCCGCTGCATCTCCGCTGCGTCGTCCGCTGCGTCTGTAAAGCTTTGTTTCACCATTATAGAGCGCCCTGTGTTTTACCTTGCTTACATGTAACGGACGACACTTCGACAGCATCCACTATCACGGAGAAAGAAGTATTTGCGGAGGGGAATTCGGTGAGCTGGGACAGCGCGGGAGGGCTGCCCGTTAATGTCAGTGTCTGTCGAAGGGGGAAATGCAGCTTGCGGAACAGCACAACAGATGACGGGTCAAGCGTGTTGCCATAGCTAACATGTTCTTCTATGGACGCGACGTAAAAAATTCATTATGTCCTGGAATATTTTGTAAAAATTGCCAGATTTCCTTTCTTATATAAATAAACAAGAGTGCAGACATTTCAGCAGAAGTTAATTCTAAATACTGCCCTAGGTACATGCCGTACTACGCTTGAAGCTAAGTACTGGAAGGAATCCCCGAGCAGACGACGTCTGCCGACGGCGCCTTCTCGGCACCACTGGTTCCCTCTCGCTGCTGTCGCCTCGCGCAGGCTTTTTAGATGTGAGCGCGCTTTTCATCTTCCACAAAGGCAAGTTATTTCTATCCGTGCGTCCTCAGGATGGGGCGGAATGATCCCGGGCCGAACTGCAACAGTGGCTACGCATCCTGCAAGGAACAGATAATTACCATTAACGTTCCCAGGGACCTGGTACGGTTGAATATGTAGGCTCGTGATATTCGCAGAAAAGAGCGGGAGCTCACGTATTGTGACTATGTTTCCGCAAAGCGCTTCTCGAAGGGCGAAATAGCGAGCTTGGTGGCGAATTCCTTCTAGACAAACCTAAACGGCCTGTCCGGTTACCAGACGCTGTGCCGTCAATATTTCCGTGCTGTACCAGCTACGTATCTTCTGTTCGCAAACAAGAGAAACCCGGCATATGGGGCAGCCGGCTATGCACTTAGTGACCATTACCGGCGAGGATTTGCGGAAATCTCGTCGCGCGCGTTTTCCCTTTGGCGCCTCGCCACAGAGGTCGCGTCGGGGCCGTGCCCGGTGCCGCGACTTCATCGCGCCGCCGGAGCAAGCTCTGTTGCGCCTCCTCTTTAATTTTTGCTCCATGTTCACAATATAGTACGCGGATCTGCTGATGCAGACTAACTGTCCTGTTGATTAACCTTATGATAAGGTTAATCCTAAGGTTAATCATAAGGCCCAGACGGCAATGAGAACCATAGTGGCTTTAACTCCATAACCCATGGAAGCGCGAGTTGATGCGTTCACGCTAGAAGAACTGCAATTGGCCTGTAGAAAATAAATGCTAATGCAGCGCGAGGCCTCGACAGTGTCAGAAATCCCATGGTTTGTCTTTTAGTCATATTTCTAAGTTTTTACTGTGCCTTTTCAACTCTTGTTTTGTGATTGGTCACTTTCCCTCGGACTGGAAAGAAGCACGTGTCACCTTTCTGTTAAAACCAGGATGGTTACCCCCTTTGCCTTCTTCGTACCGGACCATATTCATGACATCCGTGATTGGCAAGCTTTTGAAAATAATGTAAAATGGTCTCATATTATTTCTTGCAGCGTTCTCGCCCACTTCACACACAGCAATTTGGTTTCACTACCGGCCAAAGCACAACGTCGGCCTTATTTGCTTTACGCAATCGCCTGCAGCAACATAAAGACAATGCGGGACTGTCAGTCAAAATATCACTAGACTTAAAGGCGCTTTTGATAGCGTCTGGCATCCTCGACTAAATAACTTTTGCAATCTCATCATTGTCCCCGAAACATCTACCAGCTCCCGAAATGGTTTCTGAAGGTAGCCCAGTCAACTGTACATATTTTTAAGAATAACTACAAACTAAACTACAAAAGGCACCTCTCAAGGCTCTCTTTTAGCCCACGTTTGTGGCACGCATGTGTCTTTGATATGCTTTGCCTGTCCATGCGTCAAGCTGCATACATCCAAGCGTATGCGGATGACACCGTGATCATTTTTCATGCTCGCACTCCTGGAGAATTGGAGAATACCTCTCATGGAGCCGCAAAATTAAAGTTGAACCCCGCTAAATGCTCCTGCCTCCCAGTCTCCTGGGGTGACCGCGGTGCTATGAGGAAACGTACCATCAAGCTAAACGGCGCAGATAAGCAGGTGACGGAAATAAAACTCCTCGGGGTGGTTTTAGACCGTCACCTGAGATTCTTGGCGCACACAAACCACTTGAAATTTATAGTTAAAAAGATGGCAGTTTCGCTCAAATGATTTGCCATCATGCATACAATAGCCAGTCGATCTGATCTCCGTCAGTTACATCACCTTGTGGTCCTTCCCGCTGTCTCATACCCGGCGCCTGCATGGTGGTACGTCTACCTACTACTACTGAAAGCCAGGGCACAGTCGCTGCTAAGATCTTCATTTGAGAGAGAAAGAGGGCACCCACCAAGTATCCAAAAAGGAAAACATAAAAGACGTTTCGGCTCCCGCGCGGGAGCCTTGTTCACAATGAATTTTATTGCAGACAAAAACGGCGTAAAGAAGGCCTTAAAACATGATTTAGGCAGCGTGCATACATTGGGTGCAAGGTTTCGATGTTGCGATTAAGGGTGTTCGGCGTTGACTGTATCATTACCGATTTTAAATTTAATCTTGCGGCCAAATTCTTCGTCACCGGGGCGTATACTACGACAAGGAACGCCGCCCTCGAAGTCCTTGCCAATGCGCTACCTCTTCACATCCACCTAGACATCAGTTTGTGCAGTTTGGCATATTTCTGCCGATTTATCACCAGCAACCAGTTACCTTCAACACAGCATCCTTTGATTCTGTCGACGTGGACGTTCCCATCAAGGTCGACACAGAGGCTGCGCCACGAGTTCGTGTCCGTTACGACCGTCTCACCAGAACGGGAGCAAACCGCAGGCTGCACTTGTCCACTCTGCACACCTTTACAGACGGGTCACAAACGTCGACTGCATAAGGAGCAGTCTTTGTCATTTTGAATAGGACAGACCATGTGTATGTGATGAGGTGGTTCTGTCTGGCGTGTCCAGACACGTCGTTTGATGCCAAGATAATTGCCATGGAACAAATCCCACGGCTTCCCTTGGACGACAGACCTTCCTGCCTCGTCGGTATCTACTCAGGCAGTATATTTTATTTATTTATTTATTTATTTATTTTCAATACTGCCAGTCTCGGGCGAGACCATAGCAGGTGGGCATTCATACAATTTCAGCAGGAACAACAGCGATGGGCCTAACATTGGCCAACAAGCAAAAACAACAATAAACCGTACAATAAAAGGGTATCACACACTTTCACTTCACGTGCAGAACCGCTGAGTTGTGCAGCATCGTCAATGTTTACATAAGGGGAAGGTAAAAACAATGGTATAGACGCAACAATGATGTAGACACAAGAATACAGACAACAATACGGACGTACAGACATGTAAACAATGTAAAGACATAGACATACAAAGTCTTCGCGCACTGTAGACCACCGAAGTTTAGTTACGAAAAGCATCAAATTCCCTCCACCCCGACATCCAGTTCACGCTTCAAAGCGAACGCGATGGCTCCCTTCCCCTGTTTTATGGGCTCTCAGTAACCAAATTAATCAGTCCACTATCATACATCGGCTAAACGAGACTATTTCACTGATTTCACGTTTACTGCCTGTATCTATATACCTCGTCCCAGCTCACTCTGGTGTGTGGGGGAATGAGATTGCGGATACTGTCGCCCGCAGTGCTGCCACAAGAGGAAAGGAGGTTCGTGGAAGGTGGTCGAGAACCAAATTGCGTTCTTTGCTGATGAAGGTCGGTCGCTTGGTATGGCAGGAGACGTGGAGTACTAACAACTGCGACACTGAATTATATCAATGGACTCCCAGTGTATTGGACATTCCTTCCTATTTCCCATCTTCCAAGAAACTAGCTCACGTGATAACTGGACACGGACGATTTCCTCATTAGTTTCACTGTCTACAACTCGCATAACTGTCAGTGCTTCGGCGGTGCGCCTGCCACTTCGGTTGTGCACTATGTAACAGAATGCCGGAAAACGGAAAGCTTCATTCAGATACTTCGTCGGCTGTCGAGATCACCGTTACAGCCGCCACAGCTTCGTCACCTTTTGAGCGGTTCAAGAGCCGTGAAGATTCTCAAGGAGCTTGTCGATTTTATCTCTCCATCTATGCCCGAGGTGTGACGAATACGTGTGTTCAGTGTCGTTTGCATCTGAGCCCCGTTCCGCCTGCTGTGCCCGCCCTTTCCTTCGAGCTCTCCATAATGTCGCCGTTGTGGAGGGTTTATTTTTTCAGCGTTTATTTTGTAACTTTACCCCCGCTTGCCACGTTTTTTGTTGAACTGGATAACACCAAAACACGTGGCATTCATGAATTGCACATCCACGATATTGTGTGTCCAAGGTCCTAGTCCAACAACGTGTGACCTGGAGTCTGTGAGATGAGGGTAATCCCGCCTCAGCGCTGACTCGGGCTTTCTTGGCGTCTGCTACACGCTCTTAGGGTTATATTTTGAAAACTCACAGCTCAGACCGCTCTTTTGTGCTGCTACCCTTCCTACAAATAATGTACATAATATGTTGATAGTTTACCTTCGCGATACACCGTGTAAGGCTTGTGCTTTCTTTGTGGGTTATTATTTTGTTTTTATGCCTAATTGTTTATCTGGGTAGCTGTTATAACGTTATGTGATTGCCTTGCTCGCTTAATAAATTTTTACTCGTTGTCTGTCCTGCAATTTTAATTTCTGTGAATACCGTCAGTGATGTATCGCTATATGTGTTTTCTTAGAGTGTAACTGCTGCGTTGTGCGATCTTTTGTGCCGAACTTACTTGAGAACGTTCTTTGTTCAACTCGCCTTATGTTCCTTCGCGCTGAGTTTTCTTTTTCAACTTAGCTTGGACGTCCTGCTGTTACGTACGTCGGGGAATCGTTTTTAAATAATCAAATTGTCTTTTTACTTAAAATACTTGGGTGGCTTTTTGCCCTATTTGTTTATTTTACATTGGCTTTAAACCTCTCATAGCCTTGCTGGAGAAGATCTTGTTCCCCACAATTTTGTTTCTTAAGACGGTGGAGGGGGAACATAAAATTGGCATTGGAATTTGTTTGCCGTGGGTAGTAACATAGCCACTTCCACCAACGCCGGGTTTTTCTGGTACGAAGTGCAAACTTCGTGGGGAAGGTGGAGCCCCACCACTTAGCCACTACAGCTGCTCGTGCTGTTTTTTTTACTTTGCCAACAGATGGGCCACCCCCCGAGAAAGCAGTGGTACAATACGCACACAGGGAGTTTCTAGGCAACTTTTCACAGAGGAGCCCGTTGTAAATTTCTACATGTGGGAAAGACGATAGAAATACAGACCTTTGTAGATGAAATGAAAATTTTTAACACGAAAGAGCCCACATATCCAGGACAAACTATCAGTAACCACTTCTTCCGTTATTTACAAAACCTGCCAAAAAAGCCCCTGTGGTTGAAAGCACCATTTCACATGCTATTGGTGCAGCCATTGACATAAGAATGGCTCCAAATTCTTTACTATTAGGAGTAGCGCCGCTGCTTGTACATTGTTAGTATCGCCGCTTAAAATTCGGGTTGGTCCTGAAGGTTGCAGCGGTTGATCGCTTAAAATAATGTACTACCATTAATGCTCAAATTCACCTAGCAGTCGGGCTGCTCATGTAGGCAATGTGAACTTCGCTGTTATGTGGAGGTCACTGCCGGATGATATACCATGGCTGCCAAAATTATGTGAGTAGGCCTAGTTGCAGAAAATTGAATGGCAGAATGTGCGCCATGCTCTGAATGAGAAAACACAATGGCGGCGAGGCTAACTTCAGTCATTGCCATCGAAATCCACGTAATTTCTAAACGGCCACAATGATTCTGTTAACATGCTCGCCTAGCGTATTGTTTTTTAAATCGTAGCCAGGAAGCTTCCAATAGAAGGAAACTGCGGATCAGCTAAATAAAATATTTGTAGCGTTGAGCAGTGAACATTGTCCTTGCCATAATAGGCGCAGCTGACGCCCATGACAAAACTGAATGTTTCGCAAGAAAAACTTGACGTCTTCCTTGCTGGAGATGCTTGGCGTCCATGTACTGAAGGTTGGAATCGCTGGCTAGTATTTGCTATTCGCTTATAAAATCAACTACCAGTGGGCGCTACGAACTCTTGCTATCTCTGGCCACAATGTGCAACACGGCGGATACACCAATGTCTCCGGTTCTCTCTCTGACAAAAATGTTGCGGTTCTTGCAATGTGATGTTGATACGCGGTGTTTCGTAGAAGGAGAGTCCGTGGTTGACGACGAAAACATCGGTTTAGTCGGCGCCAACGATAGTGTGAATTGTGAGGTTGATGTATTGGCGTTGTGCGTGCAATTTCTGGCATGACAGCGAACCAGCATGAGATTGTGGTAAGGAAAACCAATGCATTCCTACACCCATGATTGGGGAGGCCGAGTTTGCAAGCACATTTCAGCTGCTATGATGCACTGCTACAGGTAAGTCTACCCGAGTTCCTATTTGGGCGTGCAAAGGAGCGAATAGCTTTCGAAGCAAGGGTGGGATAATTTTCTGTCTGATCTATTTTTCGTAACTCACCGCAACCAATGCCCAATGTGCTGTTGCCGGCAAGTACTTGGAGATTAATTAAGGAAGAGAGCAGGGCAAACTACAGAAAGCCAGGTAAATGAACTTGGGTAGGCCATGTGGTGCGAAAAACTGATAACAGGTGGACAGTTAGAGTGTAGTGGCGCGCACCTCATCTTCTAGCAGCACCACTATCATCTGCATCATCCCACCATCATTATCAGCGGTGGTGCCCGGCCAGCGTCAGCTCTGCCACGCGACACAGTTGGAACGCGACCGAGCGCCTGGGCGGTAGCTCGTCTTCGCCGCTACAAAATAGAATCCTAGAAATGACAAGACCAAAGGAGTACTGACACGAAATTTCGAAGGTGCGATAACTATGTAAAACGCTTCCTTTTAGATGCAACGCATCTCTTGCTCACGGCTCCGTCGTCGGTCGTCCGCCGTCTATCGATCCGCCGGCCCAGGAAGACACCGGCAACACTGCCGCTCCAGGAGCACTTTAAGGGGAAGTGTGCTCGTCTCGTGCCAGCCCAGGAAGACACCGGCAGCACTGCCGCTCCAGCTTCTCATGGTCGGGGCTATGTCCCTCCCTTCTTGTGGTGCCGTCCACACGCCCACTGCGTATGTTCGGCTCATCTCGGGCCGGCCCAGGAAGACACCGGTAACACTGTCGCTCCAGGAGCCATGCGCAGCAGGGGTGTGGACGGCGCAACAACGACAAGGGAGGGACATAGCCCCGTCGCATCTAATAAAATAACTCCATCTTCCCGTAAGGGAACCCGGAGTAGTATGCGAAACAGCCATGGGCTCAACGCAATTTCCCATTTCGTAGTTCCGGTATGTGAAAAGTGTGGTAGTTACCATGGAAACCAAACTGTAAATATAACGGTAGCTACGTACCTCAACCTAAAGAAAACGACTAACTTAAAACTAATGGGCACTTGATTCGACCCCATGGCTGCTTACATACTACTCAGGGTTCCTCTGCGGGAAGATGGTGTAATTTTTTTTGTCAGAAAATATCTCCCAGCAAGTTTCAACAGCAACCGTTTAGCGAAACATATTTAAAATCCATTTTATTCTTCGCCCGCACGAGAAAGCCCAGAGTGGACCGACATGACATCATCGGCTACTTCCCCCAAACTGCCGACGTCGGGGCTCCCGTGACGAAGCCGACGCGCCAGCTGTGGTTGGCGCGCGCTGCTCGGCCGTGTATCACGTCATGAGTTTGGGACTTACGTCATGCTGCCTGGACCTGTGGAGATGGCGAAGAGCTCAGCTGGTCTGGGCGCGCGTGTGCGCTCGCTCGCGCGCGCTTCCAGAGCGGCAACGATACGACGAGAATGGTGGCGTCACGTGATACCTCCTGTCATGGCGGCCGCTCGGCGTTCGTTTTGTCGAAACCTTAACTGACACGAATAAACTACGCCGTAAATGAATGTTTACGATGGACTCGACCGTATAATCTGTCATTCTATGATTAGTGGGCTGGTAGGTACGCATCGCAGCGAAAAAAACGCAACACGAAAATTTCGTGTCAGTACTTTTTAAGCGAGGGTGGCAGAGAAGTACCTGGGAAGATGAAATTAGATTCGCGGCCATGAAATGTAATCCACTCGCACAACATATGGCGAACTGAAGATTCCTGATGAATGCCTTCGTCCTTCAGTTGACATAACAACAGGTTGCAAATGATTTTTTGTATAAAGTTATTCTAACCCATGTCGTGCGCTAACCAGAACTTTTTTCCACCGTAATTGTAACCTGATGGCCGTACTTACCCCTCTAAAGGGGTCACTATTTGGACATTTCATCATTGTATTGAGCTTCCTTCTAATCGAAATAAATCTAGCCTAGTAAATGGATGTCTGGACCTTACCCATTCCGTTTGGTAGGACTTCATGGTACCATGGTACAATGCATTGTTTTTCAAACCTGCGTTAAAAATGGCGTCCAGGAGCATTGCACAGTATTTTTGTTCACGAGAGGTTCCTGGTGAATGCTGTCTTCGCTCGGTCACCGCCGCTCAGTTGGAGGGACGGGGGAGGTGGGAGGGGCCGCCGCGTGGTTGGTGAACGCGGGCGCAGCGGCGTCCGCCGTCTCGTTTTGGTTGGGGGTGACCTCCCTTGTATTTGTCATTGCCTTCGCGTGTGTCCGTCTGCGCCGGGAACCACCGCAAGTATGTGGCCGGCACCGCTTTGTTCACTGCACTGCACCGCACATTCACAGCACTAGCACCGAGGCTATTACGCGTGTAATTCACAATCGCCGAGCGGGAGTCACTCAACACTGTCGTGCATCCGGGGTCCGTGAGGCCCAGGGCAATTGCGGTCTCTTCCGCGTGCCGTGGCGACGGTACGCGTACACTGCAAGCACTGTACACCTCCCCGCTGGTGGCTCGCACCGCCACCGCGACGTAGGCTCCGGGTCTGTCGGGGTACTCCGCTGCGTCCACGAAGAGGGCGCCGGTGCCCCCGGCGTACAACTTTGTGAGGGCCTGGGCCCTAGCAGTTCTCCTGGCTCTGTTGTGCTCCAGGTGCACGTTCCGGGGCACCGGGGTTATCCGGAGTCTCCGTAGGACACCTTCTGGCAGTTCCTTCGAGTCGGCTTGACGGGCCGCATGGTCCGCGAAACCCAGCTGTGCGAGAATGCCACGACCGGTTCGTGTGGTTGTAAGACGTTCGAGCTGGGCCGTGCGCTGGGCTCTCTGATTTCATCGAGCGTGTTGTGCACTCCGAGTGCGAGGAGTTGCTCACTGCTGGTACTGTTCAGGAGTCCCAGCGCCGCCTTATACGTTTTCCGGATGGCCGCATCGATCTTGTTCCGTTCTTGCGTCTTCCAGTAATGGTACGCTCCGATGTAGGTTACATGGCTGACCGCGAACGACTGGACCAGCCGGAGCAGGCTGCCTTCCTTCATCCCTTGCTGTCGCGTTGCCACCCGATTGATGAGGCGAGTGGCCGTCCCGAGTTTGGTGACGAGGCGGTCTGCTGTGGCGCCGTTGCACCGGCTGCTTTCCAACGTCATCCCGAGGACGCGGAGCGCGCTCACCTTGGTTACGATCATGCCGTTCTTCGACCGTATTGCGATCGCCGCTAGAGTCCGCCGCCGCACGTTTTCGGTACGCGCCCGGCGGGGTGATCACTAGGAGCTCGGACCTCTGCGGGGAGCATGTCAGGCCGGAGCTCTCCAAGTGTGACTCGATGGCGTTTACCGCGCTCTGCAATGCCTCCTCGACGTGGCCGTCACTGCCCCCGGAGACCCACAGGGTGATATCTTCCGCGTAGGTGGTATGGCGGACTTGTGGGATCTCGGTGAGCCGGTTGGCCACCCCGATCATTACGAAGTTGAATAGCAGCGGCGAGATCACCGAGCCCTGGGGTGTCCCTACGCTGCGTAGCTTCTTTAGCGGTAGTTCCTATTCTCCGGCCTGGATTTTCACCTTCCTCTCCGACAAGAAGTCCTTGATGAAACTCTGCAGTTGGTTTTCGTTTTGTCCTAGCTCCAACACCAGTCTCTCTTTAAATCTGGAGATAAACAAGGTTGCTGTCCCGCTGCACTTCCAATGCTGGAAGTGCTCAAGGTGCAAACAAATCAACTCAAGAATAAGGCGCCGGAGGATGTATTCCTGCATGCGTGTGAGGTGTATGGGAGAGTGCCAGGAGGCACATTGAATTCTTGACAAGGAAACAGTCCAATTCTCCAGAATGGCTCTTATACAGAAACGGCCCCGTAAGGGCAAGCATTGCTCACACGTGTATTACCCACGCGATGACTGTTCATTCGAAAGAGGTGCCGAACATTGATTTGTTGCTTGCATTGATCTTAAGAGACAAACCTGTAACAACACTAGTAATGCATGATTGGACTGCGCAGGAAGCAGAATCACGTATTGCCTAGAAGAGGTGGCGCGAAGCTTTGGGGCGCACTGTAGAAATTTGCCGGAGATGGCTCGATATATGCGATGAATGTCCTGTAAAAGGTGGTTCTGCTTATGGATTGGCACGTTTTTGCTGTACGCGCTGTGAGGGCAAGGAGGTGCTCATGGCGATCAAGGGACCAGTAAACCTGGAAAACTTATTTAAGAGCTTCGACACATTATAGCCCAAAACTATAATGCGACACACAAACTAATGCACAAATGGCACCGGGTGACGTTAAGAAGGCTCATTTTTTTCTTTACTGTACCGACACCTCCCTTTCTTGCCCACTGGACGACTTCAAAGTCGCATTTTTGGTGTGTACAAAGAACGCGTCGTGCCAGAGCTCCTTTTTAGGCTAAGACACTGATGTGTTTTTTGAAAAGGCTGCGCTAAAATTTGAAGGAATGTAGACACCCCAATATTCTGCGATAATGCTATCATCTTTTGTGGAATGCCATTTTTGGGAAAAATTACTATAATCACTATGTACACTATTTCACAGGCCAAACTATTGAAACTACTTTTGTTTCGCGCTTTGTTTTTCTCCATCTAAAGAGGTTTTACAGCCTGATGTGGAGGTTGAATTTTTAAACCTAGCTTATTTCGGAAGGGAGATCTCTTTTGTCTACTCTGTCTGCATCCTCTTCAAGTGTGAGCTGTTTTATGCGTACATCTTTTCCCCTGTGACCGCAACATTATCGGTGAGCTCTATTATTTCTTCTAGTTTTGTTTTTTGTTATTCTTTTACATATTTTTATTCTGAGCAGATGGCCAAGGTTTCTTTTATCGATCATGGTCTCCCTCTTACGTTTGCACTACAGTCAACGTTGAAAGAATCAATACTGAATCTGAACCATTGCTTCAGAGCACACTTTTGTGGAGCAGACTTCCAAAAGAAATAATTGCACGTATGTCTGAGATTGTTCAAAGTCACTGCTAATATGCTTGAATGTGGGTCACTAGAACTAGGTAAAATGTATGGGACAAACACGTTAACTCCAAGTGCAGAGAACAAAAAATATGAGTGGTCATTTTGGTAAAAAACTACAAACACTGCAAGACACAGCATACTGCGATTACAACGTGTCTACAGCTTCATGAGCACAGATAATAAATAATCAACCTACAAGTTATCACAACGCATGTTTTTATGCCACATTGTCACAACGTTCATCACAATGTATAGCCTATACCACCGATAAAATTTAGAACACAAACAAGAACATGCAAGTCATAATGCTGTCAGTTACCTGTGCAGCATGTAGATAAAAAAAGCTAGCCTTTGTGTTTAAAATGTGTGCAACCAAACAAGACTATTCCACTTTCTAACAGAGCCACAATCTGGAACGAATGTCTTTGTTACACAGGCTACTATATGCAGTGTCACAATGCAATGCGCTACTACATGTAATGTGGCTGTGAAAACGTTTACGCACATGGTCGCTGTGTGCCAAAAGAGATGGCAGAGAACGTTCGTTGCAGTGCGATTGCCTCCCGGCAGCATCACAACACAACTGTTTCTCAGCTTTCCTCACCTATAATGCGTATCTGAAAAATTGGAAATCTAAGAAAACGTCTTGGCTAGTTTTTAACTACTAACAGCGTAGTAATTCAACTAGTAACAGCGTACGACAAAAATTTGCAACGCGGCCTGGCAAGGAGCCATATCGAAGCCATCAAGAGATTTCTCAACACGAAAAAATTGTATAGCTAAGCTACATACGAGCACACGTCTCAAGCTAAATTGAGACGCATGAGTAGAAAAGACAGAAACGTTGTGGAGAGACGACCTGAGTGCAAGCAAAACATGAATTTATAGTATGTGTGCATTACGTACGAAGTGACAGACGGAGAGGACGACGATGAATTACGCGTCCTTTGGAATGCAAGATGCTCTAGGAGCTGTGTGACACTACACATCCCTGTCATCGCAAACCTATACACATATATAGATCGCGCTGCAAGTGTTTCGATGTCAACTTTCGTTTTAATGCAAGCATTACGTGCCTTGCAGGCTTTTTAAAAAATCATGTGTTGAGTCCTTCCTTATATGAATGAAACACGAGGAGAACAGGAGTCAGTGCGAGAATCAGGAAGGTGTGTGTTCTTATATTGCGGGGAAAAGGCACAACTGCTCTACGTGGCCGAATTCCACCATTCATGTGAACTGAGATATTTGACCATAATAGTTATGTCGGGTTTGCATTTCTACACGTGCAATACAGTGAAGGTTATGAAATCTGTGGACTTAACCTTCATGACCATGTGTATATATTGACTGCTTACAAAAAGACGACAGATTTCACTGCAGGTTACAGAAGTTCAGATAGTCAAGGTTTCCAGACCTCCCCCACAATAGTGTGCCTCAGATCGTGGTACTCCAATTGCGAAATTTCAGAAGCTACTACTATAGATGTGTGCAAACACACAAGTAGTTGCCTAATACTATTCCAGTCTGGGAACGTAGATGACCAACTGAGCTGTGGCGGACGAGCTGATTGAAGAAACACTATTTTGTGCAACCATTGGGGGGGCCACGCACAGAATCTCTGATGCACAGGGAAATGAATGTAAGAGTAGAAAAAGGCTCATAATGTTGTAGGGCCCTCGAAACGTAACACCTTATACACACGGGCCTGTAGCATTCTGCCTCCATGAAAATGCAATCACCGCAAAAAAGGTATTTGGAGTGGGATATCCAGGGAGTGCTGGAGCTGGCTTGCAAAAGCTCCGCTGTAATGTTCCATAGATACCAATTCTGTATCCAGCATGACTTTGAGGCGCATCTGCTTATGTTTGGCAAAATCAATTCATGCAGCATTTAAAGAAATTTATGTGCTGCCGGGATTGACCCGGATAATTGGAGATCTATAGGAGAGGTGTTTGCCCTGCAGTCGGCAGAGATAGGCTGATGTTAATGATGATGAAGATGTGCTGCCAAGGTGGGAAAGGACAGGTTTGTGACGCTCGCCGCAATCACCACGATGTCTTAGAGTAGACCCACCATGTTCTATGCAATTCTCGTAGACAATACCTAAGTGCATCGCCCCTCGACATCTGTTTTTGTTTCTTGTGTGAAAGCCTAAATAACTCAATACAATGGTTAGTGGAAACATCGGCAATCAAAAGCTTAAACCATTTGCCAACGTGGGAACCCTGAGGGGATGCAAAGCTGTGGAAGAGTAGCGTGTTAATTGGTTTTTAGAGTAAACACACATGTAGTAGCGTATTAAATGTCTTTTTTACTTATCGAGTAGTAGTGATCGTTTTGCGGCTTCTCGTTCTCGAAGCGAGGAATCCGCTGTTCGACTCTGGCGTTTGGAAGCGTTGTCGCGTTGGGGAATGCCATCTGGATCAGCTATTCGCTGCTGGCGTTTCAAAGCGGCTTCTTGTTCTCGAAGGAAGGAATCCGCTGCTCGACGCTCCCGTTTACGTTCGGCGTCGCCAGCTCTCCCTCGTGCAGCCTTGTCTTCAGAGGCACGAGACGAGCCGAGCGGCGAGGAGGAGAGCGGCGTTATCACAGCTGTCGTGGAGAAGGGGACTAGCAGGATAAGTGCGGACGCCGGACAACGGAGGGTCGACTAAGAGATGCTTTGCATATTTAAGCAGATGTCTGCCATTATAACATCTGATTTAGAATTCAGCTCAATGATCAGACCGCTCTGCTCAAAAATTGCCTTGTCCGAGGCCCTTCCTCCATATCCTTCACTGATGTAAGCAATAAGCCCACTTGGTGTGACTGTTACCATATACTTGACAGTACAACCTTTCTTGTAGAAGGAGTAACTTTGCGATGCACATCACAAACGCTTGGGCTGATTAATTGGATATCTAGTGCAGTCAACAATAATACGTACATTAGCAAAATGCTTAAAACAGAGAGACTAATGCCCAAGCACTTCCTCTTTTGGTGAAATAGCCACGGTTACTTTCAGAAGTTTGGACAAAATTTGAACCAAAGGTGTCTATTTCTTTGTTCTCTCTCCTGATGACGATCCGCCTTACTGCTGTCACGCCTTGTTCTTTTAGGCCTTCGAGCAGGTCAATCTCTGTCTCGGTTAGGAGATCTGCCTCAGAGATCACACCTTGACAACTGTTGAGGCTGCGGTGGGGTGTGATCCTGATCTCCAGATCTGCCATGCGGGTTTGTTTCAGGAGGATTGTGGATTGCTGCTTGGTTTTAACTTCAACTAGCACTTCACCAGTTCTGATTTTTTTGGCCGATGATACCTTCGAGGTATTTAGAAACAAGAAATACCGATTGAGAGGAAACCGGCTTCGATTTGTCCACAGATTCCATGATCAAAAAACGAGGGTAGTTGTCTGGCTTTGGGAGCGAGATAGAAGGTAAAGAAGGAAAAGATACTTCGGTGCGGCACCTTTTAGGGGGCCGATCATGTCTGGGGGGGGGGGGGGTTCGATTTATCCATATGGCATAGGAAAAAGCAGGGAGACGGGGGTACTTTCTTCCTTGACCTTACCCTGGTAGTCAAAGAGGTCCCGGAGCTCCCTGCCTGGTGAACAGACAGGGAGCCCGTCCGCCGGAGCTTGACCTGGGCTCCGACGGCACCGTTCGTGGTTTCTAACCCTCCACCTATAAACACATCGCCACGGTTGGATCCAGCTTATGTTTGGGGGCTCGGGGTCCGCGGTATCGCCAGTACCGTCACCAAGATTGCTCAAGGTGCCCCGTGCGGGGGTATCGGACATTCTGCTGCAGTCAAGGCAAAAAAGGCCTGTAAGCTAACACCTTCAATTTAAACGGATATTTTAAACTTGAAAAGAAAATAAAACGCCTGAAGCGAGGCGTGTCCTCTCGCGACATCATTCGAGCAACTCAAGTAGCCTTTATTCAAGCCGTAGCAAGCACCAAACAAAGTTACTTTAAGCACAAGTTGGCGAATTTCTGCCGGCCTGGCCGCAGATATTCTGAAACTTTTTGTCAAACAAAAGAAAACGTATGAAAAAATTACGACACTAGTATACGCTCCTTTTTGATAAGGCAGACATTCCTGGGCATTTCAACACTTATTGTCGCAATGTTTGTTTGACAGTAGATAAGCCTATCCCAAATTTGGTTCCTATTGCGGAATAATGCTGATATTTTGTCTATATCTGGTGTGATTGCTATGCTTCTTTACCTAAAAACTAAGATTTCACCTGGCCCTGATGGGATGCCAAACGTTTTCCATCCCCGTTACCGTGAGGCGTTATCAGCTTTTTTTGAGGCACTTTTCAACGCATCATTATCTCCTGGTCTCTTACCCTCGCGATGTCATTATTCCTGGGAATTGTCCTTTTTTATTAACATCATCTTGCTGTAAATTATAAAACGCATTGGAGCTAACTACATTTCGAAGTTTCTAAACAATAACGGTTTCTTATCCTGCTTCCTACGTGGTTTTAGAAAAGGGTTTTCTACACTTACCCAATTAACCTCTATTGTTCACAGTTTTGCCGACGTCCTTCGTTAGTGTGTCCAGGTCGACGCAATTTTCTTAGATTTTCGAAAGGCCTTTGACCTTGTTTCACATTCGCAACTCATGCACAAACTAGAGTCAATCAGACTGCCTGCCTTCATAACAAACTGGATTTCTTCTTATCTATGCCACCGCAGGCAATAAGTTAGTAGTGATCATAACTGTTCCAAGTCTTCACCTTTTACATCTGGCGTGCCTCAAGGTAGTGTACTGGGCCCTCTATTGTTTCTCATATATAATAACGAAATTGTATATGTAACTACCAGCCCAGTACAAATCAGACTGTTTGTGGATGATTGCATTCTTTTTAAA
Source organism: Haemaphysalis longicornis (assembly GCF_048455015.1). NCBI lineage: Eukaryota > Metazoa > Arthropoda > Arachnida > Ixodida > Ixodidae > Haemaphysalis > Haemaphysalis longicornis. The sequence goes on along the minus strand of NW_027526335.1, from coordinate 207,500,820 downwards.
TAAATAACTTGCCAGTAGGATGAAATCAATAAATTCTAGCCTCCTTAGAATGCAGGCAAGGTGCACAAAGTGGAACGTAAGCTAAATGCGAAATCTTCGGTCTTCACTGAAAATTACTGATAAAAACAGCTTGCCGTTTTTCTATGAGCTCACTCCACGGCCCTTTGGGAAGTCAGTTCGCACAAGTAAGTAGCTTGGTATCGCCATCACAAAAAAACTAAGCTGAAATCAGCACGTTTCCAGTGTCTGGGCGTCCTGTTTTTGCAAGCTGTGCCTTCTCAGACTCAAACCTAAATTAGCTCCTCCAAGTGTTACACTTTTTGCATAACAATGGACTATAGGGCGCAACTCGAATACGCATGCTCAGTTTGGGACCCGCCCAAGCAAAGAAAAATTCTGGAGCTTGAAATGATACAGTGAAATGCTGTTCCCTTTATGTACCCAAAATATCGTTTGACAGACTCGTCTACAACTCTGATTAAAGAATATGGGATCCAAAGTTTGCTGACAGAATAGAAATAGAAAGGCTTAAAATTCTTTACCAACTTAAGGAAAAACCAATTTGGCATTAACCCTGACCACTATATTCAGCCATTGACTGCTCGGCGTACATGACATCGACACAGCGCATACCTGACCCCCCCTACGTCGCCAGAACAAACGTCTTCAAATTTTCCTTCGTCCCAGGCCAATATCCTACTGGAATGATGTACCCATATATGGTGTCTTCAGCACTCATGGGATTGAACATGTAAAAAATGTAGACTGTTTTTGTAAGTTTCTGTATTTTACTCTGTGTGGGCGGTGTGTTCAAGTTTGAGTGATTCTGCCCCTTCTGCTTGGGCCCCGTGTGGGGCCTGCAGTATGTCAGACATAAATAAGTACATAAATAAAAAGGTGTTTCGAAACTGATGCAACACATTGCTTCCGTTGCTACGGGCTCGCCCCCACTCCTGATATTCACTCCAAGAGTACCGAGAATAGACGAGTGCTAAAAGCAATTTGCTTTCGCTGAACGACGAGCACGTCGGTGGCCTTTTTAATGTGAGATCTCCTTCAAACGGATTTCTCTACTTTCGTCTTGGCATGATGCTTTAGGCAGGTTTTGAATTAGTATGGCATTTTTTGAGCATTCTCCTTTGACATGGTATGTCTGAAAAATAAAGTTTTGAAGCCTTGTTATGTCTCGACGTCTGCTAGATCCCAAGTAGGGCGTAATTAAAAAAAAAAACATTTCCAAAAGATGAGCAATCTGGTACAGCTGTGTAGCAACGCGGAGCGCTGAATGGCACACCTGCACAACTTGACTGTTTCTCACCAACACCCATAACGAAAAGGAGTAAACAAAACCGCATGGCCCTAAAATTTTAGCCGCTCACGATATTTAATATACAAACATTTCCCGTTTAGCTAACAATACTGGACGTAAGGAGAAGGTAAATGCCGAATGTAACTTGCACCTACGAAGGAATTGTGTGGCTGGCGCGTAAGCCACTTGTTCGTCAGAAATTAGTAGTCAGCGAGGGGGTGTGCGTGGTACCACGTATCTACTGTGCGCTTCTCGAGCTCGGTAGCACATCACTAGTAAACGCTGCAATCTCAGACGCCCGTGCAAGTAGCGCGTGCGAAGCAGTGCGCAACGAAAGCCATACGATTAGAGCCACGTGTAGTCAACAGGCTACGAGGCTACGTTTCAGCAAGCCCCTGCGCTAGAAGCGACGTCGGTCGCAGAAAATGCTTCGAGAGAGCAATCATTTGCCGGAATTTTGTATACCCGCTAACATATTCAGCAAACATTGCGCACTTGAATCGCAGGTGCACCCGATGCATGAAGGTCTCGCAATGTGATATTTGTTTGCGTAAGTTGCCGTAGCCATATAAATGCAATAAGTATACTGGCCACGTATAATTATGAAGTACTGTGCTTTAAAACGCGGATTCATATTATTTACTCACCTTCAAAGAAGAACCTATGCCGTGTGGCGGGCCGACAGCAAACGGTCACAGCCTTGCCGATGAGGAGATTCCCGATCCACCTGGCTCTGCGACTTCGGAATTTCGACGTGGACAGAAACCAGTAAACCGAATGAAAGGAGTCTATCCCAATGACACGCACTGAGCAACACAGCAGGATTCCTTTGGCTTTTGTTTTTCTTTTCAATGGCGGAGCCATGCCTCTTCTCCGCGCCTGCAACCGGTACGGCATCAATGACGTCTGCTAGCACTCCGGTGTCGGGTGTAGACCTTCGTCCATACTAGCTCAAGGTACCACATGTATTGCTGTATTCGCCAATACTCCTTGTATTTTTTTCGCACTACCTGAATGCTGATAAATTAAAGAACAATCTCCAATACCTGAAACGGCATTGGGGTGAGGTAAATGGATTGCAGATTGCTCGTGGATTGTAGTAGAGGTGTTTTTCGTCGCTGGTAATTTGGCCCTGGGTGAGATTGTCTCAAAGCTGGTAACACCTTGGGCCAGTAGTATATTTAATGGATTCTAGTTTAATGGACGGTGTACACCCTTAATCTTGTTTCCTGCAAGTTCCAGTTTAAAAGGGTGATCTACGCATTTTATGTGGATCGTAAAGAAACCTATCTGGAACGAAATATATACGTTGATGTTATGTGTACCCATCCACTTGTTTTCTTGATGTTTGCAGTTTCGATCTGGAAATAAATAGAGAAGGGGAGGCACGGCCAGAGGATCCAGTTACTGCTTCACGTATATTCCAGGTAACATTTGGGGGAGTGCGTTTCTGTATTGTTGCTTGTGTAATGTTCCGCGCAACACGTGCCCTGCGGAGAATTAGGTATACGCGGTTTTCTGCAACTGGGACGATTACCCGCATGTATATTTGGTACTTTTTGGCCGAAGAGGCTCTGGCATCAATAAAATACAGGCGCACATCGCATATAAAAATTAATAAAGGTCGCCGACATCTATGAAACTGCCTTGTACAGTGAACTCTTATAAGGCAGCTAAGACGCATTATTAATGATCTCTTTTGAGACAAAACAAAATACCACTTCTTTACAAACACCATCTGTGGTGGCCAAACCGCTTTTGTGAACGTCGTATTATGGTAATTTGGGGCGTACAGTACAAAACAAGCAGTACCTTTGATTCGAAAACTAAACATCTTCGGTTTTCTCCTCCACTGTTCGGGCGAATCCATAGCTGCTATAAATATGAAGGTTTCGTAGTGCTTTTGTACAGACGTTCATAACTAAATATTTTTAATGTATTTATGGTGTCGACTTGGTTCAGAAAGCGTCACAGAAACGGCGATTTTTTTACAGCGCTCAGCCATTATCTGGTTATGGTTTAGTACGTGCACAGTTTTATGTGCTTTACCCGCCGCGGTGGCTCAGTGGCTAAGGCGTTGCGCTGCTGAGCATAAGGTCGCGGGTTCGATTCCCGGCCGCAGCGGCCGCTTTTCTGATGAAGGCGAAAAGCAAAAACGCCCGTGTGTATAAGATTTCGGCGCACGTTAAAGGGACACTGAAGTGATATGTAAACAGTGCGGGATTACTAGCGCAAATTGTAGTCCGGAGTCCCCAGGCCATGTTTCAACCACTCTAGGCGTGTTTACGCGATTTTATTTAGTAGAAAAACTAATTCGAAAACGCTGTCCTCCTCTCTTTACGCTCGCCCATTTTCTGTGGCGTTTTCGTGTGACGTCAGGAGGGAATGAGCTGGCAATTGGCTGCGCCACGGCTGCGCTACTGCACGGCTCCCCGGCCGACAGAGTCAGTCGGCTCAGCGTTTCGTCCGCCGGCCGCCGGCGGGTCGTCGCAATCAAGGAGGTTAAAAAAAATTGCTTGGTCGCAATTCGTTCGCTTAGTTGAAACGAAGCCAGGACACGTTTGTGAATGGAAGATTGTGCCTTTCTTTACTTGGTTTGTTTGTACACTGTATTTAGCTCCAAGTCAAGGTCGCTTCACACAAGCGCTGCACATGCGACGCTTCGCTGACTGGTACGCCAGTAGGAAAATATAAGGCCTCTTGAAGGCAGGAGAAGAGTCAGCGAAGTCAATATAGGTACTAAGCAAATAAAATCAACTGATATTTTTACCGTACAGCGTAAAACTAGGGCGCGGAAAGCACTTTTTTGCGCTGGGCGAACAAGCACAGCGGTCAGCAGCACGACTACGCATCTGCGAACGCTTTTCCGTCTACGAAATGCAATTGCTAGACGTGAGCTACTGTGGAAACTCGGGCGACGCTTACTGCACGATCGCAGTACAACAAATAGTCACCTAAGCGGCTTGAAATGCCAAAACTAAATAAAAGTGTAAACCGGTTGTACAATATATACCCTATATTAGCAAGGCACTCGCGTCCTGCTCCGTGGCCTTGCGGTCTGGGGAGCTAGGAATTCGCCGCGAAAGCTTTGCGAGTCACGAGTTCGAATCCCCGCGGGTACGTGCTTTTTTTTGTAAGTTAACTTTTTTTGTTTTCCGCCGATGTTTTCTATATTGAGTTCGCCTTTTTTTGGGCCGCAACGTTCATGGCTACACGAACTAGTTCACAAAACGCGCGCAGGCTGGCACTGGCGCGCTAGCGAGTTCTCGTTGGCGTGCTGTTGCCATAAGCACCGACTGCTTGCAGGCAGTGGGCACAGGCCAAAATGAACAGAACCTTGGCCTGGTGCGAACACGCTTTTTACGATACAGGCATGAGGGAGGCAAGCTCCAAATATGGGGGAAAAGCGCATGACATTTGGGCGTCTGCGGGTACGCGGAGGGCGTTCATGCACTGCGTAGGTCTCGGCTAGTGAATGCTACGACTACAAGCCGTCCTGGGAGGCTTATCTTGTGCATTTTACAGCCGACAACATGGCAGAAGCGCGGTACGATGATTACTGAGATATTGAGAATGCCCATCCAACAAAGCCATTGGTTATGTATTACAGAACCGAAACCGAAACTTGTGTGATTGCTAACCTTGGGCATCGTCCAATTACGGCGCCCCTCCTCCCAACGTCACAGCCTTAGTTGGTGCGGCCGCCGCAAACCGCGCATGGTAGTTTTTCTTCTTTCCCGCTTTGTAAAATATTAACCGATTTGTCAACCGGATAAACGATGAAAAGTGTGCTAATTTGAGCCAGTCTACGCAGTGCAAGCAAAAACGGGAGCTTGACAAATTCACTTCAGTGTCCCTTTAAATATCACCAGGTGGTTTAAATTATTCCGGAGCCCTCCACTACGGCGCGCCTCATCGCGTGCATTGCGTCGGCGCGTTAAACCCTACAATCAATCAATCAGTTTTAAGTGCTTTATAGTAATGTATAAATGGATACATCGTGCGGTAAAATAGGTACTTTGTCCACGTTGCTTATGCCGTGATGCGGTGTATAGATAGTGTTAACCGACTGCGTCACATTTTACGCAGCACACAGCATGCCACGCATGCAGGTATTTACATGTGTCGTCCTTACTCTTCTTGTCCGGCTTTCGTATGCGCTGATCATTATGAACGCACTCCAACTCGCTGAATTCGCTACCTTAATGTACTTAGAGGTTCGTCTGCGTTTTTCGTCTCGTGCCGGCTATTTCCACAATTTCCACAAGCCGAAACAAAAACCTCTTCGCAGGAAGCGGTGTGCTTGGTGCCATTCAGAAGGAGAGCAAAAGAAAACTTGCAGAACGAAATCTACCAAGTGGCATCTGCCTTACCTTCAACGTATTAACACTAAAATGGCACTGGTATTTCGAATTGAGCATTGCAGTATTGGAAAAATCTGCAGTATTACCTTTATTTTTATGGGCCGTATCACAGCAGTTCAAGTTTACTGAATGACCCCCCTTCTGCTGCTGCTCCCCCGGTAGCTGATTTCCCCCAGTATTAGCGTTCAGGAGAAAAAAACTGTGGGAAAAGGCAGATGTATTATCATCGCTACTTGACGGTGTCACACTTTCTTCAGTAATTGGAAGTAGTTTTATACAACGTGGGTGTCAAATAGGGTCACATTATAATTTTGGCTATGGAAAGGCCTGTTTTCAAGATAACGTACCCAATGAAGCAGCGCCATTTTGTGTTCGCTGGAAGCAAAAACGCAGGAAAGGTGTCTTCAAAGTTGATACACGGATATCGTAAGCGCTCACAGTGCGCGGCCAGAAGAAACTTTATCCCAAACTAATGTGTTAAATTGGCTGGTATCTAAGCTGTTTGTTCCAGCCTTAACGCCATGCAAACGTCCGCTCAAAGGCATATTCTTATTCACCGAAGCAACTAAAAGCGATTCAAGGGTCCAAGCTTGTGATTTCTTCCGCCTACGGGTCAATTGCCACGGCGCGCATTACCGTGAAAACGCGCGTATAAGACGAGGTCTTTTTCCAAATTTTACAATGTAAAATTTGTGCCTCGTATTATATGTGGATCTCAAAGTTTTCAGGCGAAAATTTGCACTTTCGGTTTTGGTTTCAGCGGAGGGTGCGGCATCTTGCGGTGGCGTTAGCTGGCTGCTGCTTCTCTCAGCCGGCGCCATTTTGATTGGTTTGACCACGCAAAGGACCGGCATGTTCACCGCAAGTCTATAAGGATGGCGGGTGCATGAAGGCAGTATTCGGCTGCAATTAAAAAAACTTTATTTTTTGTGCCGAGACCATCAGGAATTGCGCCGCAGGACGGCAGTTCGGCGTCACCGAAGGCACCATTCGCGGGTGGAGAAAGCAACTGGTGCTTGACTGGATGAAGTCTGTCTGGTGTCGGCGGCCTGGAGCACTGTTAGGGGTTCCCGTCAGGGCTCGTGTTGGACGCCTGTCGCTGCCCCTAGCCGATTCCGTGAAGAAGTTGTTGCGCGAACCCCGCACCGAACTCATTGTCATTCCAAAAGGAATGACATCCCAGCTGGAACCCCTAGACGTTTTCATCAACAAGCCTTTCAAAGACAGCATCAGGTCCTGCTACCAAAAGTGGATGAGGTCAGGAGACCCGTAAGTGATAGCTACCGCATGGCTGACGCGGGCTTCTCCAGCGGTGCTTTGTGGCTGGATCGCGGATGCGTTGGCCAGCTTCCCAGAGGAGCTCGTCAGTCGCACTTTTAAGAAATGCGGCATCTCGAACGCCCTTGATGGCACTGATGACCACTTTCTGTGGGAAGACATTTCCGACAAGGCGACTTCAGGAGACAGCGGCAGCGAAGCCGACGATGACGGAACGGACATTGGGAGACAGTGCCAGCAAAAACTGACAATGACTGAAGGGTAAATGCAGTGCAAATAAATATTTTCTGTGCTCTTTAACTCGCAATAAATGCGGATGAAACATTTTTTTCTGTTTTTGCTGTCCCCGAATTACACTGCGTATTATACGCGGGTCCGTATTTTACACGTGTGTTTACGGTATCCAAACCTGGGAGGAAGAATACATTGGCCAAAACCTTTCCGAAACGACCGCGGCTCCCGTATCGCATGTCATGCGCATGCGTTGGCAGCCTCAAGGCATAGCTGTTTGCTTTAATTCAGGGTACAGTGGGACTGCAACGGCTACAACAATGGTGAGTGAAAAACGATACTGCATCCACAGTTGAAAAGATATCAACGCCCGCATGTCTCAATGTTTACTATACTAATTTTACGTTCTTCCGCATGCTATGCCACCATAGGCGTTATAAAGCGGTATTCGCGATTGCCCGCGTAATACGCCTGATGTTCTCTAATGAAAGTGTCGGTCAGGCTCGATGGAACCATTAACAGTTTCGATGTGGCCTGAAAGTACAGATTTATTCATATCCTGGGGCAGTATTTACTGTTCCACGAAGTGAAGTTTTGCAAAGAGGCGCAGGAAAGGTCAGCGGGGCTTTTTTACGCTCAGGGAACGGTTGTTGTTCAGTGACATCATTCTTCATGGCGTCAAAATAAAAATACCGCTCCGCTTCCCGTTCTTCGTGTGCGATAAACGTTTGCTGCAGTGATTGACCTAAGCTTACGTATTCGTGGGTCGGGCTCGCTTGACATTTATGAATGAATACTTAGCCAGTGCTATTTAGAAAGTTGCTGTTGCGCGCATTTCTCGAGTTTGCGTGTCTCCTTACGGTGTGGTGTTTCTCAGTTTTATATCGTCGGTTGCTGCACCTGTGGATGGTACTGAATCTTCTTGGGTAAGTGGGTCGCTATCATGCCGCACGGTCACAATGAACAACTCCGATGCAAGTTTGTCAGAGTGTCCGTGCTTACCCTTATCGGTATTTCTCAGAGTTTGTGTTATTTGCGGCATTGTGTTGGTCTGTTGAATAGCCTAAATTAACTGTGCTAATTAAACCGAGAATATTCGACCTTGGCCGTTGTGAGCACAAAACACTGAATGCACCGAGGAGAGCGTGAGAGGTAGGTCACGCTCTTCGGCCTAATGTTGATGTGCGTTTGAGATGTTAGCAGCCGCACGTCTCACGTTTATCTGTGCTGTGGTTGGGTGGTTCCATGTTTCTCAGTGTCAATCAGTCAAACCCAGTATCAGTACCTCAAGCTTCAGAATAATTTCCCATGACCTTCATGCGTTCTTAATATTAGAAGTTCTAGCATACCAAAGTGCGTATAAAAAATAACACATTCTTCAATTTATAGCTGTCAGTGTGAGCGGCAGCCAGAAAGTCTGAATAAATTCCAAAACCCTTAGGTGCAAAGTTGTTGCATCACGATGTGCACCAAACATTAATCCATTTTTGTGCTTCCTTGAACTTGGAAAGTATGCTGTGAAAGCCGATTGTGTACCTGTCTAGAAACAGACTAGGGCTGATAGTGGAGACATTTGGCTCTCCACTGAGCGATTCTGCCTAATGTGTTTCTTAGGCTCCAAGGTAGAAACGGAAACGAATTACTAGATTCTTTACATGAACCTGTGAATTCGTGGCTTTGGCGTTCACTGTGGCTGAACATATCTTCGGCATGCTAACGGATCGTCGTGGCAAGTGTGGCGGATATAAATGCACTGTGTAGCTCATTAGCCAAAAAGTGAGTACCTCTTGATTAGTGCTTATTGTCTCAGATATTCACCAGTTCGCATGTTGCATGGACAGGTGAGCCTAAACTATGTTCAAATATTTTTACATCTGGAATTGTGGAGGGAGAAAAATTACCAGGGCTCGTGCTAAAAAAATCCAGTTTTGTACAACGAATCAGGCATTGTTCAATATTTTGTTGTGCTCCAGCGTAAAGGAAAGCATAAATTTATTATCAGGTATTTTTCTGGTGTGTGCTTATGAGGAAACAGGGTGACATAGACTACACAGAATGGTACAAGGAATGAATATGGCCATTTTATCCTACTTAAACCTCTTCGTTGAAGTGTATGCTGAATCCAAGGCAACACATGAAAGCTTTGGTACGAGATCAACTAATTGAAACTGCTAGTGACTATGCAATCCCATTTTTTGAACCTTGATGGGGCGTTTCTGGGTAGTTGAATTATATATAATAGATTGTAACATCTTTTCAGTGACAGCTCCCCCTGTAGTTGACGGTGACATTAGGAACTTTTCGGAGTACGCTGAAAAAACGTTCCCTGAAGTGTACTTTAAAAAGGCCGTAGCAGGAGCGCCCAGATCTTAATTTTGATTGGGTAAGCTGACATTTTGTTTTGACGAGACCCTATTTGTGAGAGTGTTCAGTGTGGTAAAATCTCACTGTTTACAAGTAATCGTGAACGGCAATTATGGGCAGTGAGTCCACAATCAGCCTATTTAAAATGCCGCAACAAGTGGTCAAAAAGACAGCTATTTCGCATTTAGGTTTTGCACATATTTAACATAACCCATTCAGAGTTGCAGGTGTCACATGACAGCCCCGCGGACAAGCCCATTGTAGTTGCCTCTTCAGCAAAGCGGTTGGAACTCAAGATTTAAATTTCCTGATTTTAATAATCCCGTAGTACCAATAACACTCAGCGGTACGGGTGTAGCATGACCAATGCTTGCATTCGATTTCGATAGATGGCTAATTAAGGGTTAATTCCTTTCTGAAGAGAGTTGTTAAGAACAAAAAAGTGACATCTGCAATAAAATCTTTTATAGTTTGGAATTTGTAAGAAAGTTGTGCAATAACCTAATTCAGCAGTAGGTAGCTCAGCTTTTGGCCCGTACCAAAACGCCACCATGCAAGTAATACATATCGAGACGGAAATATTTTCGGTTAAATACCTCCATGAAACACATTTCCTTCCACGGTGGGTTTTTCGTAATTTGTCATGACTGGCCATTTAATTATTAGCGGTAGCAGCATCAAGAGGACATATTTTGATTACATTTTACGAGTTGTGTTGTTAAACATAGTTTCGCTTTAAGTTATATTAAACCGGCACCACAACAGCATGCCAAAAAAGCATGCTGTAGAGTACATACAACATTTTTGTTTGCAGTGAAGCGGTGCGCAAAATATACGGAATAATGGTGATTATATTATGTGATTATTAAACGAAACTTGTCAAGGATAAAAAAATCTTATTCATATTTAGGCCATCAAAGCCGTAAAGTGGGCACTTTTCAGAATCATGAGCAATGCCATTGATAGTCGGTATCGATATTTTTTCGCGCACGCTTGCACCTTTGAGGCATTTCCCGACAAACAAGCAAAGAACTGATTTTTAATGCAAATACTGTGTTATGCGTAGCGACAGGAACTTTAGGCACGAAAAATCCATGTTTTAGGCGCCTATAATGGACACTGAAAACAGCCATTTACGCATTTATAGGCTCACTTCGGCTCAACTCCAGAAGAATATTTTAGCACATTTTTTACTTGCAGTGATACCGCGGACAAATTGTGTGCAAGTATAAAGCAATTTTATTTATTTCGGAAAAATAGGCCGCACAAGAGTTACCATTTTAAAATTTAGGTGAAATTTAGTGGGAGTCACCACCAAAAGAAAGGACTGAAGGACATGACACCGATGTCAATAATTTGCTGCTTCCAGTTGTGCCTCTTTAGGTCGGTAATTGTGTGCGAAAAAAACAACGCTCAACTACCACAGAAGTTGGGAGAGCACTCTTCTACTTCGGGCGCTCCATGACCTCATTCAATATAGAATATGACTACGTTTCCTGATGAGAACATTCGGCAGGTATGTTATCGCACGGATTCCATAAATTTTATCCCAGACAGATTAAATCAAATGGTCCTTCGGAGATAGTGGCGGATCTGTCCGGGACCTCCCAAATGGGCTCAGCAGACAGAGTGGCGCCACATCTCTCAGCTGTTGACATGCCTCCTGCTAAGAATGCGATATAAGCACACGAATGTATCCTGTCACGTTGAAGTGTAACGTAGTGGAAAGAATTTGGGCGGCAAAGCTTTTGGCGATTGCAAATGTGTTGATAGAACCGGATTGGTTTTTGTTAGTTTTGAGCACTTATCCGAGTTTCTGAAATCGAAACAACGGGCGGTTGTAGATGCAAAATCGGTAACTGCCGCTTTAAGACATAACTGCGCTTCGAAAAAAGATCTTGACTGCAACTGATTATTCATTGATGCAGCAGAATGACCTTGCCACCTCTTCACAACGCCGATGATTCCCATGAATAGTGCAGTGAAAGGCAATAATTCTCTAAATAATATTGAACCATTCTGTCATGCAGATGCAGATCATTAGCAACACTGCGGGAAAAATGCCATTCAGTGACTGTGCACTATATGCCCATTATCAACAGTAGGAAATACGCAAGATTCTTTGGAAGTAATTCCTTTAACATTAAGTTCCAAAATGCGCTTAAGGATTACCCGGCATGGGAGATGACGGGTGTCACTAATAGATTACTTGTAAAGTGCTGATATCCCCATTCCTAAGCTCCGTTTCTCATTCATTCTTCGTGCTACACGCACTGCATCTTGCCACCGGTGGTATACCTGTTGTCGGCGGCTTACAATGCATGTGTTTGTGGCGTCACCTTAAAACCTTGGTATCTCAGATTTGCACGTGAATTCTCCCAAGAGACGTCTTTCACCTTGACCGGTATGTAGGCGGCGGTGTCGCGTTCGTTTTTTTGGCTCCTGTTTTTTTATTGCGTTGGCAATAGATAGGGCAACTGACGGAAGTTTTTGCTGCTGGTCTGCGCGCAAAGTGCGCCAGATCCCCATAGAACAGACGATTTCGTGCGGAAAGGGGCGACGCCGGTGATCTTGGCTGCGGTGTAGCTGCGCACGGGTTTTTCTAGCGGCTCGGCCTAGGATGCAAGTTCGAGGTGGTTTGCGTTTGCGTTTGCGTTTCTTGCTTCTCGGCACGACGCACGGATTTTTCGTACAAATGGCGTCAAACACCCCGTTGCGGGCTTCTGAAGTGACAAGAGTCCCTGCAGGAAACCAACTCAAACTGCCCAAAAAAGGCATGTATAACATAAAAAACGCATTTACAGGCGCCAAAAGTCTACATAGTAAAAATAGGCACTAAAAGCCGATATAGTCAGAATAGGCACTATACGCCTCGAGCGCGGCCTGTAGGGGCGCCACTGAAATCCCCCTAGCGGCCCGTTTCGAAAGCAGGCGCGGGAGTCCGCGCCCCGCTCCCCAGTGCCGCCGCTGCTTTTTCGGCACGTTCACGACTGAGATTTACCGTTTGTGGGCGTTTGAAATCCATGTTTGTGTGGAGCAGTCACTCTGTTCGCAAATAGGGTGTGTTTAGGAGAGTGTAAATGCTTCCGACGCGATCTTAGTGTGGTATTTTCGGTCTGTATAAGGGCCAGGTGTGTGTCACAGGCCAGCGTCGCGGAACCGGCGTATGATGGAGCCGATTGTAGTTACACTGACCTGAATTTCCTAACCGAGTCTCCGTAACCATCGGTTCCTCAGATGTTCATGCTACGGCTATACACTACGATTTAAATCGGTTTTGTGCGCTTACATAATCAGCGGAGCACTCCTACCTGACAGCACACCAGTTACGTTTGCCAATATTATACCTCAGATATTGATCACCACCACTTACAAGCCAGTTTTTGTTAATTTCTGGAATATTCAACCAAAATACGATGGACAATGCATAATTATACTCGGGGATCAGCACACGACAGAGTCGTCTTGTCGTGAGGTGCGCGCGCGCGCAGACCTTCATCTGCTACATATATCCTCTGCGAGCAGCGCGGAGACGGGCTTACAATATAATCCGCGTCCGCGACTAAATGCTTCTTCGAAATATCGTCATATGGCACAGGGAGCCTGCAGAATAAACCAGAAACTGAAATCAGAGGGCCTTATCACATACAACACTCTTCCAACGACACCTTTCACCGCTTGTTGAACAGCCTACCTTGTATACTTCCAAAAATGCGTCCCCCGTGCGATCAGCTCTTCGTTGACATAGAAAAACAAAAGGAAAGTGAACGCGAGATTTATGTGTGGGATTACTAAAACGTTCATTGCTTGATTCCGCTCCGCATTTGTACACTGCGTCCCCCTCCCCGCCCCCCCCCCCCCCGATGTCTCGCGAAATAGCAGTGCATTTCGCGTATAGTTGGTCTAGTGAAACCTACCTGACTTAAGTTTAGACGAACGTCTTTAGCATGCCAGCAGCTGCACTGTTTTTTTTTCGTTACAGCTATTATATATGTTTCTAAATTCCGCATTGGCACAGCATTTATTTTTCCGTGGTTTCATTTCCTTGGTTCTTTCTATATGGCGTGTGTGGGCGCATATTTAACGACGCACAGGCTTGAAATATGTATTTTCGCATGGTTTATATTCTTATAAAAGGCATAAGTTATTGTCCGGGATTGGGTAATCACATCCCCGAAACATATATTTTTCTGCGGCGTATATATGCGAAACGAAGACGCATTTATTGTCCCCGCTGCAAAATGAAGCCAACCTCTCATTGTGCCAGTATCAGGTCTAAACGAGCCGTCAGTAGAATTCATTTGTGCCTGATGTTTTGGAGGTGACATTGGTGATATGTTGCTGCCGTCGCCGACGCCCGGAAGAGCGGCGACGAAGCCGGGTAGCTCTTGCAGGCGATCGCGTACTCTACGAAGACGCAGCTGCTTTTTAAGTGACCTAAACGTACTCTTTGCCTATAGTCGTCACCACAACAAGTTTTTCTAGGGCGCGGAAAGGCGAAAAGAAGCGAAATAGAACCAAAACACTGCACAAGCCCCTATCAATCACGCAGCGCAAATCCCGTCAACGCCGCGGAGAAGCGGCGGCAGGCGGCGCAGCGATCGCGAAGCTCGAGGCGTATAGGCACAATCATCTATGCTTTAAAATGCTCCCCTTTTCTTATTTCGTGCTTATATATAAAATAGGCTTCATATGGAGTGAAGGAAAAATAGGCATTTTGACTAAACTTCCGGTCTTTAGTTAGGAGAGGGCCTAAGCAACTCACTCATTTAGAGCCACCATGTAATAAAATTTTCTTTTTCTTTCCTTAAACGTGCATGAAGAGGTCCATTGGTCTTCTCGAGTCCCAGTTATTCTGCTAAAAGAGAATGGCAGCGTACATACTGCCCGCAAGGAACGCATCGTGGATTCGCCGCCTCCATTGTCACTTCAGCATGTGCTCACCTCTTCAACGTATATGTCATCGTGATCGTCTTATAGATATGTGCCCAAGGAGAGTTCTTGGGACTTTGGCAGGCAGTTTTTGGAAAGCATGAAACATTTTACAGTGGCCTCGTGTCAGTTACGTTGCAATATATGTTCAAATACTTGAAGTGGTAAGCTCTACTTGGGATTTTGAATTATTGGTAGAAGTTAAGGTCTCTCATGAAAGGCCTGAAGGGGTCAGGTCTGATGTAGGGGTTTAAATCATTGGCACATGCTAGTTACATGTCAACTAAACACTAAAGTCGTTCCTTCCGTTACGATGTTTTATCATTGGCACAAAGCGCGGGCTGCCTTTGAATCTACACTGTTAATGGAGATAATGGCACCGCATTGTATAGTCTATATTATTCATGCTACGGTCATCAGAAATTTTTTATGGCAGTGCGGCTGCTGATGGATGCCAAAGTGACAGTGCTTATGTACTCTTGACGGCTTCGGGCTTTATTGATCACTTTTACTTCTGTACTTGAGCTGACACCCAGGCTAAAAAAATAATGAAAATGTCCGTATTTGGCTTGGACATGTTTTTCACTTTGAACAAACTGGATTTCTTGCTTGGCAGAAGCTGGGCTTTGGTCACACGTACACTAAGAGCAATATAGGAGGGTTTTGTACCAGAAACTATGAATTTTACATCAGATAAAATGTTGACGATGGAAAAAATGCTTTCAAGTTTGCTTGGTGTAACTGGTCACCTGTAACTGGTCACCTGTATGTTTCAACGATGGATTCTTTGGTTGTTAAGGATGTCTGACTTGTGCTTGCTGGAATTGAGGACGTGTATATATTTAGTGTTCTTGTTCAATTTTAAAAAGTGTAACACGCCACAAATTATCTGGTTCGTAAAATTTTATAAGTTTCCTACTGGCTTTTATGAGCATTTCTGGTTTGAGTTATTTTAAACAACTACAAATTGTCGTGGCAAGTAGCCTGCCTTAAGTGAAAAGACTTTTGAGGGCTCTTTACAAATCTGTTTTGGATGCAATAAGCTTGATATTACACTTACGTCTAACGTCAGGATATTTTACTGTTTTTAATATTGTTGTTTTAATGATGCTATACTGCCATATGCTTTTTTTAGTTCTAGTGAAGAAATATTTTATCTTTTGGTTTGTCTCCAGCGTTCTTTTCCTAAACTCTTGCACTACACGCTTGTAGGCGTTGTGATATATAACCATGTATGGATTGTTTTTTGGCATTTTTTGACAATTTAATAGCAAAGTGCATTTTCCCAAACACATGCATTAACAAGGTATTGCAAGCGCAATGGGTACTTCCGCCTTTGAGCTACCTTATTTAATTTATTAAGGCAGCATATTTTGTGCTCATGTTTGTAGAATCTATATGTGAGGGCCGCGGCACATTTAAATTTATATTTGTTGGTTACGCAGTATACTCTAAAGTTGTCTTTATTACCAACGTTTTTGAATAAAGGTGAATTTGTGAAAATGCCATTTAGAGCATAGTTTTATTGTTATGGTGTTTATTACTTGTAAGATGGTCAGTTTTTGTGCGATTTGAAATATATTGACAGCTCTACATATTTAAATGTACGCATACTAGCATCCGAAGTTGTACATTATATAGATAAGCAGTGTATGAGTGATAATAGTTGGTTTCGTATGTATTTAATGCCAGTATCTTGTTTCTATCGCATGGAGCTAAAATACAGAATGGGATGCTGCGGGCGAATTTAAAGACTGTGTGCCTCTCTAGCTGCCTTACACCAACTTTTCTATAGAACTGTGCTCCGATAGGCAAGTGTTAAGAATTGCTATGCTAGTGACAAACCTGCTGCTGCGGTTTCTGCTTTCCAGTTGTTGGTATGACTGCGGGCCGTGTTAAAATGGTACTTTCGGTTTTTTCGGATACCAATGCATCCGCCAGCCTGGCACGTGACCTCGGTTTACCCCGACAGGAAAGCAGAAATATTGAAAACATAGAGTCCTATAAAGAGCTTGCAAACGTCTATAAGAACCACGTTTTATATAAACATGTGGTCTGAAGATACCTGGAACCCAACCTGGATAAATCCAGAATCACTTTACGTTGATCAGTGTTGCAGTACTAAATCTACCCTTTCTGTTAGAACAGTGACGTGTATACTTGTATTCGGAACACCGACCAACAAAAATTATTTGCAAAAATATGTGATGCACTGTTCCACTTACTTTTTCGGGGTATGTAAAACATGGTTCTAAAAATATAACTGGATATTTTGTGCAAAAAAGTAGCGGTTACTAAGTGGATCTTTTAAAGTGAAACTTTTGGCACGAAAGCACGCACAGAAAACTCGTAGTAGACGTCTACCCGCTGGCGCAAGTTAGTATGAGAATCCGCACTGAAAGCTTGTTTCAAACTAACTAAGATAAAAACCACGCTTCTCCATCGAAGAAGTCAGCAAGTGTCGGAATGTTTAGGTCGGCTTGCTACTGATGTGTCTTGTTCAGGCTCGCAACACAAAACAAGCGCATCATAATCTGCCCAGCCATTCAAGGACGCTATAGTAATGGGTCCTAGCGACATGCAATCACCCTGAGTATACTTGTAACCTGTCGTACTGGTTCTGGAAGGCAAACCACATTCCTGAAATATCGAGGGCGGATAGTGCAGTACGTCCGTATTCGTTTCTCAGCTTCATGAGCGGGCACCGGCCGCCGTGATCTGTGACTATTAGAATGACCGATCGTATATATAGGCGCAAGATTTACTTCGGCCAATTCCTGAAGAAGACAGTGATTTTATATATAGTTCCCTTGAGAACATTTTAACGTTCGGGAAGCTGTAATAACCCTTGATCTGTAATAACTCTTGATCTGTAATAACTCTTGATCAGCAACCCGCAGAGCAGTTGTCTGCTTACGATGTCATGTGCTCCTTCAAGGTCTAAGAACGTAATCCATTATGGTCTATTGTATGCTTTCGTAATTTTAATGCACTTTGTTATCACAAAGAACTGATCATCCAAGCGGCTGTCCTGTCAAAACCCATTTTGAGGTTCCCCAAGGAATTGATTTTCTTCCATCAATGCTTGAATATGTGATTTTATCGCCAGAAATAGGAATCTATACACCACTCCGGTTACTGCGAGTAGTGTGTATGAATGTATACGGGCTTTGTTGCCTTGGCCTTTATATATTACATTCTCCCGTTTTCGGACCAATCCTCTGGTATTGGCTTGGTTTGTATCACCTTATCTGTTGCCCTCATAACTTAGTCTTTTTGGTTCAAGCAGGTGATTATCAGCTGCATGGGTATTCCGTCAGGCCCAACTGCTTGTTGGGGGATAACCTTTTGCGCTGCTTTTTTCTAATCAAGGCTGGTCAGATTTATTTCTCTTTCCGCGTTTTTTTGTGGTGCTGTTGTTGTCTGTATAGGCTTCACTTTCTCTATTTCTCTACTGTTCTCATATTACCTCTGCGAACAAATACCAGTTCTCTTTGCCTTTCTATGTTGTGTCAACGCCATTTCACGCTGGTCAGTAGCCCCTTCTCTTTCGTTATTCCACCATCGTCTCGGCTTTTTCTTCCCTTTCAATCGGCTTCATTGGTTGGCTTCATCCATATTCTGCTTTTTAGGTGGGATAATTTTGTCGTAATCCTAATTTTTGTCTGGGTACTCATTATATCGTCTGCCATCATATCTCAGCGATTATCGTTAGCTGCTCATTGTAAACGTTGGTTCCTCCGGCTGTACCGATTTCTACATTTGCCGGCTTTCTCTTCCTAAACGAAAGTGCGCCACTTGTGATCGCTTCCTAAGCTGTCTGTTCCGTTTTCATCAATACTCATTTTGAGCAACCCTTCCTATACTGTTTCGGGGACTGGACTATAGTCAATGGTGCACTGTCTGTTACCACTTTCCCACGTTATTTTGTTCGTCACACTTGTTTTCCATGTTGGCAATTAGTGGCTGGTTTTCCTGCCATAGATCTATGATTAGAAAACCATTATGATGTGTGTACGAATCCGTATCTCGTGTAGGTACTCATATCTGTAACTAAGGTTATTTCATCTGAATCTTTCAACTTGTTTATATGTCTTCTCAGACAGTTTACCATTTTGTTGTTTTTTCTCCCTAACTCCGTTGCCGGTCCACACATACACAACGAGCTGTCATCACTGTGGTGCCTGTAACCCATAGATGCTCTTCACAGCTTTCGTGCGCTCCCTTTGTGTCGGTCCCTCGCTTTATAAGCATGCCAACACCTCCCCTTCTCCTCAATGCTGAGGTCCTGTTGCATTATTCCCAAACATAATTGTCTATGACAGGTGTGGCTTCTGGGTCTGGGTGGTAAACCTCGGCTAAAGCGTACACGTTTATTTCTTCACGCTCAAATTGGCTTTCGATATCAGCCGACTTATCAGGTTTCCTGCCGACCTGCATATTTATGTAGCTGAATAACTTTTTAACCCATCACTTCTCCCCTTTATCTTCTAATTAAAGGTTTGTTTTTGTGTCTTACTATATTGTTCCCTGTATTAATTCGCCTTTGTGTGCGTTCTCAGTTATGTCCTTAGGTTCTCTGGTTAGCTGCAGCCTTTTCTGCGTCCCAGCATTGCGTGTGCATATGTCGCTCTCTTCTCATTTGTCCCATAGTTTGCCTTACTTAGCTTTGCGGGGCCTCCTAAAAAGCTACCGCTCTCCCACCCAAGCCCTACCCTTATTTTGTTCCTACCCTGGGGATGACGTATCCCGTCCCACTAAGAAGCTTGCCTGTCTCCAATGCTGCCCACTACCCTGCTTACGTCTATCACTTCAAACTCAAGTGCACTGTGGCACATCTCGATGGCGCTGTTAGCAGCGAGCACTGCACGATAGGAATGAGCGCCCTGCTTTGTCACCTACGGCATGGTGCAGACTACAATCAGCCCACTTAGGCCGTTCCCCGCAGGTCATTTACCCCATTCGTTATCTCCTGGTAGAGTTTTCTCTCCTCCTTCCTGAGAACATCATTAAGACGCGGGGCAATCAGCACAAGATTTCTAGCTTTACTGAACAAGGTCAGCTTCCCCGCCGCTTTTGTCCGCACCATCTGCATGGTCCGACCAAGAAAACACCGGACGTTCACGTGCGCATCCCTATCTTCCCTTCCATCCCAACAGCGCTTGCTCCTGCACATATGCAAATCTCCCGCAATAATTACAACGCCTTCTTCAGCCACTTTACCGTCCCCCAAATATCCGACTGGTTTGGCACGCCTGTTTTTCAGCGCGTGGGAGTATCTCTCGCCTTTCTTGCATGCCGTCCCGTCTACCATCTCGGTGCATGCCTCTGCTGCTTTGCACGGGCCGAGGTGTTCGTCATGTTTTGCCGAAATGACCCTACTTTCTAGCTTTCTCTCAGCTGCATCAAAGTTTCTCCCAACAGCCCTGCTATGCGCGGGTTCGTTACATGGCGCTGCCTCTAGTTCTGCTACCCGCTTAGCTAACGACGATTTATTCGCTTGTACGCAGTCCAGCCGCGACACCACTAAGCTCAGACGACACTTATCTGCCCCTTCGTGTGCCTCGCCGCCGTTCCGCCGAAACTCCTCTGCATGAACTTGCAATGAACAGACACAACACTGTACCAGCTTTCTACGCGTGTTCGTCATCTCGGCTGCGGATCCAACAACGCGAGAAAAAACCGTTCTTGACTGAAAATTTACGCAAAAACCGTCCAGGTGAAGACTTTGCTTCGGCTGTCCTCTACTTCGCTGTCGTTTTTCTCTCCTTTGCTGTAGTGGACGCCGCTGTCTGAGCACAAAAAACACGGCCGCACAGGTGGGCGGCACAGATAAAACGTTTTTATCAAAGAGGGTGTGCGGCGAGGACCCATCATCCCACAAACAGTGTTAGGGTATTGAGATAAAACGCATAAAAAACTTGTAGAAAATAATGGACATGCTGGCCTATGAGAAATGACTAGACGATGGTGCATTTGCAAGTTACGTCGTGTCAATGAGGTAGCGCCGCAGGGGATAGCGGAAGAGTTGCATATGTCTCCTAGGAGACCTTAGCTTGGATATTAAAGATAAGCAAATTTATATTCCAGGTAACGTTATGAAGATATGGGGTAGGCAACATTTAATATAGAACAAGAAGATTAATATAAGGATCTTGCCCGGATTCATATTGCTCATCCTAAGCAAGAGAGTGACATTAAGCGCATAATTGACGTAGGGTGTGCCTGGGTTTGGTAGGTACGCAATTTTCGCAGTAAACTACCTGCATCACTATATACGCAGGCATACAAAATGTGGGCGTCCCGCAATCGTACAAGGAGTGAAAACTTGAGAAACTGAGCAACGAGAAAGAAAACATCGATTGGCCCAGCAGACCATGTTAAGGGAAAAATATTAAGCAGTTCCACTCAATGTGAAAGCAGCCGTGAAGCAGTGATTCGCCATAGGGGCTGTGGTGCCCGCTACTGACAGCTTCACTATCAGCTTAGCGCTGATACTGAACTAGTCAAGAGAGGGCACCGCAGCCGCTGTAAACGTTTATAAAAGAACACGGTATTGAGTTTTCCCTGGATTGAGGTAAATTTGGGCAATTAATGCGTCCATACGTGACATTGCTTTATATTGTAATATTGGGTACTTATTTGTGGCCAACCAACGGCAGCCTCCGTGGCAACGAGGAAGCGCAGACATCGCCCCCACCACTTTGCTGATCAGAAACTTGCACTTCTGTGGTGCAAAGTATTTGACAGCGGCTTAGTAAACCGAGGGACCGAGATTCGATCATGACCAGGGGAAGCGGAGACCGTTTTGAAGCCACTGTTGGCCGCGTACTTGCTTGCTTCACCACAAATCTTGGTCAAATATGACAGCCTTCCGCCGCCCCAAACACGTCAACCGTTCTTCCCTCTCCGCTACCACGACGCAGGCTTATCCCCTTCCTGTTTCACCCCTCTCTTCATGAATTGAATGGAGGCTTGTTCAACGTAATTAAATTTTCCCGTCTTCGCAATGCTCGCGCGTCTTGTAGTGGGGCAGTTCGCATGCTTTTTTAAATGCAAAACACTTTAGGTGCTCGCCTTGTGGTCCTAGCTCGCTGGCACAACCGAAGTTATATAGTACCAAGGCAGCGTCCCGGGGTAACGCTGTTGTTCGCTTTGTACGCCAGAGGCTTCGAAAGCCAAATCGGTTTATGTTGTCGTAAGCGTTCGAAACTCGTGAAGCGCTAGCGCTTGTCAAACATCTTTCCGTTGTTTAGCACAAAGAAAACGATATGTACATTGGAGAAAAAAATATACGTAATTGATACACAGTGACCGCGTTGCCTTAGCCAAGAGCGCCACTTTGGTCAGTTTTTACGATAATAAACACAAAATGTGGCAGTGCCACGTCCGCGCGTGCAGGGAGAAAAGCACAAAGAGAACAGAGCTCCCTCTGGCGCAATTTCGGGCAGGGGCGCGCGAGCACTGCGAATGCTGGATGTATGAATTGCATGGGGTGGTAGCACTAAGAGGATAACGGTGGCACATCCCATTATGGCGAATCACTGCTTCGCACTTCCGACAGCTTAACAATTGAGTGGAATGGCTTTATTAGATGCAGAGCATCTGATTCGCTCGCCTTATCCCACCGGCATCGCCGTCGTCGTCGGCGTTGTTCACCCCTCCCCCATTCTCCTCGATGCGGGAGCTGCGCTCTCCGCTGCTCACCCACTCTCCTCTCCAATAGCGAACACTGTCTCGCGAGGGGCATTGGATTGGATTCGATTAGATTGGCTTGGCTTGGCTTGGATTGGATTGGATTGGAATTGGATTGAATTGGGTTAAAGTGGATTGTGTTGGATTGTGTTGCGTCATAGCCGCGGCACGTTTCGTGATAGCCGCGGCAGACGCGCTGGGGCCGGCGCATGTGCAGTACTCTCTCTTCCGCGGTTTCCACTCCTTCAGGCGCGCTGCGCATATGACCGGTGTGCCGTTCTCCGGCGAAGCAACATCCACACTTGGCTCAAACACCTAGAGTCCACGCCGGTTTACAAGTACGCCAACGTCGTCATCAACTAGGACCGGCTTAAGCAGTCCCCTCAACGTTATGCGCGCTATAAAACGCGGTACCTTCGCCGCTCCGCCTATGCGTCACATCTACACAGGGGTTCCCGCGAGGGGAGGTAAGAGTTTTTTTATCTTGTGCCTATTGTTCTGGGTGGAACAGCACTAGCAGAAGTTCTGTTTTTTTGTGGTTGCTTTCATCTCGTACGTGCGGATTATTTTCCCCCAAATATAACACCTGGTTTTTTAAAGCAAAGCTGTATTGCTCTCACTCATACCGTATTACACCAGTACAACCTGCGGGAATGATTGGGGGGACGTGAACAAAAAAAAAACCTTACCCCTCTTTTTAATGACAACGATGGGAAAACGCGAACCTTTGGTCGTTGAGTTGGTCATTTGATCGTTCAGTTTATTCATGGCGATGGTTGAACGCGAAGCTTTCTCGTGATGAATTCTTTGGTTAACCAATCCCAACCAAAGTAGTATGTACCTTCAGAGTAGGACATACTCGCATTGTAGGGTTTGCTACCGTATTGTGTACGCCATGTGTGGTTCGTTCAGACGAGGAGCAGGCTGACGTAACCAACGTCAACACCAGCGGGCACGGGAGCGGGCCCGTGCTTGCTGGTAGGATCCCTAGTTTCGTGTCGCCCAAACAATAGCGACCAAGCGAAGTCAAGAAAGTGGTGTATTTCGCAAGCCGGATAGTGAGCTTCGGCAGCGTTCAACGCGAAGCTTTCCCGTGACGAATTCTTTAGTTGGCCAATCCCACCCAAAGTGGTGCGCGTGTGTAGAGGAGCATATATTAGCAGTATCGAATTCAACGACTAAAGCGTCGTTTTCTCAACTCGTTGCAGTTGGACAGAGGGGTAGTTGCTTTTATTCTTCCGCGGCCAATTCTTTTCTCTCCCTAGCGCAAAAACCACCCCAACGAGCATTCCTAACTAAATGAAAGCGTGGGCTGCATGCTAACTACATTTACTTTGCCTCAAATGTACCTTCAGTCTTCTTTGCACTGAATAATAGGGACACGTATGACCAGTTCCAGCGATTCCAGGAGTTTCGAACGGTTCTGCCTGTGTAAACCTCTTTTTGCAATGTTAATTTAACTGTTGACCAGAAGACTGTTTACCAGAAGAAGATGGATATGTTTGAGAAGCATCTATTTTGGAGCGTGAATTAGCGTCTGGAGTGAGGCCAGTTGGTTTATTCTCACCATACTGAACAGCGCAAAAAACAAGAGGACAGAGTGTGAAGGAGCGCAGACAAGCAAAGACACACAACGCTTGTTTGCACTCCTTCACTCTGAGTCCTCGTGTTTTTTGCGCTGGTTTGTGTGTTGATGTTTTGGGGCATCGCACCATGGCGGGTGGCTAGATACTGTGACCCCGGTAACGCTACGACGACAAGCAGCGCCGCTCAAGGGCACGGCAGGGCTTGCTATTTATATATGCCGCTGATGGCACTACATATATTGCTCCGTGAAGCTGAGCAAATTTATCATTTACTGATCATTCATGCTGAGTTTGCTCGACCTTGCTCATCAAGTTCTAACCAGACAGTTTTCTAGTTAGTTTAGAGCTTTGTAGGATTTCCGATTCCCAGAGGCATAAATTTGAATGCTTTATTTCCAAAGCTCATTGCTTTCTTTTTCTGTAATACAGTGGGGCACAGAAGATGCTGCTCATGTTTAGGGTGGATGTAGAAAAATTTGCAAGCGTTTTGGGCTAAAGAAGTGGGTGCATTAGCGCCTTTCCGCATCTCTTTGAAAATATTCCTTGTAAGGTGTATTGGAAACTGCACTAACTTTTTTGGTGACGCAAGACACCGTTGTGGGCCTTCAATACATTAAATTGAGCAGCTGATGCTTCACACAGAGTATATTCGAGCTTCATAAAAAGTAGGTGTACCAGGAAGAAAAACGTCGTTCGATAGCCGAATGGTTGATGGTGAGAATTCATTTACTTGGTCTTTTACAGAAATAACAAACCACTGTAGCAAATACTTGACGTAATGGGAATTAGCCGCCTTTACCCGAAGTAGACAAACAGTAAGCCTGACAAATGCAAGCGGCAACAACAAAATATGGGCTAAAAGTTTACGTTGCCACAACAATGTTACAGGAATAAGGTCGAATTCGAGTAACTGGTGTTTGGTGTGCACATGCTTGAATCGTTCTGCTGTTACTGATTTTCAGCAAACGTAATTTGCAAACTTTTGAATAAGCATAAAGCAATACAAACAGATTGATCAGACTTAGCATTGAGTCTGCATAAACACTTCTTTTACATGGCAATGAAGAATGTCATTCCGGTATGAAGGGCGTGGAACTATCACACCACATTCTGTTTTCGGAATTAACGTACTGCTGCTTTTCATTGCAGGGTTTCTTTTTGTAGGTTACTGGACCAAGAAGCGCCCCACTCTTCAAATATAGAAAACCTGCAACGACCTTATCCCGTGTACATTTTTTAGCTGCATTGACGGGTCTGCTTGGCTTTGGCCAGAAAAAAATTGCGCGTCAACCCTTTCGTTTAGAAAAGGCTCACAAGGAGCCAGTAAAAAATATCATGATGCCGTTATTACTTGTTTGTGCGCTCATCATTGGGCAGAATTGTGTCGACGCGGACGACTCCGATTCGGAAGCTATACAACCCTTTCCATTGGTCGACATACGGCAGGTATGAGTGAAACTTCGCTTTTATTCGTCTAGTCATGAACTGTTTTAGTTTTTCGATTAGTTACTAGGGCCTATGTGTTAAACTGTTTCCACTAAAGAGAGTGGGAACAGTGGAAATGTTGAGGAGAAAATGTTCAATGGGAAATATTTGTTGAGAAAAACTGTGACCATAATTGGAAAACATTGACCATAATCTCGTAGGTGCCGCCATAAGGGAGGATTTTGTGTAAATACAAATACTCAATAATGCAAAACCTTAGCATTATCAATAAAGCACAATGAATAAATGTCTTCACACCATAATGGACTTTATTGAGCCCGAGAAAGCTGTTTTACGCATGGGGATAAATTGTGAAACTGTTTATTTTGCCATCATTTTATCAACAAAGTTGCTGAAATTACAATCGTGGTAATAGGACTTTCTTAATGAAGGCGTCTTAATGCTATTAGCTGATGTTAAATACAGATGTTCGCAATTGTATGCTGGCGAAGTTTTCCTCCCATTTGGGGCCAATTCTGGTGCTCCTAGTAAGCCACAGATTTTTCTCCACTATCCTGAAAACCTGACTACATCAGTGACACGTGCGGTGGTTCTACCCTTCCCAAAGATGCACCACAATAAAAATTCAGACTTTGTGAGCCCTGAATTACACAGAGTTCACGCTATTTTGATAGGTGGCGACGGAGTGTATGCCAGTGTGTAATATCAAACGGGACACAACTATGAAAAATTTTGAGATCAAATAAGGTAGGTGAGAAGAACCATCTGCAGGCCAGAAGTACCAAATATTCGTTAATTGCTCCAGAGACATGATAGCATTGTACTGCGTATACAGGGCACTACAGAACATCCTCTTTTAGGGCATATACTACGTGACAGAAATATCAGCAACATCAATCAATTTTTCTTACGCAGGCAGGGACCACATTTGCAAACAGCGGTGCCTATAGGTTTACCTAGTCTACCGCCACGAGGCATCTGCGGCATTCTGTTTTGAATAAATGAAATCGAAGAAGCAGCCCACTGGTCGAGGACAGCCTTCGCTAATTGTACTCACCATGATTGGGGCTTAGACGTTTTTATAAAACGAGCAGTTCTATTATTTATTTTACATGTATATCTGTTCGGCAAGTTTCTGTGTATGAAGATGCCATCACGGATTTTAAAATGCACGCAGCACTCACGCTTGCCGAAGCACGCAGAGGTGACCACTGAGCGTCAGCGTGCAAGCGTACAACATGGTACTTTTACAGTCATACTCATAAAAACTAAAATGTTCTTTTATTACTTCTAAAAGTATTGTTATTTCAATAGTTTACAGTAATAAAAAGTAGAAGCCCTTGTCGCAGAAAGCGGCGGAGAAAAAAGAGCCACACATCGACTCGCCCGAATCCCAGAGCCACTGCCACGAGCCACTGCCACGAGCGCGAGGATCGAGCTATGCCCGTGCCCCTTAGCTTATGCGATCCACCTCTTTATTGTCAACAACACACTCCCCCACCCCCAAGATGCGATGGTTGAGCACGAGGAAGCACCTAGTAGGCGGTAGACAACCAATGTAGATACCCTCATGTTTTTTAGACAAAACTGGTGGTCGAGAGCATGTTCACGACGATTGCGTTGATTTACGTCCGCTAGCTCGCCTTTCGGGCTAAGTATAAGCCTACGACATTCCATTCACAGTGGTGGCCTCTGCTCCAAAGACACGAAAACACATTCTACGTATACCGGGTGAACGGCGATCACTTCAGTACGACCGGGTGAACCGAAAGATGAACACTACATAGGTAATCTTGTGGCAGACTGCCTTCAGCTGAAGGATGCTCTTCTTGAGCTCCAAATGATGGAATTCCGAGCATCAGAAAACGTTATGTACATCACCAAATATAACAACGCACATTCGTTCATCAATCTCAGGTTGGCGTAATCTCGCCAGCTAATCTCATGAGCCGCCGCTTTGCCACGCCGATCACTAGGAACAGCAGGGGCACGTCAGTCAACTTCATATCAAAGAGATTCACTTGACGCGCTCATTCGAGGTTGCAGCTGCGGCAAGCTTCCTTGGCCATTACTGATACCTATGCACCCTCCTCATTGCACATCCTCCATGGAGTGGCTGATGGCGTAGTTTCGCCGGTCGGCAATCTGCGCATCTTGGTGAAAGTCGGCCTAAGGGCCCGGTACCTCGATCGCTGCCCGGTCATCTCGTGATCTCCCATCGAAGCCAGCAGTACCATCGAAGACAGCACTTGTTACTTTCATGTTGCTTATTATGTTCGTAATTTTGTCTGGAATTGTTGCAAATAAGAAAAAAAAACGATTGAGCAAGCGGTTTAAGCCCAGTTAGTTCATTTGGAGCCGGGGGCGATTCAGTTTGAAAGAAAAAGTCCTCAAACTGGAAAGCAATGTCAGTTGGGTCACCATAAGCACCACCGTTGTGAATCAGACGAGTTATGGTATCCAGATGCGTGGTTAAGTTTTTAAATAAATTATAATTCCTGGTATTTTTCGAGTTTTATTTCCGCCATCAGTCCGTTTTTTCTTATAGTAAGTTTTTAGCTTCTTTTAGCTGCAAGATAATTTGGTTGCAAAATGTGTATCGAGCTAGCAAGTATGTATTATACCGTTGCCTTTTAGTTTTTCTTTTGAGGTGATCGCGTTTGGTCTTTTCTGTAAGCAGCCTGTCACTCAGCCATGGGTTTTCTTCCAAAGCTGTCACGTTTTTACATTGGTGTTGATTTGTACAACATTAAACTTGTGTTATGAGTAAAAAAAAAGCGTGAAAGCTTCCTGAGAGTCGTGTATTAGATAAAACTTTAAACCAACCTGTTTTAACAAAGACGTCTATATTTTTTTGTTAAGTATATATCTCGTAAATCAACAAAAATGCGGTTTCTCAACATGATTGAAGAACAAGGCTATACTATAGTGGTCGGTGATATCGATTTCCAAGACCCCAGCAAATGGTGGAGTCGTAAGATTGGAGAATGCATGATCAGTAAGGGAACCTTTAATATTGCTACTTCGCCTAGTTGAAGGAGTACTTACATATTCATACACATAACAATTCAGTGTGCGGAGATAGTTGATTGTGCTAGGGGCACACCATCTGGTCAATGAATGCTAATACCCCCAGGAAAATGATTTTTATTTTTAGGTGAAATGAAATTAAGCAAATGCTGCAAATTTTAGCGGTGAAGATGGAGAGCGGTAAACACGACCCGATGAAATGTTGTCATCGCGATTAAGAAAACTTTGTTTCAATACTAGTCAAAAAGATCCTTAATAACCTGCTTTTGATTCCAGATCAAATCTACATTTGCAAGAAATATTTGGTAGCACAGTAGTAAGGTGTGTAGGAAGGAAATCAGCAAAGGTTTCGATCGTCTTCCGACAGCCATGCCTCAGTTGTTCCAATAATGAAGACTACGCTCGTAAACAATAAAATAAGATTATAGAATTGATGAAAGTGTTTTCGAAGGCTTCTTCCATTGACATGAGTATTGAGCGAGGGTTATTTGCCACAAAAGGGTTGAGTTGCGCGGGTGAAAAAAAGGGCGATACATAAGCCATATCTACCGTGTGCCCACCTTGTAGAAATGGAACCGTTAGACAATTTTAGCCAGGTCAGCTTAGTCGCATATCGCGAATACTTACTCTCCTCTGTCTTGCGGATATTTGATTTCACTATTACACGTCTATAGAAACATTGATATTTCTTCTTTCCAGAGCCTTATCAAACTTTTTAGCTATGGTGAGCATTGTTAGCCTTGTAAGAATTGTTAGCTGTGGTGAGGTGTTCATTGTGATACACAGGGCTGCCGGGTGTCGATGTAAAGTTGATTTTACGCAAGCATGGCTTAGCCTTACGGGCCTTGCTAGTGAAAACTGATTTCTTTTCTCCTCAAGTGAACGGGCGAGAATTTTTGGTTGTTGATGGTCCCACCTTCTCTCCTTGCGTACACGGTATACCTTTAGTACAGACGTTGTTCAGTGGTGATAACTGTTCTACTCAGGCTATGTTTCTCCGCGTGGAGCTGTTTTTGGAGTTCAGTGACTTTTCCTCTGCCGTTGATGATGCGTAATCTTTCCGCAGTTCTTCCACACATTTTTCTGTGTATTCGCCATTAGCAACTACTTCGTCTACTGCCGTTGGTTTTAATTTTCACCACATTTACACCAGACGTATCAAACTTATAAAGATCCTTCAGAAAACCACGTCTTCGAAATTTTGAGTTCGGGCGTACAGCTTTTGAAGTTCCATCTTTGTGGTTTGTTTATCGTTCGTCGCCGTAATGCATGGAGTCCGCAATCGCTTCATACCGGCTAACACCATAAATATGGGAACCAGCGACGCGCAAATGGGCAAAGCAAGAATTTACAATCAGCACGGTGGTTGGCCCAACACTGAGTGATTCAGAATGTAGCCTCCGTCAGTTGCTCCGTGCGCTGTTGCAGCCGCCAGTCGCTGCCACGTTCTGCCAGTAGCTTCCCAGGGCTGCCAGTGAGCCAGTGCTGCCCCGCGCAGCTAATCGCGGCCCCGCTGTCGCTGCTGCCTGTGCTGCCGCCGGTTGCGCTGTCGCTGCTGCCATCGGAAACCATTTTAATTTTGGGGTAGCGTTTCATAACCATTGAATAATTTTATTTACGAGCAAGATTTTATAAGGTCAATAACGGCGACTTGGTGCATACAACGAGAACGCAGATGTAAAACACCTTTTCTAACCCTTTTTACCAATACATATCGGGCGGCGTTGGTGCTTGGAAAGTACTAGTTTTGAGTAATGAGAATGCAAGAACATTTCACAAAGATCACGATGCATCTATGGAGGGAATTGGGACTTCTAATAAAATTAGACACCAACAAGCGAGGATTTATATGAGAGACGAATAGACTCACGGCAAGCTGCAGGCTTTCTTTTTGGCTGACCATACTTGTCGATGCTAAGACCTGAACACATTATTGTGGCCTATTCTCTATTAAATTTATTTATATATTCCTGGAAGAACATCCATACATCTGGTCTATTTATTGTAGGTAGCCAAATAAAAGTTCCAAAACACGTGAAGTGCGCATTATATAACATGTACAGCGACTCAGAATATTATTTCCTTCTGCTGCGATATTGTTCTATTTGCTAAATATTTTTGTACCTTTCGGTGGCTATGCGGCCATTGACTGATGGAATGTATATGACCCGAAAAACATTGTACTTTGTTTTTATATAGTACGCAGAAAGTTTTGTCTCTTTGCATAGGGCGTGTATCTTTATAACTAAACCTTGCAATTTTATCTTGACTTGGGTACTTTAAAGCAAACCCCACATTTAGAGACACCGCACCTTTGTAGTTTTTTGGTTGCCAACAACAGATGTCTACAACGCTTCCTTATCCTGTTACTCATTCTTTTATCTGGTGTTAGTTTTACAACACAACAGGCTACATATGGAGTTACGCCAGTACACAGAGCAGCATTCAATGCAAGGTCGATCACCCTGAGTACGAACTGTACAAGGAAGTGTTATTCACAAGAACCTACCGTGAACTGAGGTAAGCGTTATAACAACAATTACAAAACTATATAAGAAGATACGCTACTAAATTATTTCTGCATCTTATGTTCTTATTTTCAGTGAAACAAAGACATATCAGAATGTGACTTTGTATCTTAAAGGAACATTTGTTGACATGGAGATCCGTTATCAACCAACCATGATGCAAGTCACCAGCGCCGGTATGTATCGCGTGTTTTATCGTTTACAGCTGCGTGGGCTAACAGACGGCGAAACTCTGAAAAACACCGTGGAAATATAAATATACAGATCGAATGTTTCAGCGTTCTTTTTAAACGGAACCGAGACATTTTACTCGTCCTAGCAAATGTAGAAACCCAGCACTATAAAATTAATTTTGCTGTTACACTAAGAGAAGTGCTGTCAACAAAAAGCAAGTGGCACACGATGAAGAAAATATAATCTTGGTGTTTCTACGAGGAGATTTTTCTGGTGTCTGTCGCAATCTACAGCCATGAAACACCTGCGCCGAACCTTAGAATACTCTAATGAACAATTAGGTGCACCCACAAATGGGCACCAGATGCACCGCAATTGAGAAGACGAAGGATCTCTGCTCTTCTGGCATTCATATAGAGCAATCATTTTGTCGCAAGAAGATGGTGAAGAGGGCAGTGCAGATAGCTCGTGGGTGCGCGCAGCCTGCGGGAGCTCTATTTTGCCTACTAAGGAAATGCAGTGTAAATACATCATTCGTCCATTTTATCGTCCATGTCCTCTGTCCGGCCGCCAGGTAACAATATGAAAACACTGGCGTATACAAAAACGAATGAGGCGCAGATGTGGATATAACTGTGGGTCTTATATTCCTAAAATACAAAAGAACCAATAGTTCAGCGCTGATTGGTGAGCTAATACTGTCGTGTGGTACATACCTTATTTTATACAGCGTAAGAAAAAGTGTGCAAGTAGAGACCATGCAGGACAGCACAAGTCCTGTGTGTTTTCTGATTTGTTAGGAGGCACAATGGAAAGAAAAAGGTTTAGGCGTGTTGGTTCAGGGCCACACAGAAAACAAATGCAGTAATATACAGAGCACAGTAATATAATATACAGTATATACAGCCCAGTAATACAGTATGCAGTACAGTACACAGTACATAGAGTACAGTTATACAGTTTTTTATACTGTAATATGCAGCAATAAACTGAGGATAGCGCTTGTAGAGAATCAGAATTGGAAAGGAGGGGCTCGTTGAATTTAAACAGAAATAACGTTTGGCAGTCACGAACGCCCAGGTAATTGAAGGGGAGGTGCGGTAGGTGCTTTATTATTGCTGAAACAGATTTTTGAAATACAGAAAGACAGTGGAGAAAAAAAAATGCCCGGTGTGTGTTATCCGCAGACACAGCCTGCAGAATCCGCGTTTGGTGCGGTGAATACTACGCTACCGGCGGGGCTTTTCACCCCTCCACTCTCACCAGTATTTATGTTAAAAAGTTTTTCCGGTGTTTAGAGGTGGTAACGAGCGGCACTCCAACTACTTGGGGTGAAGGGGAAAATATCTTTTAGGCCCACAGTTCTACTCCTCTTGTCCAGTGCGGTACACATGCTTTGTAATTCGTCCCCCGAGTTACTGAGTAGCTCAACGCCATCATGAAATCTAAGGTTATTGTCGTATTCTCCATTAACCCTTACACCCACCTGTTCCCATTCCAATGTTCTGAATGCCTATTTTGAAGTGATGGTGTGAATAACATTGCAGAGATTGTGTCTCCTTGACGTACTGCTCTCCTTATGGAGGACGATGCTAGTACTGGGCCTGTTGTATATATATCCGCTACTCTTCTCACGAAATGCTCGTCCACACTTTGATTTCGCAATACCTGAATGACTGCTGAGGTTTCAACCGAGTCAAATGGTTTCGCATAATCTGTGAAGGCTATATATGAGGGCTGTATATACTCCTCGCACTTCCCTATCACCAGACCGATCATGTGAATGTGGTCCATTGTTGAATAGCCTTCGCGAAACGAATTAGGATCACATTCGCGTTCTTCCAAGATTTTGGTAAACTTGTGATCATTCGGCAGTGCGAGTGCAGGTTTACAAGTTTTTTCAGTACAATTGGCCCGCCATCCTTCAAGCGTTCTGCTGTCACCTGATCCGGACCAGGTGCGTTGCCTCCTTTATTTCTTTCAAATCCTCCTTTACTTCTTCCGTCGTTACTGGTGGGATATCTACCTGCTCGACAGTACTTCCTCGTTCGGTATTATCCTGGATGTCGCAGCTACTGTACTCATCTATAGAGAACTCCTCGGCTACTATAACTATTTTATCCCTATTTGTAATGACACGGCCTTGTGTGTCTTTAAGTGCATGCATCTGATTTTTACCTATGCCTAGATGCCTCTTCCGTGCTTTTAGGCTGCCTCCATTCTTAACAGTATGGTCGATACCCTCCATTATTTTCTTCCATATTGTCACGAAGCCAGGGACGACGCAGTTGTTTTGGAAAAGAAACAAGTTTATTGGAGCGAACTTGTGCTCCCCTAGCAATTTAAAAAAATACAGAGGCGGCGAAACAGCGGTCAACAAAGTGACGTGCGACGGCGAACTCGCAGAATCGAATGCCCCGGCGTCTGCTCTGCCGGCTTTTTATCTTTTGGCGCGCGTGGTTCTCGAACCGTCGATTCGCATCGATAACATTCTAGCTTCAAGTAAGATTATTCCGGGCTGTTCACGTTAGATCAGGATGCTCTCCCTATCAGAACAGATAACACATGCGGCACAGAACGAAAGAATGGAACACGCGCTTCCCTTGGCACAGAGATAACACAGACCGGCGCAGCCGGCCGGTGAAAGCAAAACACAAATAAACAAACCCAATGCATGGTTCGCGGCAATATGTCAGCTGTCTTATGCTTATCGATTAACTTTGGAAGCTCCGCTAGTTCTGTTCTGTCAGCTAGGGTAGTGATATTAATGCTTTTCCGGTTCCTAAATAAATGTTTCGTTTCCCGGGAAAATTTTCCAGTATCCTTTATTGCGATCGTGCCTCCGACTTCTACTGCACACTCCGTAATACTGCGTGTAACATTATCGCTCAGTTCGTTCATTGTGAGCTGTACTTCCTCGGTTAGTGCTGAATATCCGTTCTGTAGCGCGATGCCGAATTCTTCAACTTTTTTACTTATTGTTAGCTCATTGATCGGCTTCTTTTGTACTAGCTCATTACGGTCCCTCCTCAAATCTAGCCTAATTTGTCATCTTGCCATACGGCGGTCACTATACTTCACCCTTCCGAGCACTTCCACTTGCTTGAAGATGCCAGGGTTATAGCATATTATGAAGTCAATTTCATTTATATGAATCCCATTTCTGCTCTTCCACGTCCACATACGGCTCGCCCATTTACAGAAGAAGGTATTCATTATGCGTAGGTTATTCCATTCGACGAACTCGATTAGTAGGTCCCGCCCGTTAATTCTACAACCCAGATTATAGTTCCCAACTGCCTTACCTCCAGCCTGCTTCTTGCCTACTTTAGCATTGAAGTCTATTAGTTCGGTATACTGTGTTTTTTATTATAGCCATTACCGATGCAATTTACTCATAGAAGCCTTCAACTAGCTGGTCGTCGTGGCTGGATGTGGGCGCGTAGCCCTGTACAACCTTGAATTTGTACCTCTTAATAAGCCTAATAAACGACCGGGTACTCTTTATTCCTCTATGTTACCAGCTATACTTTTATTGACTAGAAATCCCACTCCCACTTCTCTTCTGTCTACTAGGCCACAGTAATATCAGACGTGTCCATTTTTCAGCACTGTAAAGGCTTCAGCGGTCCACCTAACCTCGCTAAGCCCTATTACATCCCATTCGTTGCCGTCTAATTCCTCGAAGAAGACCTGTAGACTCGCCTCGCTAAATAATGTTCTCGTGTTAAACATTGCCAATTTCAAACTCGAATGGAGGCCTGTATGAAGCCATAGATTTTTAGTACCCTCTGTTGCGTCACAGGTCTGACCGCCGCCATGTATACATATCGGCCTTTGACCGGAATGAGATGCCTCATACATTTAGCATTATGAAATACACATTTGTATGCGTACAGCGGAAGCGCTAACGTCAATAAGTAGAACGTACGATGGAATACGAAGTCTCGAGGACTTCGTAATTGGTCTAATCCCGATTTTGAATCCATGACTTCGATACAAAATATCAGAAAATATTACAAGGGTGCATGAGACTGGACCTATTATCTGCTTTTCATGTATTTTCCATCAGTTCTGTAAAAGCAATGTCAAAAGCTTACTATCCCCTTCCCACCCTCGCGGATACAGGAAAAGGGATAGCTTTCGGTCTGGGTTCCATACTCCGGCAAGAACCTTTATTGGCTTCCAGGTGTCCCAGCAGGCCAGCGGCATAAAAGCACGCCCCGAATAAGGAAACTTTCACGAGCAGGCTACCACAAGAACTTTCATTAGGCCAATATGGGTAGGGCTAGGAGTCAGTTGAATATCTAATATGCATACCGGAGTAAATTACAGAATGTCCGTGTTCGGTTTTTTTTTCTTTCTACGCTAACGGGTACGCCGTGAGACCTCTGTCACAAAGAAATAGTGGCGGTTTTATTACAGTTAGCAACTTTTCAGTAAAAGCCATGCGACAAAATAGCTCCCTGAGGACAGCCCCCACTGCTCCTCAGTGACCGCAGGCACAAAGAATGGGATAAATAAAGTTTCTCATCCGTCTGTCCCTCCTCGAACTCGAAAATGTCGTCCTGCGTTCATATATTTCCAGAGTTTTATCTATTTTTTAGCTTTTCGGTGGCTTAGACAACAACGTCATAGCGTCTTTTGCAAGAAGAGACGATGAAAACACTTGAAAAAATTTGGGAACGTCAACAAAATAACTCATTAGCCTCCCCATACGTTGTTGTATGTATTTAATATGCTGATATTAGCGCATGAAATATTAGATAAAACAGAGTAGAACCAGGTGTACAACCAGCGCAGAAACGCTGTTTGATAAACTACGCTGCTATGACTGTGTTCGGGGCCCTCGTGGGGCACAAATTTATTGCGCACTTTAGTGTAGTTGCTGCTCGTACACCTCTACAGCATGTAATTCACACGCTTACTGGGGGCTTTTCAAGATGCAGTAAACACGGCTTCGCATCTGAAAAAAAAATTCACAGCATATCCACGGGGTGAATGATGATGAGTGGGCGAAGCTCCTGAGGGGAAATCATCGGTAAAACCGTGACTCTTCAGTGAAAGTTCGCCCACTACATCTGTGTCCGAACGTAACGTCTAGAAAGTCTCGCTTAAACCGCGCGTCGGCACCTTGGGGCTGAGCTCGCCTGATGCGTTTTGCAGACGCCTCACGAGCTCTCACTGCATCGGGGTCTGCCTGCCGATACGCGCGCTTTCTCGCCGCTTCCCGTTCTCTGACGTTTTGGAGATCCTCTTCGCGCCGCAGCCGTGCCGCTTCGCGTAGGGCAGGGTCCTCGCGCCGTTGCCGTGACGCTTGGGCCTCTCGTTCTCGAACGCTAGGATCTTGGCGGCGGCGTCGCGCAGCTTCACGGAGCGCTTCTGCCTGCCGGGCTCGCACATCTGCAGCCTTATCCATCGGGCGACTCCGAGCGCGTGCCAACAGCGAACAGATTTTATTACAACGCTCCCCGCCAACTACTAAACAATCCAAGAACTAAACTAGAGGTTGCCACGCCATCTAGTAAACAATCCGAGAACTAAACTAGAGGTGGCTACATACCTACGTCGAGGTTGGACAGACCCACGCCTTAAGGAGCTTCGCCCCTAAAAAGAGGGAAGGAAGAATACGCGGGAGAACACCATCTTCGGACCTGTGTCGACCTACGGCTCGGCAGCAAAGCGGCAGCATTCTGTTAACGTCAAATTTCATTGGAGGCCTCGCCCTACGATATACCATTTATGCATGACTTTGTTGCAGTATGCAGTAGATACGCGTGCAAACAAATTCATCGCACGCGCTTCTGCAAAGGTGCGCTGAAGACGCTAGGTGCGGCAAGACCCACCTAGAGGTGCACGGGTCTGCCGCGCTTAGCCCGGCAACCTTAGCTCTTCGAAGCCTATGGCACGGATTCGAACGAATAAATGGAAAACAAGAAAGTAAGCCATCCACGTCTGCGGCAATTCCATGATGTAGTAAGCTTTCAGCCCGAATAAAACTTTAACGGACGTGTTAGTGACAACTCGAAGTAACTGTGAACCGGTAATGACACTTAAAAGTGTAGGGGGGTGGCGGGGATCAGCATCGCCGGGGCAGAGAGCGCAGAGCCACCTCTAAGAAACACCTGAGGGGCATCAGGCCACCAATCCCCCCGTAGACTCCGCAGGTGGCGCCATCATTTGAAGAGCGCTGCCGCGAAGTTCCGCTTACGTCGGACTAGGAAAATCTGTCCCTTCCGGCTCCGACGTTTGTCGAGAAGTCATGGCCGGTAAAAACGTGCAGGTTCATACGCGCTTTCTGCGCCCTTTTGCTGTCCTCGCCGAGTTTAGGCTGCAAAATAACAATGCGAGTATGGGCGCGCCGCGATGACGTGGTTGCGGTAGCAAGTGGTGGTGTCTCAGCATTCACCGCCAATAATATCATGGCGGCAGTTCCGCTTCAGTTTGGAGAAAATGAGGAAAAAGATGTATCCGGTGATCATGCTCCGTACGCGGCCGACAAAGGCATTATGTTTGCGACTTAGGTATAGCTTGCGAAGCACATTAACAACGTAGGTGAATCCAAAGCGTGCATAAAGCGAGCCGCGATATTGGCGGTGAGATGTTTGAGTGGCGCCCTCTGGCTCTGACGTCGGCTTAGGGAATCGCGCCTCTGTCATCTGCTACACTCCGCTTGTGAGGGGTAGCAGGGCCTGTATTAGAAATTGTCCACTTTGATCCTTTCTAGTAATACAGTTATTTCTAGTAATACAAAGTAATACAAAGTAATACAAAGAAACACTTTATAGTAATACAAAGTATTTCTAGTAATACAGTTATTTATGCCAGCTTCTGACAAATATGAATAATTTCAAGCTCTATCCCCCAAAAGTTAGCAACACATGAGGGGAGAGAAAACAACTTTTTTCAGAACACCAGTAAGAAGATCGTGTGTAACTCGTTCTTTTTAGCTTATTCACGAGGTTCACCGCTCAGAGCTCCTCGAAGGGTATTTAAAATGAGTAGGCTCCCCCGAAATACTTTTGAAATGCTCTAATGAAGACTCAACAGTCTAATGCTATGTACAAGGCAGCAGGCCCTTACACGCACACCGCACAGCAGGAAATAAGGCGGCTGTCCACTATTTCTTTCGTTATTATTGACTTGTATCAGATAAAACTTTTTCTTTTGTGCCCTATGGTATAATATTTCTGCACCATCACAAACGTCATAGTAGTAGGTTTGGGGATGTTTGGGAGGCTCACAAAGATCGTGTGGTGTTTTCTTCAGGCGTATGACATAGTTCCCTCTTCACAAATTGTCTTTCGTTATGGCTGCGTGAAAGATGGTCACATCCACAGCGTGCGTTGTTTGTTCACATGAAAATACAGCTGGAAGGTTTGTGCTACGCCACCGCGATCGCGCCCAAGACGACGTTGTTTAGAGTACTCGAAGGCGGCTTTTGTTCTCCAAATTTCTACCCTGACCATCGTTATTATAACAAACTGACCCAAACAATTATGACATGATTATGGTGTTGAAGGCTTGATATACTCGCTAAAGAACGCAATAAACCGTATACGCGCATCTATTACAAGAATCAAAACCGACGGACATTTCCAAGCAGCTCTTTGTTTTCCAATCCTTCCAGGCGTGAAGAACAAATCCCGGTCTACTAGGAATGGCGTTCTAAGAATTGAAGAAAATTACTCAGTCTCTTGTTCTGGACTGAGGACCTCGTTCATAAAACAGCTCGATTTTAATAATGAATGTTTTTTCTGCTCCCTCCCTTACTCCTCCTCCTAGGTGGAGTTCTACTCTAACGCATGCTGAATCTCGGGAAGATAGGGCTGTGGGAAATGTACTGAAATATCCCTCCAGGTCTGAACAAATATAGTGTTACTGTATCTTTAACACAGACGTCACTCGTTTTGCTCAATAAACCTGCACACTGGTTACAAGCGTCGTATAAAACTAGCACGCGCCTATACACACAGGAGGTTATTTGGAACTCAACCTACAGTTTTGGCGGCCCATAGTGCATGTAGGCATACTTTCA
This sequence comes from Haemaphysalis longicornis, assembly GCF_048455015.1. Lineage (NCBI taxonomy): Eukaryota > Metazoa > Arthropoda > Arachnida > Ixodida > Ixodidae > Haemaphysalis > Haemaphysalis longicornis. Next base: position 207,461,845 of record NW_027526335.1, on the reverse strand, counting down.
TGCCATGACAACGTAAATTGATATGATCAAATACTTTCGAGCGGTAGGGAAGGTTTGAACGTTTTACTTTACATACGATTACCGGGAATCCTAACGCCTTCTGCCGAAGTCGACAGCCCCGAACGTCTAGAATTGCATGTAGGCATACTTTCATGCCATGACAAAGTAAAGTGATATGATACAATACTTTCGAGCGGTCGGGAAGGTTGCAAAATTTTACTTTAGATACGATTACCGGGAATCCTAACGCCTTCTGCCGAAGTCGACAGCCACGAACGTCTATAACTTGTTTTGGTGTTGTATTGTCACTGTTGTCGGGTGCTGGCAGCTGGCTGTTCCCTTTGTTCGAAACATTGCTTAAAACATAAGCTGACGCCTAGCTCCGACTCTTCGCGCTTTGTACGAGGCCGGCTTCGCAAGGAATGGGGCGATGCCGGCAATGTTTCTTCCGTAGCGGTATCCAAAAAAATACTTTGACTCACGCCTTGAGCTAGTGTATGCGATTTTAAGTCTACTATGATAAAACGTTACGCACACGGTGCAAAATCTGGTGCGTACAAGCATCGGACTTCAACCGAGTGCAAAGACACAGCAGGGAAAGCGAGCCCGAGTGAAGCAGACGACCAATGCGATAATCCCTAAGCTGACGTCACACAGGCGCGCTTCGCAGCGCCGCCTGTGGTCGCGCTCCCCGCCAATAGCAGCCGCGGAGTCAGCGGCGGAAACGCTGGTAATAAAACATGGCCGCACACCTGCTGCTACAGCTCGTAGAAAAGGAAATGAGAAGGGCCGGTTGGCGCTGGACGGCTGACGAGAGCAGTATAGAGGGGTTTTAGCTACTGCCAGACGGGCTCGATAACGTGTTTATATTTGCGCCTGGCCTAAAAACGACTGTGATTGTGTGATAGGTGAGCTTTCTATCCTTGTAGTACGACAAAAGGGGGAGGGGCGTGAACGCGGTCAAACACGAGTAGGCAGGACAAGGGTGGTCGCATTGGATTCTGTTCGGCTCGTCTATAAAGCTCTACTACCCAGCGTTCAAGTCAACTGCATGGGCCAGCAAGAAATTTCATTGCAACCATTTGAGTTGAATTCACAACCAAGTATACACTTGTACTCATGGGCGTTTCCAGAATTTTGCCTTGAGGTGAGCAAACCCATTGTATTGAGGAGGAAGCAGAAGAGTGTGAGGGGTCGGGGCAATTGTGCCGGGAAGGCTTAAGGTGGGAAAGTGCCCCTCTTGCCCCCGCCGCACCCCCATTTGCTGATGTCTATGGTTGCAGCGGACGTGCGTTAGTGCATGCCCACCGTTGAATTGACCTCGGTAGTCCTGATGCGCAACAGCGGTAACGTAGACGAGCGATTTTGCGCCCACGTGGTTCAGCATTCAGGAATATATTTATATTGTTTACCGTTTGGACTATTCATAATTACGGGCTGATCACCCAAGAGCAAATGTGAGCTGGTATCAGCTTGCCGCAGCTCACATTTACTGTTTCGGAGGTAAATGCAGCAGCCTAATATGGAAGCATATTAATGATGCCAGTGCAAGCGGCTCGCCAAGCTTTGCCGCCAACACAGGCACCACTCCAGGCATTTATCGGTGGAGGAGGAGGCGGTTCCAGGTTTCAGGCATGCAATGAATCTTAAATTTTCAATGCTATTGATATGCTGTTAAATACGTAGCTGCGTATTACGAATGAAAGATTTGTATTAGGTGCTTGGGATGTGGAGAGATGTGGACAACGTAATTTGTGAACGCCCCAATATACAGAGAAATGCTTTGAACATTAAGAACAGTAGGACCTCTTTTTATGCAACAAATACAACATGAATGGTACAAGTAATAATACCTTCTTATATATATAAAATATACAGCACTTTCTAATAATGAACGTTATATATAAAATTGGTTCACACATGACGTAGTGACCAAATACGTGCCAGAGCTGATCGTCACTGCATTCTCCTGCCAGGGCCGTGTTCCTATTCTGGCCTTCTACTACTTTGCAATCAGGTGACCATTCGCAATGCCTTCTCGGTGGTTGCCTTTGCATCACTGGCCTAGAGCGCGGTTTTGGATTTGTGATACTTTGATACGCTTTTAAAATACTTCGGAACCACTCCCTTCCTGAAAACCTCTCTCCCACTCCCTCTCTTGCTGTAGCGACAGGTCGTCGACGTTCACGACGTGCTAATCAGTTCCGATAATGTCGGTACCTTCTAAATTATTTTCGCAAACATGCGCATACTTACAGAAAAAGGTAAAGCTGGCCGCTTCCATCCGCTGTATACGGCTCCTGCGCTAGAGTTTGGCGGCATGCAGCGCCCCCTCGGGTCCGACACGTCTGGGTAGTACAAAAGCAGACGACCATCGCCGCCCTCCATGTGTTTTCTATTACAAGACAGAGTAACAGTTGGTTGTGCTTAGTTTATTCGCTTTGTGGCGCGTTTAAATGACTTCATACTGTATGAAATAGCTCTTAAAGTAGTTGAAGAGGAGCGCTACAAAATATTATCCGCTAAAGTAAGCCGATTCTTCTGCTTTCTTCTGAGCGTGCTGTCGCGGTCATCGCGGTGGGGGAGAGTATCGCCAGGTCGGGTGGTCTAACTTCCTGACGACAATTGCCGTTCTTTCTTGTTGCGTGCGGTCGACAAACGAAAGTTCCCGAGTAGCAGAAACACGGAACGCTGCTCATCCTAGAGCCTGAGGTAACTGCAAAAGGTTGCTTCATCGGGAGCATGTAATCGTACGCAAGAATAGCGCAGCCGACTCAGCTGACATTCCTAGCCTTGCACCGCCTTGAAAACGAGTATAAATTATGTTTTGTATTTTCGCAAAGTGAAATATTCCGGCGTAACATTTGACGCCGCACGATTTATAAACGCAGGGTACGTGTATACTAGCGAGAAGTGAGGCAATATCGTCAAAGAAACAAATTAGGCGCTATTAAAGGACGCAAAACAAGCACCAAATCGCGCGCCCGCTGCCTGCAGAGATGTGTACTTCTATATTTGTATAACACAACACAGCCGCACACACGGCGCCCAGCCCCGAATATTTACATGCGATCATCACCGACTCTGTTGGTTATCTTATAGTGCAGGAGTCGTCGCTAACAATCTGAACGCCGACACGCCAGTTTTGTCCTCAAATGAAGTTAAACAGCGAGACAAGAACAGAAAATTGGTCGCTTCCAGTTGAAGTGTTCCCCATCTTCACACTTCGCCAGGTTATTGTCAAATATTATTAGCAATTAGCTGAATTTCTTCTCTTTGCATTGAAAGATCCCGTTCCACTCCCAACGGATTTGCCGTCCACCCCTCCGACGTGTCGGCTGCATGTAACTCGGCCCTACACTTCGAAACGTTGATAACCCTCACTTCAGCCTATTAAGTGCGAACTGGCAATATATAATGCAAGAGCGTAATTAAGTAATGTAAGAGCAAATATGGAAAGTGAGCGGCCTCTCAGTTCGCCCGACTACTTTGTTTTACGGCCACTAACTTCGGAATCGCAAAACAGATTTCACGCTTATGACGCTCGCCGCATATTGCCACTGAGACACGCAACAAACGGCAAGCTAACGCTACACTATGTATTCGTAACTTCGACGCTAACGAGCACTGTTTAATAAAAGTGCACGCATAGTGCGCAGCTACGCAAAAGTGCGCCGCCCCGCAGCAGACGAGCCTGCGGTCCGCCGGACTCGCTGGCTTTTTAAAGTGCGATCATCGCCGATTGCGTCACTCTTCTTTTTTGATCGGCTGTTGTTGAAAAGTCTTTGTCACGAAGTATATCAGTTTTAACAAGAAGCTTTCACGTCAAATTTCACTTCATACGACCATCGATCGGTGAACCTACGAGTGGCAGAGCGCCATGACCGTCCCGGCAGTTTCATCGGCGCTGTAAACGTATTTAGTGCTGCAACGCTTTTTTCCCTAATGCCAAGTTGATCGCCGGAAGAGATCACACGCGCCGCGAATGGGCTGGTGACCATGTGGCTGCCCTGCTGGAGAACAACGTCAGCCTCCACGTCTTTACGGATGGGTTGGTGCTCCCCCGCACGGGCAACGCGGCAGCCGCCTGCACTGCCCCGGCACTTGGCGCCAGCCGGGAGTGCCGCCTGCCCTTCCCCGCCTCGTCCACCACCGCGGAGCTGGCCGGCCTGCACCTGGCCGCGGACTGCTGCTCGAGCGGGCAGGCCCAGACTGCAAAGCCCTCGTCCTCACAGACTCCCGGCCAGCCCTCCTGCGGCTGCAGTTGGCTGACCAACCGGGCAGCTCTAGTGGACACGTGGAGCGGTCGCTGGTGGCCAAGCTGCACGCGGTGGCCTCTCGCGGCTGCACTGTGCAGCTACACTGGCTGCCGGCCCACATGGGCATCCCGGGCAATGAGGCGGCCGACGCTCTGGCCAAGGGTGCCCACCAGCCAGGTACCCCCGCCTCCCAGGACGTGACGGCGTTTGACGCCCCGCGCCAAATCCTGGCCCGAATGGCCCTGACCAGACACCCCGACCCCCGAGTAGTTTCTGGCCAGGCCCCGCCTGTTTTGCCAGGGCGCCTCACCAGGGACGTCCGGAGCCTGCTGCTGTGGATGCGCCTCAACTGTTGCGAGGTGGCGGCCCTGCTGCACCACCAAGGACGACGCGCCTCCCCCGCCTGTGCCGACTGCCGCGAACCCGAGACGCTGGATCACCTGCTCCTGTCCTGCCCCTAGCACGCAGCACACAGAGCAGTGCTGCAGGCTGCACTCCAGCGTCTCGGAAGACCCAGACACAACCTGCAGGACCTGCTGTTCCCGACGGGTCCTGCCAGCTCCCGTCGTGAAGTGTTCAGCCACCTCCTGGCATTCCTCGAGGCCACTGGACTAACCCAACGCCTGTAGCTGAGGCTACTGAACACACACTCGCGCCGAACACTCGTTCCGCTGTCGCCTATGTAATGCCCTTCCCTCCCCCCTCTTTTCTTTTTCTTTTATTTTCTCTCTCTCTCTCTCTCACTCACTCTTTTCGTTCTGTCTTTCTCTTTCACGCCTTTTCTATACCACCCCTAACTTCCTCCCAAGTCTTTTATCCCCTCTTCCCCTCCCCACCGCACTGAGTTGTATGCTGGTGAGCTCCCTACTGAGCTCAATAATATCCGCAGTGCACTTTCCTTTCCTTTCTTCCACCTAATCACTTCTCTCTCTCTCTCTCTCTCTCCCTCCATTTCTCTCGAACCTTGGCATTAGTCGTAAAAAAGACGAGCGACCCTTTTTCGTTCATACATCCGTGTCCGGATTGGCAGCGTCAAAAGGCACGTCTTAAGCTCAGTTGATCCGAAGTTCCATGTCGTCGAAGTTCTACGAGGTGTACAGGCGCAGAAAGTTCGTGCGACGCTGACGATAGAAACTTTGATTAGAGAAATGTCAAAGGCAGCCTCTGCGCAGGGCCTTCGGGGTGCTGCGGCTCATGCGGGCCTAACTGCAGCGACAGCCCGTATAGGCGCCGGACACTCAAGTTTGCCCGAGAGTGCAGCGCCGCCTTTCGCCGCCGCTTAGCAACTTTGGGTTGGTGGAAGGTGCGACCAGCCCTTCAGCGCACGTGAAAACGCGCGCTGCGTGGGATTCCAATATGTGTGGCGGAAGATTTTTTAATAAACAGTTATAATGGCAAGTTGCAGTGCCCGAAAGGTTCAATATGCTGCAGGAAAGAATTCGTTGCAGCGCCGCTACAGCTGCGTGAAGGACTGCCACAATCACGAAGGGCAACCTGGCATCGTTCTGTACAGGTTTCCCGGGCAGCCGTGGGAGAAGGAGCGTCGCATTAAATGGGATTCGGTGGTACGAAAACCAAGATAGCTGTGACATTTTTTTGTCAAAGGAGCAAAATTGTGAGCACGATTACCGTTTATGCGCAGCGCAGACGCGAAGTACCGTAAAACTAAAATGTTTGCTTTTATTGTTCCATACACATCGCAGACTGCGATACTTGTGAATCGCATGCCACCGTATTTGCATAACACAAGATATTACGGTTTCTGCCACTATTGTTTCATTAGGAGTAACCTTTTTCTTCAGCGACACTCATGGGACCGAATGGACGCCGAAAGGCGGCACAAGCATATGCTCACAGCACTTCGCGGGTGGTGCCAAAAACAATGTCAAGACGCATCCCGCCTAATGCCCTATTTTGTTCCCCGAAGTGTACAGATTTTGGCCACGCATTCCAAGCGAGAGCGTGGCAAGATATCAAAGGCAAGGTGACCTTCAGACGCGTTGACTCCTTTAATGCGTTTTGTGGGAAAAGGAGGAAATACTTAAAAAGGAGGAAACAAAATCCGGTATTGTCGATATTCGTGTCGCGCCACTACTGTAACACCCGAGTGTGTTATGTTGTCTGGGAATCTAAAACTGGTGTGGTTATCGTACACTGCCTTTGTCGAATGTACATTCTCTTAGTGCGGAAAATATTCGCCTCTTGGGCGAGGTCTAGGTTTGTGTAGCTGGAAGCGGCGATAAATGGGCTTTGGGCAAGCAAGTTCGTGATCTACAGCTCACTCTTTCCTACGGCGGTACACAGGAACACTGACAGCCTCTATGTTGCACTGCGACACTACATCTGTCTCATTTGCACATGAAAGTCTCTACAGAGCCCCGGTTCTGTCTCTAAACGACGTCCGCACAAATGGAAGGTGCGTGGCCAGCTTCAAGCAGTGATAGTGGCGGCAAATTATCCTTTACTCAAGTACTCGTTCAGTACGAAGGATAACGTGAAGCGGGCGTTGCCTTGAAATGCAATCTACTTCGTAGCATTTGGCTTTCATATTGCCGTGTGCTGTTTATCCTTTAGTTTGCTTGTAGACGCAGTCTGACTAGTAAGTCGTACTCTAGCGATACTAGCGGAATTTTTGTAATATGGGCTCACTCTCCTCGATGTGTTCACGAGATACAAAAAAAAAACATTTTTAGGGTGCCATCGTATGCACGTCGCTGTAACGTGTGAACCTTCCTTTTTTGCAGATAAAGCTAAAGCCCATACGGAACAAATGGTGTACGAGGATGCAAACCACACGTGTGGCGTCTTTTTGACGTCCAATCAATTACCTTTGGCAAACACGTATACCTATAGTAAGTTTTATTACTCAGGTTTTCTTCGCAACCTTACTTCCCAATTATTATTCTACAACTTTCTAGAAATGCTGCTCACTTTCCTTGCAACTTTGGTCTCTTATTCTCATATCTCAAAATTCAAAACCACAGAATGTTTGTTGTTTTGTGATGCAAAAATAGTGCCACAAATAAAATTATTTCCAGGGTCTCTTTTAAAGGAATCCTGACACGAGATTTCAAGGCGGAGATAACTGTGGTAGACCCTTCCCTTGCATATGGAGGGAAGGGTCTCCCCGGAAAATATCGACTGTAACCGTTCACTAGAACAATGTTTGTGGGGCGACGCATCACAAAGCACCTCATGGTCATCCGTGGCGTCAAGCGATCCATAATTGTATAGCCCATCCGCAGGAGAACCATCACCTCACTGCGGATTTGACGGGGACGGTCGCCTTCGCCTTGGGGGATGATGCCACGGGGCACAAAGGCGGGCATTGACCCATGCTGCCATGACTCAAGACAGATGACGAAGAGGACGACAAAGACGGGACTATGTCCTTCTGCGCAGTACCTCATGGCGGCTATGTTCATTTTGTAAATACGCCCATCGCATCTGTTTGTAAATTGGCCACTTCCCACAAACCATCAATTGCCTCATCTCTTTTGCTGCCATGTAAGACATTTTAATCAATTTTAGTATTTCAGCGCACGACCAAACTCAGAAAGGATACCCTTCGACATCAGCATCAGCATGACACGTTGGGCTCCCCGCAGAACACCGGCGAGTTATTGGCTCTAGGGACGTAGCCAAAGCGCTGGTTGCTGCTTTCGCGCACTGCTCCGCCCTGTGAACAATATCAGAATTTTGTGGAGTGAGGTCATGCTGCCGAAAAGCAAGCGACAACGGCCTATCTAGTCGTGCGCTTCGCCGCGTTCATACCGGCTGTGGTGCGACGAGAGCAGGGACATGAACAGCGTCTTTCTGTCATGGCGGTAGCCTCGGAAGTCATTTTATCGGAACAAAAACTGAAACAAAGAAACGAAGCTTTCGGTAATCCTGTGCTGCGTAATCGACAATGTAATGTACCAGTCTATGATCAGTGGGCTGGTAGGAACCCACAAAATAAACGTAACTGGCAAATTTCCTGTGCATTCCTTTAAAGCTAACCTAATTTACAATTGTGTTCAGAGCTACAAACATGTGAACTTTCAGCCGGGGTCTTGTTCTAGGAATTGTAACGCCTAAAAAGCCTTAACCAGAGAACTTGCAAACCATTCCGTTGCATGCGCCAATTTGCACAGTGTAGTAGCTAGCTCATCTAGGTAGTAGTACGTTTACGCAAGTGATACTACATTTACGGATGTGTGAGCTGCATATTAACGCGATTAATCAGGTCAGATATTGAGAAGAAGCCTTGTTTCTTTAGAAAACGTTACACTTCTTTAAAGATATCGCAATTTGATATACTCTGCTTAGCAGAAAGGCGTGAACGGTTAAGTCGTCCTTAACGTGGCACTGTAAATGTTTAGCAACTGTTGTCAGACGGGCTATTATATAAAAACGATTACGTATGGCTTCGTCAATTAGTAGGCTGAGCTACATCAGATATTACAAGCCTGCATGTTTATCTAGCGATGATATATGTTTACGCTGCTCTAGCGCGCTATGGTGCCACCGCTGAGCGGATATCTCTGGCGCTCTTAGGTGATGGCTTAAGTGTGTCGATGCGGCTGGAGCCAGTCAAAAAAATGAAGGCTCCAGCATTCCGGATTTTGCTTATCAGCGCCACACTCGGCCTTCCGCATTTAACATAACCCCTGTATGTTAAATACGTTTTTCCACGACGTGGAGGAGGCCTCATGTGGGCTTCCGATTTTTCGTTGGAAATCAGCGGATCACATCAGTCGACCGCTCCAACAGTACAACCAACGGATTCCAAACGTCCAGCGGTGTTGTTTAACACCTTGCCGTCCGATCAGAACCGTCTGGACCCTAAAAGCTGGAACCCATGTGTTCAACGCAGGCAGCACCGCTGGGCCTACAAATCAGGCATAGCGCCCCAAGACGGCGCCACATCGCAGCCACCGGCCATGCCAGCAAGCGCGTAACCCCAACTCCCAGCACTGGTTCCCACGTGGATGACATGCGATTCGACCAGCACAGCGGCTGCAGCATTCCCCCAGGAAACCCCTTGATCGAAGTGTTATGCTCCCGTCAAAAGAACACGGAATCGTCGCCCCAGCGGAAAGCCACGACAGCATCCAACCAAGCACGAGGCAAGCCAATCATAGCTCTGACAACTGACTCTCCGGACAACCCATCGGAACGACTCCCAAGAGATTATACGATCGCTTATCGGCCATGGTCGGAACTCAACGTTCCCAGCGGAACTCAACGTTCGAGACAAATCCAGCGCCAGCAACAACCCCCCCCCCCAACAATTTTATGCCAACGTAATATCCAAGTGCAAAATACACACAATCTCGTTGATGGAAGCACCGCCTATGAGGAGCACGCACCCACACTGACCACGATCAAGACCACAACACTCGGAGCAACAGGCTACGAACTCAAGCCATATATATTAAACCTCTGCAGGACACCTGGCGCGGTGTAATCCACGGCCTGGATTCGAACGTCACCTACGATACACGCCTCAAACTGCTCCAAGCCAACAAGCCTCAGCTCCTATATGTCCGGTTAATGGGCCGCACCTCCTCGGCGTTACTGACATTCCAAGGCCTCCACGTACCATTTTGTGTGAAGTTCTGAAGCAATCTCCACCACTGTCGCCCCTTTCGGCGCACCGTGCAGATTTTCGGCAGTGCGGTGATATTCTAAGTCAACAAGACCTGTGTCCCAACCCCAAACAACCTAAATGCCCTGACTGTGGGCTGAGTGACTCCCCAAAGGCCCACGCGTGTTCGCCAAACTGCAAACTGTGCACACTTCCGCACACCCCTGCCGGTAAATTGGTTCCAGGGCACCCAGCGTGCAAATCTTGTGCCACCTTTTCCGCTGCCGCCTTGCCATTCACTAGAGCCGACGACCCACAACAGGTGAGCTGGTCTGCCATAGTATCAGGCACTCCTACTGCTCAAGCCAACCCTCCCCTCTCTACGCGTTCGCTCCACCCTTCACCTGTCCCCTCTATCCCCCAGTTCCCTCCGCAGTAGAGCAGCTACTAGCGGAAATAAGCAGACAACGTAACAATGCGGCCGCGTATAGAAGCTCTCGAACCAGCCAACACCGCAACCTAGCAATACCGAAATAAAGCTCCAACCACCCCCCCGTCCTTACTACCACCTTCTGACATCCTCTAACGCCCGACCTCGCCACGCCCCTCATCAATGTCGATGTCGTTCCCTGTTCGATGTCATCCCCCATCCTGATCTGATTACAAAACTACTCGCAATTTGCATTGAACAAAAAGTAGTCGCATGGATAGAATGTTACTAATGTTAAGAAATAGAACACAGTGTGTCGCCATAACAAGTGTATCTCCGAAGAGTTGGACGTGTACTCTGGAGTTCCACAGGGCTCTGTACTGGGCCCTCTCCCTTTTTTTAGTATATATAATTGATATTTATCTTACTGTTGAACCCCCTATTCATAATAAATTATTTGAGGGCGACTACGTGGTATACCGAGCTATTAATACCCGAGATGACCAAACAAAACGATGCTTTGCACTCAATTGAGACATGGTGCACAAAGTGAGGTTAGGAATAAATGCTACTAAGGCAACTTCTATTACATTCAGCAACAAAAAGAGGCCCCTCGGCTTTACCTATTCTTTAGGTAAAGCTACCATCAACAAATCTGATAGGGTTAAATATCTAGGCGTCACACTTACCAGTAACCTCAGTTTGGAAACGCACATTGATAACGTTTGTCAGGGTACACTTAAGAACTGGGCATTTTTTAAAAGAAAGTTGCGCAATACCCTTCCTGCTCTGAAATTAAACGCTTATAAAGCACTAGTACCACCTAAGCTGGAATATGCAGATGCCATTTGGAGCCCTTACCAACAATACTTGATAAGTAAAATTGAACGAGCACAAAATTTAGCTTTGCGCTTCATTTATTCTGTTTATTCGCGTTACTCGAGCGTAACCACTTTACCTCCAAAACCGCAAACCTCCAAAAACTCGAGCAGCGTAGGGTCATATCTAGCTTAAAATTTTTTTATCAGGTTTACTACGGTCACGTCAAATTGTCGCGGAAATACTACATCCAAAAGCCTTTCAAACATTCAGCGAGAACGCATCACGGTAAGACTATTAGGCCACCGATTAGTTACATTAATTTGCATAAATTTTCTTTGTTTCCTCGAGCAATTTCTCACTGGAATATGTTACCTGAAGGGACCGTGAACTCTGTGTCGTTAGAAGTGTTTTCTCAGCGTATTGATAATATAAGCTTTGGTTGAAGTGTTGTTTCAAAATTGGAAGCCATTATCATTTTGTTTTCTTTTTCACAAGTGATTGTGTAAGCATATTTACGCCTCCACCTATGTGTGTTGTACGTTTTAAAATTACGTCAAGCAACACTGATGTATTTTTGAGTTGTATGTTGAATTTTTGCCAATGTATTTCTTTGTCTTCACTCCTGCATGGGCCCGAGAAGGACCTGCAGTATCTGTAAAAAAACAAGAAAATCACAACTCAGATCATTTCCATAATTGAAAAACACAAACAAAACGTTCAAAGAAACCACTGACTCCCTACTTCGCCTACTGAATCCATTACCCAACGTCTTACTGTCCTAGAACAAGCAAGCTAGACGACCGTCGATCCCCAAGACGACCGTCGATCCCCTACTAAGCCACGTGCTGAAGAAGAAGTAGAAACACGCGTGGCGGCGCGAGAGAGAGCTCGGTGGCAGCGGGACTAGGGCGTTCCTTTTTAGTGAGGCACAAGTTCGCCTTTTAATAAATCTGTTTGTCCTTTTACCACCAACGTCATCTTCTTGAGTTTGTGCCACGATACACTGGTGGAGGTGCGGGGTATCTTCAACCCCATGCTTTCGACTCCTCCTGCTTCGCGAGCATCAAGCCCCAACAAGCCGGCACCTGTCTACACCCCGGTTCATCGCAGCAGACGTCGACTGCTAGGCCTCGCTCCTGAGTTCTCGAATCTTCCCGAGAAGAAAGCGTCGGCTCGTCACGCTCGTCAAGAACCACCGATGGAACAAGCGCAAGCTTCACAGGTGACTTTCTAACCACACGTGACTTTCCAACATCCGCGAGAGCCTGAAATCTTTCATTGTGACTTGTTCGAAGACGTGGAGGACTGGTTCAATCAGTTCGAGCGCGTCGCTTCGTTCAATCAGTGGAACGAGGTTCAAAAACTGCAACAAGTGTACTTTTCTTTGGATCACGATGCGAGAACATGGCTTGAAAATCGAGAAGGGTCTTTGCGAACGCGTGCAGAATTTTGTCAGGAGCTACGGGAAGCATTCTCCAGCACGGACCGGCGAGAGCACGCAAAACGGCTTCTTGAATCGCGCATTTAGAAACCGAATGAGAGTGTGATCATGTTCTCCGAGCACATGGCGCGCCTGTTTCGGAAAGCGGACCCCGACATGTCTGAACCCAAGAAGTTGCGCTACCTAATGCATGACTTTAAGGAGCAGCATGTACGGAACCCGGGCTTGTACGGAACCCTCCGCGTACTGTACGCGAATTTGTAAAGGAGGCTACGGCCATCGAAGGAGCACTCCAGGACCGATGCCGCCAGTACGATCGCTCAAGCAACGCATCGTTGGTGAATACTGCTGTTCTGTCTGCCGTCAACGAGAGCTCCCTGCGTGACCTCGTCCGCTCGATCGTACGCGAAGAACTCCAGAAACATAATGTCCATGCCAACCAGCCAGTTCGAGTTTCTGTTGCGGAGGTCATACGAGAAGAAATACGCCAGGCACTTGCACTACCCGAACAGTACCCGGAAGAACCACAAGTGAACTACGCGAATTTCTTAGCTCGCGCACAGTCCGAGCCACAAGTGAGCTACGCGAATGTCTTGGCTCGCCCACAGTTTCACAGGTCAACGGAACCACGTCGACAGCCATTTGCTGGACCAGGGCCTCGGCCCGAGCCCAGACCCCATCCTCAGGTATGCAAGACGGACGTATGGCGTTCTGCTAACAACCGGCCGCTGTGTTATCACTGCGGTGAAGCAGATCACGTCTACCGTCGCTGCCCGTACCGAGAAATTGGACTTCCCGGTTTTTCGCCATCTGCTCCCCGCCCCCGCTTTGGTGAACGACCTCCACAAATTGAAGATTATCTTGCGACGAGAGCAACTGCCAGGCTTCGGCCGCATTCACCGTCACCAGGTCGTGCAAACAGCCCACCCAACGTTCATCGAAGCCGTCAGGACGTGCCCAAACTAAAAGCGGCAACCTCAGGAGGCAAGGTTGCTAAGGACGACAGCTACCAAGCCCCTTCAAAGACCCAGACGAACGATCCGACAAGGTTGACGTGTGAGGAAAGTGGCGACGACGTGGTGACCTGCGGTCCAACGGCGCTGACAACCGAAGAAAGCGGCGATGAAGTCGTCAGTGCTGAACAGCCTCTTTTTGTCGACGGGCACGCAGTGACTGCTTTGGTGGACACTGGTGCGGACTTTTCTATAATTAGTCAACGTCTCGCGGCACGCTTACGAAAACTTAAAACCCCGTGGACCGGACCTCCCCTCCGTTCGGCTGGTGGACATCTAATAGAGCCCGTTGGAAAATGCACTGCCAGAGTTCGCATCGACGCTTCAAATTTTGTTACCTCATTCATCATTCTGCCGCAGTGTTGCAAAGACCTCATATTAGGCATGGACTTCCTGGGGGAACACAAAGCCGTAATAGACCTCCGCGAGCGTTCCGTCACATTTTCGACTTTCTGTGTACCTTCAGAACTCAAAGAGAACCTATGCTCGGCGTTACGGGTTATCGATGACAGGGTTACTTCGCCACCCCGATCTTATGCCCTTGTATCGGTCAAGTGCGACTCGTCATGCTGCGGGGATGGCATAGCAGAGCCGAATAGCGCTCTTTTTCTAAACCTTGGAGTCGGCATTGCTTGGGGTATAGTGCACCTAAATGATGGTTGCACCGCGATCTTACTTACAAACTTTGGACATGAGCGTCAGCAAATCCCGAAAGGTACCGCCGTGGCAAGCTTTCAGAACATCGCTGACGCCGCAGAATGTCTCGCGTTGCACACAGAAACATCAGACACGGAGCGCTCGCCCCCCACTCTCGATATTTGTCCAGACCTGCCACCCGAGAAACAGCAAGGGCTTCTCCAGTTATTGCTGGAATTTCAAGATTGCTTTTCTTCGACAACAAGGGTTCGCCAGACACCGCTAACAAAGCACCGCATCGTTACCGACGACAACCAAAGGCCCATTCATCAGAATCCTTACCCTGTCTCCCCGAAAAAACGCGATGCCATACATCAGCAGGTGCAACAAATGCTCTAGGACGATGTAATTCAGCCATCTCAAAGCCAGTGGTCGTCACCGGTGGTCCTGTGCGGAAGAAAGATGGCACTCTACGCTTTTGCGTTGACTACCGAAAGCTGAATGAAGTCACAAAAAAGGATGTGTATCCGCTCCCGCGCATTGACGACTCTCTGGACAGACTGCGCAATGCGCGCTACTTTTCGTCGATGGACCTAAGAAGTGGTTATTGGCAGATAGAAGTCGATGAGCGGGATCGTGAAAAAACTGCCTTTGTGACACCAGAGGGACTTTATGAGTTTAAAGTTCTCCCCTTTGGATTGTGTTCCGCTCCGGCAACATTTCAGAGGATGATGGACACTGTTTTTACCGGCTTGAAATGGCAAACGTGTTTAGTCTACCTCGATGACGTTGTCGTGTTTGCCGAAACCTTTGACGAGCACCTGAAACGGCTGACTTCTGTCCTTCTGGCCGTCCTTTCCTCTGGACTCTCTTTGAAGCCTGAGAAATGCCATTTTGGCTACGAGGAGCTCCGTTTTCTGGGCCATGTTGTTAGCCGCCAAGGGATCCGACCTGACCCTGACAAAACTGCAGCCGTCGCTGACTCCCTGTGCCTACAGATAAGAAGTCCGTGCGCCGCGTCTTGGGCCTGTGCTCCTACTACCGACGTTTTATACGGGCCTTTTCGCACACTGCTGCCCCACTGACCCAACTAACACGAAATGACTCGAGTTTTGTTTGGGCTAAACAACAGCAAGCGGCTTTTGACGAGCTCGAGCAACGCCTACAAGCTCCACCTGTGCTCGCGCATTTTGATGAAAATGCCGACACGATGGTCCACACAGACGCAAGCAACGTCAGACTCGGAGCAATTCTCGTACAACAGCAAGACGGTGCGGAAAGGATTATCGCTTTCGCGAGCAGGGCCCTTTCCCGCACAGAGTCCAACTACTCCACCACCGAAAAAGAATGTCTTGCTGTTGTGTGGGCTGTAATGAAGTTCCGCCCTTACCTTTATGGCCGGCCATTTAAGGTCATTAGCGACCACCACTCGCTGTGCTGGTTGACAAACCTCAGGATCCCATCGGGACGTCTTGCACGCTTGAGCTTATGGCTTCAAGAGTTTGACATGACTATTGTATACAAATCCGGCCGGCTACATTCGGATGCTGACTGTCTTTCCCGGGCGCCAGTGGAAGCAGCGGACACTAACTACGAGGACGATGACGTGTTCGTCGGGGCTGTAGACATCATCGCAATGTCCGAGAAGCAGCGGCAAGATCCAGAACTGCGCCTATTGATTGACTATCTGGAAGGGCACACATGGGTCGTACCAAAAGATTTTGCAAGAAGCTTGCCGTCCTTTTCGTTACGCAGTAGCGTTCTCTACAAGAGGAACTTCGCCTCTAGCGGCAAAGACTACCTACTGGTAATGCCCACAAGTCTCCGCGACGAAGTACTGCTGGCCTGCCATGATTAGCCAACTGCTGGCCACCTTGGCTACGCCCGAACACTGGCGAGAGTCAAACAAAAGTATTACTGGCCAAAGCTTTCAGCGGCTGTTAAGCAGTACGTACGGACGTGTCGGGACTGCCAGCGCCGAAAATCGCCTCCTGGCCGCATGTATGTAGACGTCGAGCACATGACGTGGGACGCCATTTTGCCGTATGTAACGTTCGTGTACAATAGGGCACCGCAGGAAACGACGCGAATGACTCCATTTCGTGTCCTCTACGGTCGTGACGTAGACACAATGCTAGACGCGATGCTGCTCCACGTTGAAAATGAGGATGACTGTTGTGCCCAACAGATCACGCAGCGCGCAGAAGAGGCAAGACAGCTAGCCCGTGTCCGCATCAGGGACCAGCAGCACCGCGACGCAAGCCACTACAATCTGCGCCACAGGCACACGGAATTCCAGCAAGGTGATGAAGTTTGGGTATGGACACCTGTCAGACGCCGCGGGCTCTCCGAAAAGTTGTTGAGAAGATACTTCGGACCTTACAAAGTGTTGAGACGACTAAGCGACGTTACGTACGAGGTCGTACTATCCAGCCATGTTTTCCCGGCCCGTCGCCAGCTTCGACCAGAAACGGTTCATGTAGTGCGCATGAAGCCCTACAATACAAGGTAGCATTCTGCAATTACGCCCAAAGGTACCTGACACAAATACTCCCTTTTGCGCATCGGGACGATGCGCCATTAGGGAGGGCGGCTAATGTCACGGCATGGCCTGTTGCACGCGCCCGGCCACAAAGAACAAAGAAAGAAAGGATTCCTCGCGGAGCAACCAACCAATCAACAGCGGCCAACCAACTAAGCCACGTGCTGAAGAAGGAGGGACACGCGTGGCGGCGCGAGAGAGAGCTCGGTGGCAGCGGGACTAGGGCGTTCCTTTTTAGTGAGGCACAAGTTCGCATTTTAATAAATCTGTTTGTCCTTTTACCACCAACGTCATCTTCTTGAGTTTGTGCCACGCAACAATATCAAAAGGTAAACCCCAAAAATCTCGAGACGGTTCACCTATTCCAATTACGGAACGGTGTGGGAAGTCGGCATACATTCTAGCTTACAAGAAATTGCGCAAGGGTGTATATTGGATATGTGCGCTCGGTCGGGATATACTATTTTTCTTAGTTTCTCGGTTCGCATAGAGGAATAATAGTAGGGGCTGAAATTTTTTGTTGTGTAACCCTAAAGTTCTAGTGCTGTAATTGTTCCGTTGATTTACTGTTTGAACATTCCCAGCAGCGCCTCCAGCAACGCGTGCTTCAAAAGCACACATTCCTGTTGTGAAGTGTTGCCTCATACCCCACTGCAGGTGTGTGCAGCTGTGTGTTTATAAGTTTGGTACAGTATGAACAGACGCAGAGGGGTATGAGCAAGGGATGGCTCCTAACGTTTATTTTTGGTGTCTCAAAATTTATTTTCTTACCCGCGGCTAAAAAGTACGATCAGTGCCATCAGTACTATTCTCAATAAGTGCAGGTTGATATGTCTGACCTCAAGGTGTGGCGTTAATTGCAGTGTGTTATTTTTCCTAGGAAAGTTTTGATAACCATACAATTGATGGTTAAGACATGCAAAGTTATGTTTCCGGTATACGCACTCCCGCTTCGGGACTAGGTTCTTCACGTTATGCCTGAAAGGGTGAAGGTGGTGCCTACAAATGCCACCGTCGCCCACTGCACTTAGGGCGAATCGACCTTTCTGGAAGCGATATTTAACTTGAAATTTCAAAATTGTTGGCACTTGCTCACATGCGCATATTGCGCAAATGTAGGCTCAATGTGCGTGATCCTAGCATTATTTCAAGCACAGGGGACTGCGGCTTCAACAGTAAAAAACATACCATTTTATATACCTTGTCCAGATCGATACTACAATTATACGATTTGCGAGGTGCGATACAGGGGAAACAAGGAAGGACCTCACAGGAGCTACACCTGCGAACCTTATTTCAACAAAATTTGCAGGCCGACGACAGTATACTCTCTCTACGAGAACTGCACTAAACCGAAAGGTACGCAATGATTTGTCCAAATTTTCCGAAAAAGCTTATGACAGGCGTAAGTATTCGGGGCCGATATGTTAACATGAATTGAATGGCTTCCCACAGCTACTCAGCCAGCCTTACTGGCACTTTACCCTTCAAAGATGCCGTACCAACGTTAAAATGAGCAGACCTATGATTTGCCCCTGTAGCGGATCATCGAAAAAAGAATTGAAAGACCAACATGTATAATTTCAAGCGATTTTGGACAGAATTTGTTTCATACCTGACATTCAAAAAGTGTCACTTCAAATTATTTTTTTCCAAATGATTTTCAGCTGCCCACAAAACGATAGCATATTTGCTGTACCTACAGACGTGCCCAACGGAACTGTCAGAGAAGGGCAGTGGTTTCACAAAATACGTTGCGTCTAATGTGGGCTAAAAAGTTTTAAAAAAATGGTAACAGAAAATATTTTACAAGCTCAATCACATGAATACAACTCCTCAATTGTGCTGGCAGTACACTGACGTTGTAATTTTGACTGTGATCCTTTTTACTTCCTAAGGCCTATTCAAAAAACCGTTTTCATGTGCTACCCTGCAAATGTTTTGGCACACCAACAAGGTCTTATATCATTAGCAGTGCAGCCAATGTGTACGGACAGCACGTCCATTATAGCAGCGCATAGGGGGGCATCAGTAGACAGTTCATCGCTGGCTGTCAACAGAAATTTGCAAGGAAAGACGGTGTTCAATATTAACCTCTTTAACTATTTTTATTTATTAAAAAATTGATTTATATGTTTATTGTTGTGTGTATTTTTGTCTAAGTTCCCACAAACAGCGCTAGGTTTTCTTAGATGGAGCACACGGGACATCGGGAATGCATGGCATACAATCAAGCAGCGCAGAACAGAGGACAATAAATCAAACATTTGGGGAACAAACGTGTCGGCATACAGAATAGCGGAGAGCAAACAAAGGTAGTAATTAGAATAAAAGTAGTGCTTTCGTCACAAAATTTGCAGAGAATATATTCTCTGTTGGGCAGGCAATATGCAGTGTGTCCCAGCTATCATGCACCAAGGTTTAAAAAAGAGCAATGGCGTTACTCGAAGAAACCCTAGTGCATAATGTCGGCGGAGCTGTAGCGAAGCGGACAGTACTTTTTTGTTAATGAGACGTAACTAATTATATGGCAAATAATTACCGAACTCGAGAATTCTTGTCCTAATCACTGAAGTGTAAATGAGGCGCTTGTAGGTACCCAGGAGGGGCATCTAACTGCGGCATTTTCAGCGACGAACTAATTGCGTACTCATTCATTCTGGCTGATAAGAAAAACCAGCGTAATAAGGAAAATACGACGTGACGGTGCTTCCGCGCGCATTGAAAAGCAGCGGCCCCAAATAAGCTGAATTAAAGCAACTGTTTCGCCTGTCACCCTCCGGAGGAGACAGCTCATAACCTTGATAGTGGCATGCATGAAGGAGCAGCAACAGCAATATTCGCGGGGCGAGTGTGCAGATAAGGCACAAACTCGGGTCAGATTTCTTCTTTCTTTGTTTTGTTTATTTCATTCTGGCTACCTCAAGAGGCAGCCTGTTTGAGGGCATTGCTTTACGATGCGCGCGGCGGCGCCGTTACGAGGTATTTTTCATATTTCTTGGGTTTTCTTTATCAGTCAGAATAAATGTGTCCGCAATTAGTTCGTCCCTGAAAATACCGCATATAGATGCCCCTCGAGGATACCTACAAGTTGATCATTGACACTTAAGTGATTAGAACAGTACTTCTCGATTTAGATAACTAATTAGAATTAATTAGTTAAGTCTCATAAACAAAAAGTGCTACCCGCTTCTCCACAGTTCTACAAAGATTATACATTGTGTTTTGTTCGCGTTACGCAATTCCTCCTTTTTTAAATCTTGGTGCATGATAGCTCGGACACCCTCTATAGGGGGCGCGCAACCAATGGGCGTACAACGCTCAGAAATAAAAAAAAACGCCAGTGCAATCATTTCGCAACAGGAATATAAAATTCTGCTTGCTGAAAGACTGCACGTGCGTCTTTCCCTTTCCGGACGTCGCGCACCCATAAGAACGTGCTACTATTATATCGTGCCTCTACCTACGCGATCATGTTTTTCATAGAACGCCTAAATGACTGTGATTACAAAAATGATAATGGAATGCAGAAGTAAGCTGATAAACGCACGTCGGATTCTGCCAACCAGCAACAGACTCTTTGTTAAGTCTCCTTCTGTTGATGCTTTCTATGTACTGACAACTTTCCGATGTAAATTTTACTCTTCGTGGAAATTTAGGCACAGAGCCTTGGGTTTAGATTTGATATTTACAAGCTAGAAATAAAAGTTTGCTAACGTTATGGAGCCTATTTAAAACAAAATTTTTGAAAACCTTCACAACCGTGGTGCGTGAACCGTGGTGCGTGAAAAAAGAGCTAACAAGTTGTTGCAGACGCGAGTCTAACACCCGTACGAAGGTGTTTTAGTGTACGTCGAAGACAAGAATATGCCGTTCCAACAACATGACCCCAAAATTGCGGAAGAAAAGAAGCTCCGATTTATGATGAGGGCGTTAAACGAGAGCTCTTCGCTGGACTAACTTGGAACACCTCGAAAACCTCCGTTGAATTTGTGATCGAGCCTTCCACAGTCCCGAAAACCCTTGAGATGCGCTTAAGGCAGTACAATCGACCACTTAAGGCGTTTGTGCAAACCCCGTCCACGCCCTCGAATTACCGATGCAAGTTACGGGAAATATTGTGGGCCGTCGTTTGCGAGGAACTGCGAAAACCTTTCCCAACAACGCGCAAACCCATGTCGCGGGCCTGACGGACGTTATCCGAGAACTCCAACATGCCGTCGGAAGCACCCCGTCAGCCACAAGGTATGGCCTACGCCGAAGCTGTTCGCTGACCCCGCCCATCTCCATCTCGTCGTCAGGAGGTCCCGCTGTACCACCGTCCACTGTCGCCCGCCCGGATCCCCTGTAGCCCAAAAGCTGACGCCGAGGAATACAGACGTGTGGCGAACCCCCGAAAATCGTCCGCTGTGCTACCGCCGCGAAGAGGGCGACCAAATCTTCCGGGCGCAGGGACCAAAGCGTCCCTACGAATAGAAGGTCCATCGACGCAACAACATCCCCTACCCGCCCAGCACCCTGCTCAAAAAGAATACCTGCCGAACACCCACCGTGGTCCAGCGCGCATCAATCCCGCAGCTGGAGCAACGCGACCACGTGGTGGCGCAGGTGGCGAGCGGGCGCGGGCGCTGATGTCAGCCCAGCAGCAGCCGGCGGCGCTCGGGCAGGCGGCGGCTCAGCGCGAGCCGCAGCGCTAGCAGAAAGAGAGAGTCTAAGTCGAAAGAGCGGGTGGCGTGGGCCGGCGTGGTCAGACCGCAAGCGCCAGAGCGAAAGGCTGTTCCGCAGCAGACGGCGAGTCAACCGGAGCCCAGCCCCGAGATGCTCAAGCTCCGCAACGTGAACGAGCGCCTGAAGAAGCGTATCGCCGATCAAGACATGCGCATGCTGGAGATGAATAGGAAGCTGGACCTGCAAGCGCAAGCGCAAGCGCAGGCGCAGGCGCAGGCTCAATCCATGGAGGTAAAGACAGAGGCGCCGGCCGAAAAGGTGGTGAGAGAGGAAGCCACGACCGAGGGTCCCGAGCCGCGAGCCAAGAGGCGGGCGATCGAGACGAGGGCGATCGACAGGCGCATCAAGCGGCTAGAGGAGCGTTTCGACAAGTTTGGAGAGTCTACGAACAGGAGGCTACCGGCACTGGAGGCGACGACGGCCATCGTCGTCCGCCTGACCAAGTTGGAGATGTTCTAGGCGGTCCAGGAGACGCTGGTGCAAATGCAGGAGGCCTTAGCCAGACTGAGCGCAGGAACCCAATACCAGCACCCTAATCAACGACAATAATGGTCCGAGCAGCAGTGAGACACGAGCTCATTGTGTGGCAGTGAAACGCGAACGGCTTGCGCGGCAAGAAGGCGTCGTTACAACAGTACACTTGTCAAGCCCACCGGCGGCCGGACGTGATTCTGCAGCAAGAGACGCACAGCGAAGCTCCCTCGAGCATGCCGGGGTATCGCTCGTACGCTAGCCCGCCCATGGCGAGAACGGTCGGGAAGGGTGCCGGGCAGGGAGTGTGCACCATGGTGATGAAAGGGCTCACGTACGCGGAGCACGAGCTACTGAGCAACAGCGCCATCGAGCACCGGGCGATTGAGGTCGTCACGGGAAGGAAGAAAGAAAGCGTGGTTGTGGTCAATGTTTACAGTAACCCAAAGCAGTATCAGGGGAAGTTTCGGACTATGATGCACAAGGTGGGTCAGCTGGCCGGGGACAGCGCCGCGCTGGTGTGCGGGGACATTAACGCTCCACAGACGGCGTGGAGGTAACTGAAGAAGACGCCGAAGGGGCGCAGCCGGTTCACGGAGACCACGTACGCGGGGTACAAGCTGTTGATCGACCCGTCGATGTACACGAGACACGGCACGTCGGTGCAGCGCGACACGAACCAGGACCTGGCGTTCTGCAAGAAGGCGGAGTGCGGTGGCGAAACACGGGCGAGACGCTGGGCAGCGATCACTGTGTCGTGGAGATCGTGGTACGTTTGCGCGGCAGGGCGCCGACGCCCCGGAAGCAATGTGTGACGCACTGTTGTGCGCACAGAGAGGCCCTGGGTGGGGCGCCTGAGCGAATCGACGACATCGACTAGTGAATGCGAGCCCTTAACGCGGCGGCGCAGGCGGCCACGACAGAGATGGAAGTGGACGACGAGACCCCGCAGGTCCACAGCCGGCTGGCGCACCTGCTGGAGGGGCGGCACTCAGTGAGAGACAGGTGGAAGCGGCAGCGCCACAACCGCAAGCTCAGCAAGTGGGTAGCCCAGCTAAACCGGTAGATCGAAAAGCACAGCGCGGTGCTCTGCAGACAGCAGTGGCACGCGGTCTGCCAGGAGGCGGATGGCCAAATACACAAGAGCCGCACCTGGCAGCTGCTGCGCCACTTGCTGGACGAGAGCAAGAACAAGGGGACGCACCACCACATCCTGCGCGCACCTTGCACAAGGCAAAGCGAGAGCTTGGCGAGGCGGTTTCCGCCGGCGCCTGAACAAGTACCTTCCGTACACCCCGCCAGACCCCCTCCCGAAATACGCGGGCGCAGCCAACGTCCGGCTCGACGCAGACATCGAGGAGTGGAAGGTTCGCGCGGTGCTTCAAACGATCAACGGCAAGTTGGCGTCGGGGCCGGAGAAGGTGTCGAACAAGACGCTGCGCAACCTCAGCGACGCGGCGGTGACGGCACTGACGGGATAGTACAAAGGGTGCTGGCACGCCGGCAAGCTGCCCAAGAGCTGGAAAGACGCGCGGACGGTGCTGATCCCGAAGACGGCAAGCCAGCACATATTGAGAACCTGCGGCCGATCTCGCTGACGTCCTGCGTGGGGAATGTGCTCGAGCACGTGTTACTCAACCGCTGGCAGACGTACCTGCGGGAGGAAGGGCTGTACCCGGACACGATGCTGGGATTCAGGGCCAAGCTGAGCACGCAAGACGCGATGCTGCTGATGAAGCACGAGGTGATCGACCAACCCACCTGTTCCCTGGACAATCGCGCGGTGCTGGTCCGGAACCTGCAGAGCGCGTTCGACAAAGTCCACCACTCGGCGATAGTCGAGCAAGTGTCTCAAGTGAACATGGGAGAACGCACGTTCGCTTACGTCAAATACTTTCTGACGAACCGCACGATGACGATCGTGGCCGGCGACATGGAGCTACCGAACAAGACGCCGGGGAGCGTGGGCACGCCGCAGGGCGCCGTGATCTCGCCGGTGCTGTATAAC
The DNA here is from genome assembly GCF_048455015.1 of Haemaphysalis longicornis. Classification (NCBI taxonomy): domain Eukaryota; kingdom Metazoa; phylum Arthropoda; class Arachnida; order Ixodida; family Ixodidae; genus Haemaphysalis; species Haemaphysalis longicornis. The sequence goes on along the minus strand of NW_027526335.1, from coordinate 207,437,923 downwards.
ATGGAAATGATCGGGTTGGCCGAGCGACTCCGCAGTCTCCCGAACGTCAAGCACACTATATACGCCAACGACATAACGCTCTGGGTGACGGCGGCAGCGACGGCGGCAGCGATCGGCGAGATCGAAGACCAGCTGCGGGGCACGGGCTGGTGTGTTCGCCGGCGAAGTTGGAGCTCCTGATCGTACCGCCGCGCGAGAAGAGCTGGAGGGACACGACAGAGCCGGATATCAACCTGAGAACGAGGGACGGGACGGCCATCCCGCACGTGAAGACGCTACGGGTGCTGGGGCTGCACATCGATGCACTGAGTAACAACGCTCTGACAATTGCGAAGCTGGACGCGAAGGTGTCTACGGCGATTCGGGTCATCAGGAAGGTATCGACGCGGCACGCGGGAATGAAAGAAGCCAGTCTCTTGAAGCTGGTGCAGTCGTTTTCGGTCAGCCACGTGGCCTACGTCGCGGCTTTTCACGACTGGAAGGCGGCGGAGCGCCAGAAGGTGGACGCGATCATACGCAAAGCATACAAGGCGGCACTGGGGCTGTACACACACACGAGCACAGAGCGACTCCTGGAGATAGATGAGATGAGATGAGATAGATGAGACGCTGGATGAGATAGCCGAGGCGCAGCGAACGGCGCAGCTGGCTAGGTTAGCACGAACTAGGACGGGGTGTTCGATGCTGGAGAGAGTGGAATACCGCAGGGGGCTGCAAGGGAGCGTGGACCGGTCGCCGTTGCCATGCGGGCTGCTCCGCTCGTTGCAGGTGCCGCCGATCCCGAGACACATGCATCCCGAAGTGGACCGAGAGCGTCGACTGGCGAGGGTGAAAGCTCTCACGTCCACGCACGCGTCGGACAACGGAGCCTTCTACGTCGACGTAGCGAGGTACTCGGACCGCCCAGACACCTACGCGGCGGCCGTGGTCCAGACACCTACGCGGCGGCCCAGACACCTTCGGGGAGCTGTGCACGGCGGGCAGCGTGTGGTCGCGGAGCCCGGAGCATGCGGAGGAGCTGGCCATTTCGCTGGCGCTGACGAACCCGAGGTGTAGGATGGTAATAAGCGTCTCGCGATGTGCGATCGTGAACTTTGCGACGGACAACGTGTCCCCATGCGCGGCGAGGGTGTGCGGGGCCCGAGGACACAGAGCGCTGCCGGTGTCGGTGAAATGGTTTCCGGCACACATGGGCCCGTTGAGCACGGGCGAGAACCGCAACAAGGAGGCGGACCGGGCGGCGCGCGCGCTCACCAGCCGCGCGCAAGCCCGAGCCCCCGACCTGCGGAGGACCACGACGAGGTGGTGCCGATCGCCTCGTACAAGGACGTGTTGGATTGGTACCGGGAGGGCAGGCGAACGTACCCGCTGCCCCACCGTAAGCTCACGAGACAGGAGAAGGTGACGCTGCGGCAGCTACAGACGCGAGCGGTGTGGACACCGGGGGTGGCGAAACATGTGTGCCCGGAGGTGTACGCGAGTGACGTGTGTGCGGTGTGTGGCTAGGACCGAGCCACATGGCACACATGCTGTGCAACTGCAAGGTGGAGGACGGTGTTACAGACGCGTTGCCGCCGCGCCTAGCGATGCGGTGGCGAGTGTGGACTGCGACGCACAGCGCGAGGCCGTACAGCAAGCGCTGGAGGCCCTCGAGCGCCAGCGGCCGACAGCAGTGTCTCCTCGGAGGCTAGGTGCGAGTAGGTAGCGAGCGCCGGGTGCCCGTCCTGCGTGACGTTTAGGCCGCGTCATTTTTGCCGGACCATAAAGATGTTGTTTCTCTCTCTCCCCCCGCCACTTTGTCTCGCTGCAATACATGGCCACCAAGGCAACCCACCTGCGGTGGAAGCCGGATTTTGTCTACAACCTCAGGAATACTGTCTGGAAAGCGCACCTAACCTCCCTTGGTGGCCCATTTCCCTCCTGGCATGCGTAACTCCTGTGCAAAAGCATTGTGGCGGAGCTCCAACGCCGATGGCGCTGGGGCTGAGTGACAACCAATGAGAGCGGGCCACGTGTCGCCGGTGCGGAAGCAGAAAGCGAACGCCACGAATGTGGAATAAAACGGGGCCCGAGTTTCTGGGTGCACGGCATAGCGTTCAGACGTGTCTCGGCTCGTCTCTCTGTCGCGTTCACGACATTGGTGATCCGCACGATGCAGCGGAGTCAATGTGCCAGAATGGACCCTCCTCGTGACACCGGCGGCAATTCTGTGTCCTTCTCTGCCTCCTCACATGGCACCTCCACCATCGCCGGCCGTTTGCCCACATTCAGCGCTCAGCAGCCCGACGTGTGGTTCCTTGAAGCAGAGTCAAGTTTCCGAGTGAGACACATCCAGTCGCAAGAGACCCACTTCAACAATCTCCAACAGTCACTACCTCTTGAGATCGCGGTAGAAGTTCGTGACATCCTCGCAAACCCTCCTACCACGAACCCTTCTGACACATTAAAGGCTGCCATCTTGAGCCGCATGAGGCCTTCGGAACGGCAGTGTTTTTAGCGGCTGCTTTCTGCCTACGAGTTGGGCGATCGTCGGCCTCCGTAGCTCATTCGCGAACTGAAAATCCTGCTCGGCGATACACCTTCTGCCACGGACCCCCGCTTGCAGAAGGAACTTTTCCTACAACGGCTTCCCTCGTCTGTGCAAATGATCCTCGCGACGGCTTGTGGTCTTCCCTTGCCACAATCGGCCGCACACGCCGACAAGATAATGGGAGTCGCCACATTACATTCAGCTCCAACCTCGGTGGTATCCACTCGGTCTCCCGAACATACCACCGTAGGGGCTTCTACCACCTTTCCCTCACCGGTATCCAAAGACGTCACCGCTCTACATGAGCGCATGCAAACCCTGGAGGAGCTCGTCGCGTCTGCTGGCTACCGCTCGTCACAAGGCTGCAACACTCGTCGGTTTCGTCTTTCTCCCCGTCCCTGGTCGCCGCACATTTACCGTCAGGAGTACACAATGCGCAAGCAGCCCCGTCCACACTGATTCCTTGTGCTGGTACCATCGCCGCTTCGGTGCAGCGGCGCAACGTTGCACTGGTCCTTGTGCCTGGTCGGGAAATGCGACGAGGGATCGTTAGCGGCGGCGATCGATTCACCAGCGAGCGACAGCCGCCTTTTCTACATCACAGATGCAACGATCGGTAAGCTTTTTCTAGTTGACACTGATGCTGAAGGGAGTGTGCTCCCCGCTAATTCCTATGGCCTCACTCAACCATCACTGTGCCTTCTCCAAACTATTATTAAGTCCAGCATCTCCGTGTGACTACGCCGTCCGTTGCGCTGGATTTTCCTCGTGCCCAACGTGAGTCACGCCATTCTAGGAGCCGATTTCCTTTCGAACTTCGGCCTCCCGGTTGACATGAGCCGAAAAAGAATCCTGGACGACGCAGCCAGCCTTTCTGTCACGGGCCGATCGTCTACCGTCTACGCGTTCGCCTTAACGCTTCTTTGCGACTTACCTTCTCCGTACCGGGAGTTGATGAAGGAGTTTCCTTCCTTGACTGCACCTCCTGACTGGACAATGCCAGTGAAGCATGACGTCGTTCATCAGATCATTACAACCGGTTCCCCTACTCATGCCGTGGCGCGTCGCCTTGCTCCGGAGAAACATAAAATCGCGGAGCAGGAATTTCATCACATGGTTAAGATTGGCATGGCTCGCCCGTCCTCGAGCAACTGGTCCTCGTCGTTACACATGGTCCCGAAGAAATCTGGTGACTGGAGACCCTGCGGTGATTACCGCTCCTTGAACGTGGCCACTGTACCCGACAAGTACCCCGCACCAAATATACGGGACTTCACCAATAACCTCAGCGGAGAGAGAGAGAGAGAGAGAAAACGTTTATTTGAGCTTTCTAAGGTGGGAGTGGTTCCTAGTCTGGGAATCCATCAAGCGAGCATAGAGCCTTCGCTCTGGATGCCAGGAGCTGCTGGACGTCCAGACGGTCGCTGGTCACCAGATTCTCCCACAGCTCAGGGGTGGGAAGAGGGGATCGGAGAGGTGGAAGTTTGGGATTGCACACACACTGTATTATAACATAAGCTAGAGTTCCGGGTTGTGAACAAAACTGGCATACAGCAGAGTATTGAGTTGGAAATATACGATGCAGGCGAACTGGGCGAGGAAAGGTATTGGTTTGTAGTCTACGGAACAGCGATTCTTCTTCCTTGGATAGTGCAGGGTGAGGAGGAGGGAAGTGTTGTCTGTCGGACCGGTAATATTGCGTGATGTCCTGATACGTTACGAGCGGGATTAATGATGTGGTTTCCTCGGAAGCCTGGAGAGAAAGGGCGCAGGCTTGCTGATGAGCAAAGTTGTTGCCCGTCAGGGAGGAATGGCCAGGAGTCGAGATGATATTAACTTTCCGGTTAGGTTGGTGTGGTAAAAGTAGCTTTAATGTAGAAGGGGCCACCCTCCCGGCTAAGAAGCTTCGGCAGGCAGCTTGGGAATCCGTAATAATGATTGGGTACTTCGTGTGTATGAGGGCTAAGGCTATAGCTAGCTCCTCGGCCACCCAGGTTGATGATGTCTTGATTGATGCACAGGTAACGAGGGCGCCCTTTGTGGTGACTGCGGCTACTTTGTGTTGACCATTAGGGTAGGTACTAGCATCCGTATAGGCGACATCTGTTCTTTTTCCATAAATATTCTCATGTGCTTGGCTTCGGGCTTGTCGGCGGCCGGGATGGAGGTCAGGGTGCATATTTTTGGGTAAAGGGCGAACCTGGATGTTACTTCTCCAATGGTCAGGGAGGGGCTGACAGACAGTAGACTGCGGGCGTAGGATATGAAGGCTGTTTAGGAGGGCTAGCCCTGCAGGTGTTTGTGTTAAACGGAGCCGTTGGCTTGATAGGTGGCCTTCAATAAGTTCGGATACCGTATTGTGGAGGCCAAGTTGTAGGAGACGGGCCGTCGAAGTGTTCATAGGTAGATTTAATACTTGCTTAAAAGCTTTGTGGATTAATCGATCAATGTTCTATGTGTCACTTTTGGTGAGGGTAAGGTAAGGTGTTACATAGGTTACTCGCGAAATCAGGAGAGCTTGAACCAGTCGAATGAGATCTTTCTCCTTCATGCCCCAGCAGCGGTTCGAAACGCGTCGAAGCATGTTGGAGACTTGCTGAAACGCCTTGGAGAGCTTCAATAAAGTTTGATCATTACGCGTGTTGGCATGGATGATTAGGCCTAAAATTCGAAGTGAGGAGCTGGGTCGTATCGTATTGCCGTCGAGGTAGATACAAATCGGTTCAATGTGTGAAGCAGGGGGATGTTTGCGTACGACGATAAGTTCCGATTTTTGTGGCGAGCATTGAAGCCCGATTGATGAGGCATATTTCTTAACGACATCCGTAGCCTGTTGAAATGAGTCTTGGATTTTTCCAATAGAGTCAGTGTCTGTCCATATTGTGATGTCATCAGCGTAAAGTGCGTGATGAACGTGCGGGATGGCGTCAAGTTGATGGGGTAAGTCCAGGAGGGCCAGATTGAAAAGTAGTGGAGAGAGGACGGAACCCTGAGGCGTGCCCTGATCACCCAGTGCAATAGGCTGAGATTGAACATCTCCTACCCGGATAATAGCTTGGCGTTGAGTTAAGAAGTCAGCAATGTATGAGTACGTGCGGTGGCCGCAGCCTGTTTGAAGGCGCTTCAATAATAATCGTTCAACCAATTTACCCACACAGGAGGTTAGAGAAATGGACCGAAGGTTATCTAGGTGAGAGGACTTATTAGGCTTGGGTACGAACCGGATCTCAGCTGTCTTCCACTGGGGAGGGAGTTGGCCTGAGCCCCAGCATAAATTGATGTGGTGGAGCAGATGATCGAGAGAGTCGCCATCCAGATTGGCAAGAAGCCGGTAAGTGGCTTGGTGTGGACCTGGAGCGCTATGTTTGTTGCACCCGGAGAGAGCTGCTTCTAGTTCGTACAGTTGGAAGTACTTATCCAGGTCATTGTTCGTCGACCCCGTATAGGGGGGTGGGGTGAAGTGGGGGGAGGTGTTGAGGCATTTAGCCGGGAGCGCTTGTATGAGGTCGTGGGCCGATCCGTTCAATAAGTGTAGGGTGCGGGTAATAGAGCGCTGAGTTTCATTCTTGCGGGAAAGCGGGTCCATAAGATACGTTAGCAAATGCCATGTTCGGCGAGTGGTGAGGGTACTTTGGAGGCTGTCGCATAACTGAAGCCAATTCTCTTTGGAGAGGCGTTTGGCGTATTCAGTGGCTTCTTTGTTAAGTGCTGCAATTCTGAGGCGGAGTTTGCGGTTACGTCTTTGCCGTTTCCATCGTTTTCTTAAGCTTCGGCGGGCCTCCCAGAGATGTAAAAGTTTAACATACACGCTAGGTGTCTGGAAAGAAGTGGCTATGGTTTTTGTGTTCAGTCGGACTGTTTGAATTATGTCATCAATCCAGTCGGTGAAAGGTTGTTCCGGGTCTACGGGGCGCGACGAATTGGCCTTGCGAAAGGCATCCCAGTTGGGGAGGCGGATGACCCCTGTTTTGACGTTGTAATTATGATTGCGAATGGTGAGTTGGATAATGTCATGGTCAGATCCAAGGTTCTCGTGAATTGATGACCATAGTACATCCAAGGTGCCCTTGAGGAAAGAGAGGTGTGGAGAGGTGTCCCTCGCTGTGCTGGTTCCCGTTCTTGTTCGTAAGCCGGGCTGATTAAGCATCAGGAGTTGAAAATCATCGACTGCTTGCGCCAGGAGGACGCCCCTTTTTGTTTTGCACGTGTAGTGCCATTGAGAATGTGCAGCATTGAAATCGCCGAGAATAAGTAGGGGCCCTGTTTTGGCGATAGCGATGGCATCGCGTATTGTGGATGAAATATCGGGGGCATTTTGGGTAGGGCGGCAATAAATGTTCAGAACGTAGAGGCTTGATTTACGTTTGATCGATGGAGATAGGAGCTCGGTGAACACATGATTACATCCCCGCTGTGGGGTGACGTGCGCAACTGGAGATATGGTGTTACGAATTAGTGTGAGGGCGGAGCAATTAGTTGGCGGGCCGTAGGGGATATACCCAGGGAGCTTGATGTGAGAATTCGCCTCCTGGAGGACAATGAGACTGCTGGTTTAGAATCAAGGGTGGTGATGTATTGAGTAAGGGCCGCAGCTTTTTGTTTGAAGCCTCTGCAATTCCATTGTAGTAGTGTCGTTGAAGGTGGGTTAGGCTGTCTCCCCGCCATCAAGTAAGGAAGCTGGGATGGCATTGTCGGCGTTTCGGGCGTATGGGACGGCGCGGGTGTGAGTCCTTAAAGGGGCACTGACACAAAATTTTGAAGGCGAGATAACGTCGGAGATAGATTGGTGGGAACACATATACATCATCTGCAAAATATCAGCGGCGAATACAGCCTAGAACATATTTAAAATCAATTTTGAAGTGTGCGAAACGCAACCGAGCCGCCAGCAGAGAACCACGCGCAATTGTAAATAAACAACATCCAAACACGTCACGAGTTTGTGTTTGCCGCTTCCGCACTACCGGCGTTTTACGCGGGCTCGCCCGGCTCGCCGCTCCAATCGGAGGGCCGGAGGGCGGAGCTTCTGCTCTCGAGAACGAACGACCCGATCGTTGGCGGCGGAGGCGCCGTGATTTCGTCAGGTAATCGGGCAGCTGGCCGCGACCAAAGTTCTACAGCGATTCCAGGCACTCTGTTTCTATTACTGTTTCTTACCATTGGATGCGAAAACGCGCCGGAGGCACGAAAAGCTCACTGAGCTAGCCGCACGGTCGCTGTGCAGGCGGCGGCCACGGCCGCGAAGTGGCCCAGGCCGGCTCAGGTAGCTCGAGTGATAGCTTGTTACCGCTGCACGAAATTGTCCCCAAGTCCCGACCATAGTGGCTTACATGAGAAAGGAGTTAATGATGCGATGGCGGGTTGCATTAAAAATTGTCATCTGCACCGCTTACGATAGCGGCACTCCAATATCCGCCGCAGTGCTCAGCCGAACACATCTGTAGGCGGACCTGTAGGCAGACCGGCCGGCTGCTCCCAGCGCGCGTCTTGCCACCCACCGTCTCGAGCATCGCGCGTCGTTCTTTAGCCGCGGTAGCATTTGCCCTCGCAGCGCCTGCGTCACATCCACGGTCGCTTTTTAATTAAGCACCTCACGAGATCAGTACGTGGGGGCATTCGCAGAAACTGCCGTCGATGCGGATTCACAGTGCTACGGCGGCTCTGCTCTGTGATATCCCTCCGACGGTCACGTGGTCAGCTTTGTTCACACAAAATCCACAAAATCCATCGTTTCGCGGCACTCGCTGAAACCGAAACTGCGACTGGCAGCATTTAAAATCCCTCTAATTAAACAACCGTCGCACGCGGAAGCAAATGAGGTTTCTACAGGTTATAAGTAGGCCACTAGCTACTTATCGCAACGAAAAAAACAAGATGCTAAATTTTTGTGTCAGTGCCCCTTTAAAGAACCTTTTGTAGTCTTCTCCTGCCGGATGGGGTCGAGATCATAGTTGTGCTCGAGTGAACTGGATGGAGTGCTGATTGGGGCGACGTCTTTCCTGAATGTGTAATATTCCGTGCGAAGTGATGCAATTTCTTGCTGTAATTTCTGATTTTCTTCCTGAATAGTGTGAAGGTCTTGGTTTATGGAGGCCAGCTGTGTAGCGTGTGTAGAAAACATGTCTTGGATTTGTGGTGGTGGCGGTGGCTGTTAGGTCTGTTTTGAGGGGTGTGAGTGTACCATATTTTCAAAGCTTTACTTCCAAAAAGCCTACCACCAAATCCCTGTAGCCCCGGATGACGTCAAGAAAACTGCCATCATTACACCAGTCGGCATCTTCGAATTCACCTGGATGCCTTCGGGTTGCACAACGCAGCTCAGACTTTTCAACGCTTCATAGATGTCGTCCTCTATGGCTTGCAGTTTGTTTTCGCTTACATAGATGACATTTTTGTCGGCGGTTCGTCGTTATCTGTGCATCTGCACCATCTGAGGATAGTTTTCAAACACATAGCAGAGCATGGCGTCATCCTTAAGAGCGAAAAATGTGCATTCGGTTGGCCGTCATTGGCGTTTCTCGGTCACCTCGTTGACCACAATGCAAATTCGCCCTCTACCAGACAAAGTGAAGGCCATGATCGACTTCCTTCGGCCTGAGTCCTTACGCCAACTGCGCCGTTTCCTAGCACTGGTGAAATATTACCGACGGTTCATCCCAAACTGTGCGGCCATTGTGCACCCTCTCGAAATTTCCCTTCAAGTTTCCAAGTGTACCGAGTGCAAGCTTGAATGGCCTGAAACTGCCGATCGCGCATTCACTGCCATCAAGGAGCGCCTGGCTTCTGCTACAATTCATCTGCACCAGCGCCACAACGCTCCCACGAGCCTGATGGTACACGCTACCCACTGTGCGGTTGGAGGTGTACTTCAGCAACACATCCGTGGCACCTGGCAGCCGCCCGGTTTCTTTTCGAAGAAGCTTTCTCCAACTGGGCAACGCTACAGCACTTAAGGGCGGGAACTCCTGGCGGCATATGTCGCTGTTAAGCATTCCCGTTTTTTGCTTGAGGGCCGTAGCTTTGTGATCTTTACCGATCAAAAGCCTCTTACGAACGCCTTCAAGTCATCGAAGACTACATATTCTCCCGGAGAGACGCGGCACTTGGCGTATCTAGCAGAGTTCACGACTGACGTTCAGCATTTCAAGAGAGTTAACAACATCCCAGCCGATGCCCTTAGCCGTATTTCGGCCATACAACATTTACGACACCCCGGTTTCAGTTCTCAGGAGTTGGCTCAAGCCCAACGAGATGACGAGGAGCTCCGCACTCTGCATTGTTCAAACAGTCCCTCTCTGCAACTCCAGGACATTATCTGCCCTGATTCGGGAATCAGCATCTTTTGCCAGATCGACCCGGTTTCCGGCCGCAGACGACCGTATCTTCCTTCTCTCAGGCGCATTGCTTTCATAACCATTCACCGACTCTCTCATCATGGAGTTGGTGCCTCACGGTGTTTGGTTGCCGAGAAATACGTCTGGCCTGGCATAAATTCTGCCGCACGCGCATGGGCTCGTTCGTGGCTAGCCTGCCCGCGATGCAAGGCCTCTCGGCTTACCAATTCACCTCTGGCCCCTCTTCCCTTGCCGGACTCTAGGTTCTCCCCAAATGACGTCGACCTCACTGGGCCGCTACCACCATCTAAGGGCTACCGTTACATCTTGACAGTGATCGACCGTTTTACTCGCTGGCCGGAGGCGGTTCCAATCGACGATATTACGGCTGAGACTGTTGCTTGCACACTTAGGTCTTCGTGGATCGCCTGTTTTGGCGTGCCTTCGCAGATTATCACAGACCGTGGCCGCGAATTTCATTATACGCTCTTTCACCGTTTGACATGCCTACTCGGTGAACGCACCTAAAAACAACGGCCTACCATCCTCAAGCCAACGGCATGGTCGAGAGGTTTCACCGTCAGCTAAATGCCTCATTGATGGCTCACGAATCACCTTAACAGTGGACAGCTCACCTTCCACTTGTGCTGCTAGGATGACGCACTGTCATCAAACACGATCTTGGTTGTGCCGCCTGTGAAATGGTCTATGGCACGTCTTTGCGCTTACCGGCAGACTGCCTGGTTCCTCACCAGCCGCAAGACAACCTTTCGTTCCCTGAACTGCTTTACGTAAACAATTTAACCCGGTTTTTCAGCTATATCAGTCCCCAACCACCACGGCCGTCTTCCACGAAGCACACTTTTATTCATCCAAACCTTTCTGACAGCCAATAGGTTTTCATACGTGTCGACAGTACCCGCCGGCAACTTCAACCGCCATACACTGGCCCTCATCTCGTCATTTCATGCTCTGACAAGACGTTTACACTTCGTGCCAACGGCCGTGACACCGTCGTTTCCATCGATCGCCTCAAGCCTGCATCCACCGAAGCGGCCCTGCCTGCGTTCCACTCCACCCCCCCCCATTCAAACCTGAACGCCACAACTCTCCCTTTCGTTCGCACCACCACCCGTGAACCTCGCAACGCAAAGGCTGTGCGTTTTCCTGTACCGCTATCTACACGGATCCTTCCTCCAGACTGCGTCTCAAGGGTAGGGGGCTACGTGGCATAGAGTTTCATACTAATATACACTAGAGGGAAATCTGGCGCCACCGTCTAGGGAAGCCGCGCTTCAGCGAGCGTGCCGTCATGTACCGGGCAGGCACGTTCCACTTGTCCTTGGCATGGCTCATGAACAGGCTCAAAAGTTGGCTTTGGCTGCAAAAATGCAACAATTATACTGTCGCAGATTAATAAAATTTGTTTTATTATTATAAAATTAAAGCTCCAGAAAGATTTATTTGTCAGGGATTATTTAGAAGCTTCATGCGAGATGAACAAAAAAACAATGTTACCCCTTTTGGCTCCAAGACGAAAAAGAAGCCATGTGGCTAACCAAGCCAAGGAGGCGAGGAACGTCGCTAGCTGCAATGGCGCCGCCCACGGCGGCCCGCGAATGCAGCGCCAGATTTCCCTCTAGTATATATTAGTATGAAACTCTATGCTATGTGGCGGCGCTCCAGCGGCGATGGCGCTCGGGCTGAGTGACAACTAATGAGCGCGGGCCACGCGTCGCCGGTGCGCAAGCAGCCACGAACGGCACGAGCGTGGAATAAAACGGGGCCCTAGTTTCAGGGTGCACGGCACAGCGTTCAGACGTGTCTCGGCACGTCTCTCTGTCATCGACGGGCGTGTTTTGCGAGCGCGCGCTCCTCAATGTGACGGAGAAGTGTTGCTCACAACACACATGAGAAAATTCTCGGGCAAAATAGCAGGTATTGCCGCATCAGTACCTCCATTGAATCGCGGACGCCGCCAGAAACGAGTGCGCTGACGACTTCGGACGTCGTGCCCCGACACTTGATGTTCGAAATTGATCTTGGAACTTGCTGCTCCGGTGCAGTTCATGTGGATAAACGATCCTATGGCACAGAGACTACAATACGTGGTTTTGCGGCATGAGCAGCGCCGCAGCAGTAAAAAGAGAGAGAGGGAGAGCGAAACTGTAATCCAAGTTGAAGTGATCATATTTGTCGTAGCATTCGTCAAGTCGAAGCTTATTTCGCTGGTACAGCCGGCTGTCTTCGCCCTTTCCGCTACCGAAAGCTGCGTTTCAGGACAGGAGCTGACCAGCTTACTGTCCCATTGCACTCTTGAGTGCATTGGGGAAAGATCTGGGTTTAGTTGGCAGTGTGCCTGGGGCTTGCAGTTAATACACAGGGAATCATACCGAGTAGGATTGAAGGGATGTGGTCGAGGAGGAGGTGGGCAGTTATTGATGTATAGTTGTGTCGAGATGACGTCCTTCTAAGTGGCGTGAGCGGACACAGGTGGATATAATTTCCCTCGCTAGTCGGTAATGCTGAGTTATGTCGGCATATGTGAGGAGTAGTCGCCAAGTCCGCTCCGACTCTTGTTGTGCCCGGTGGGCGTGTTCTCGGGCCAGGATGTGTGCCGTCTGGTTGTGGCGAAGAGCAGATTTGGCCTGAGTCCATATAATTTTCACTGGCTTCTGTCGGGGTCATTGGAGGAGAACCCGAAGCGCATGCCGTGAAATCCTACCTGCTTGGGGTTCTCGGCTGGTGCTTGACGGTCCGCAGTATTATTTACCCTTTGCCTGGGGGAGAGAAAGGGTGGTAGCCGCCTCTTGAGCCTGCTGGGTGTTTCAATAAGACCTTTAAGGTCCTAAATAACGTCCTAAATAATACTTTAAATATGGTTGCTACCGCGGGTAACGACATCCCATCGTACCCCGTTCCTCGAGGATTCCGCAGCGCCCCTATAGACGACGTTGTCTTGGCCTCCATACTGTTTTTCTAAAGAAATACAAACGTGTCATGCGTCTTCCCACATGACGTCTTGGGGAGATATTCCGGGGAATGAGTTCGTCGGACAAGAATTCCGGTCCTGATGGCAGTCGGGATGTCCACCTGCGTTTTCTGTAATGGGCGGCGCCGTTTTCTCGATTCGTTCTCCCACCGTTCTCGCTCCAAGAGAACGACCCGCGTCTGTCCAAAGGTAGTTAAAACCTGGAAGGACTCGAGCTTGATTCTAGTGCACATACACATGACTGTCCGTATCCGTCTCGCGTCGTAGGCATCTCATTGCTTGTGTAACACACCAACCCAAACCCAAACTGCTCTACCATAGAGAACAGCTGAAAGGTCGCATTTAGGCGCGAGGCTAGTACGTTTGAATTTCCAACCAGCACAACTAGTGTGTCATCGGTAGCAGCATGAATACAAGCTGTGCATGCACGCCCCCCTGATTCTGCCCACAACCAGTGCACGCATAAACCGACAACCGGGGATAGAAGTGGCTTATGCGCGAAATATTTGGTCGAAAATTTATTAAGGACGGAAAGTTGCGCTTGTCCGTTAGACGATACTGGGTAAATTTTACTAGCGCAAAGGACGGATCACGGGAGTGAGCAAATAACAGGCGGAACGCTAGGCATCAATTAATTATATTACAAAATACACATACACACTTTGACAGCGGCGCATGCGCCAGTAAAAAAAGGGACGCAGAGAAAGGGACACTTATTAATCAACACGTGTGCGAGTTAATCTTTGCTACCGGAACCTCACTTCTTTAGTGAACAAAGCCGCACAAGGGGTGCTGATACACTCGTCGCCTTCTTGATGAATGCAATATGCCTCGTAGATTTCGCGTTTGCGTTGGGAACGTGACGTGCGCAAGACGTGTGTTTTTTCGGATGCTGAAGAGCATTCGAATGCTACCAGGCACATTGCATTCATCAAGAAGGCGACGAGTGTATGAGCACCCCTTATGTGGCTTTGTCCACTTAAGAAGTGAGATTCCTGTAGCAAAGATTAACTCGCACACGTGTTGATTATTAAGTGTCTCTTTCTCTCGCTCCCCCCTGCCCTTGTTTTTACATTGCCGCACGCGCCGCTGTCATAGTGTGTTTGTGTATTTTGTAATAAATATGTTGATGTCTAGCGTTCGTCCTCCGATTTTTTTACTCATGTGGTCCGTATTTCGCGCTAGTAAAATGTACCCAGTAGGGCCGAAAATGTCCCTCGGAAAGTCTTTCATTCTCAAAAAATGATTGTAGGCTCACGTCTCCGTTCAAAGGGGGCGAGTAACTTTGCTAACCCCTGATAAGTGCGGTACTGCCGTTATCAGCTAATCGCACATCTTATAAAAGAGGCGTCGGTGGTGGTGAGGGAATAGCAGTTGCTGCGTCAGCCATGGCGAGGAGGAGTGCCGCAGCGGTGCCGAGTAAATCAGCGTCACAGGAATTAAAACTGAGGGTGTTAGACATATACTGATCGCAGCAAAGGAAAAGTGCAAGAAAAAGAAATATTTTCTTATTATTCACCAACAACTTGTTCAAACTACACAACGCAAACTGTTAGGCCAATAGCCGGAGCTAGTATAGGCCCATTACATCAATAAACAATAAAGCAGCAAACATTAAACAGGTGAGCCAAGATATACTGATTACGGAACAATGCATGAAACCAAATTACAAAAAGTTAAACAGAATAAAAAAGGAACCCGAGTTCATGCGATGTTGGACAGGTAGTACCTTTTTAAAGTAAATACAAAGTTATTAGCTGTTTTTATTTCTATAGGCAAATTGTTTCAAACATTTGTTTCCTCCGTAATATTGTAGTAGCCGTTGATAATAGTTATTTTGCGTTACAGGCAAGTTAAAATTCTCGTTACTAGCATTCCTAAAGTTCCTTGTTTATAACGCAAACAAATGCATTGAAAAACGATGGCAATGGAGAATAATTTTGTTGACAACTATACAGACCTGCATTTCACGGAAAGCAACAATGGAAGTATTTGAAGCTCAGAGAATAACGGACGTATGCAAACACAATAGTTAAAAAAATGTCATAATACGTATCGCTCGTTTTTGAAAGCGGATGATGGGATTTAATTAAGTTTGATATGTGAACGCCCAAGATTCGCAACAATACGTCAACTGACAACCAAAGAGTAAATAGTAAATAACCTTCAGAACTGAGATACTGAAGTACGTTCTACTTCTTAAAAGGCGAAACAGACGATGCAAGTTTAGAGGACATCGTTTCTATATGCATTATCCAGTTCATACGGCAGTCCCGAGTCACGCCTAGAAATTTAATAGAGTCAACTTGCTCCATCAAACAACTATTAAAATATCTTTTCTTGAACTCTGCATCAAATTGCCTATGTGGGGAGCGAAAAAGGATGTACTTCCTTTTCGAACTTTTGAAAGTTAATTTATCCCCGTAAAGCCAATTTTATAAGCGCAAGAACTCATGATTTATCGCACTTACTACATGCTCAGCGAATATTCCGCTGAGAATAATTGCGGTGTGGACCGCACACATTATGACCTTGCATGATGTCAAATACGTAGAAAAGTCGTCAGCGCACAGGGAAAATAGCGCCTGACCGTGGACTGAGCCCTGAGGAATACCTGTTGAGATTTGTAATTGTGATGATAAAACATTGGCAACACAAACATACTGTTTGCGATTGGACAAGTAGCTGGAAAAGAATTCTAGTGTGCGTCCTGAAACCCGTACTGTTCTAAAATTGTCAAGAGAATCGAATGCGCTACAGAGCCGAAGGCCTTTTTGAGGTAAAAAAATACCGCACTCGCTATTTCGCCGTTATGTAAGGAGGCGTACACTTCTTGAGTAATGCCATTAGAACAGAGGACGTGCACCAATTTGTAGTAAATCCATGTTGGGCTGACGTTATGATGTTATGTTCTATGTATTTGCGTAGATGAACAGAAATGCGTTTTTTAAACACAGTGTTTATAACGCTCAAGACCGATATTGGCCGATAACTGCCAGGTTCATCACGGTCACCGCTTTTGAAAATTAGTCACACTCTAAATACTTTTAGATTGTCAGGGTATACCCCTTTATTATGGCATAATTAAACAGACGGAGTAATTTGGGCCCAAGTACACCTTCACCTCATCGTCCTTCAGTACACGAACGGTTATACCATCATGACCGGCGGCTTTCCTGTCTGTCAGCATTGGTATCACGTTCACAATTTCAGGATAGTCAATTTCGTCAATCGTAAAGGAGCATATCATCGCGTTGCCGGTTGCATTTCATTGCGTAGAAGGAACCTGGTTAGCTAAGGGCGACCCGATGGTAGTAAAGCATGAATTAGATTTTTATACGGTACTAGTATGAACTGAGTCTGGAATGACCGAAGTTTTAGTGGGTTTGCCTCCAACGTTATTGATAACATCCCACATTTTTTTAGCGTTGGCTTGCGCTTGCTGCCCCGGTAAAAGTATAGTACTGCTTTTTCATTTTCTTATCATATCGGGCACTTTGTTCCTAGCGAGTCGGAATCGCTGCGCCTACAAGTCGTTCAGTTTATGTACCTTCCTTCTACGATACCACGCGTTTTGTTTATTATGGCGTTCTGTATGGGTTTTGTCATCCAAGGGAAGAGTGGGTTCTCGTACTTACAGCTATGGGGGGTTGTGCAGCTGGAAGTTATGGACCATAAAAAACCAACAATGTTAAAAAAATCTGTATGCACGTCCACAGACAAGATGTCACAGAAGTGCGTGTTTTGATGCTTATTGCGCAGCTGGACATAATTCATCCTCGCATTCGTTGTAGGTTTTTTGTTATCGGGAGCAGCCTGATCAGTGCGAAGCAATGCAAACACAGGGAATGGTCACTCATGCATTCCTTGTAACTGCTAGCAAAGACTGAGCCAATGTTACACAAAATATGGTCAATGGTCGTACGGGTATTTTTGTTATTCCGGTAGACATATTATTCAGGCTATGAAAACTACATGACTGCAGAAGTAATGTGTTCTCAATGTTTTGTCTCGTGGAGCTGTGAATATAAAGTCAACTGTAATTAGTACAAGGTGCTTATTGCCGAAGCTCAAAATGTTTAGAATATTTTCCATTCTGTCAAGAAAAAGTGGTACGCGAGAACTATAAGGTCGGTAGACGGCGGCTACAACTGTTCCAGGTGTAAGTGTTAAAAATATGGTTTCTGAGACATCGTGAAAAACCGATACATCTTGTGTAACGTTATACAGCACGAAAGACTTGATAAGAAGTGCTACTCCACCACCACGCGATGATGCATCCCTGCAAGATGACAGGAAAATATACCCATGGAAAGAGATGCACTCGCCGTTCTTCAGCCATGTTTAAAATAAAGCAAAAACATCGAACTAAAGTGGTGCGTGCTCAGAAAAGTTAACAGCAAGTTCTCGTGTCTCCGCAGACTTCGAATATTACAGTGAGGAACGGAAAAATATGAATGCTTGCAAAAGTCTCAGTTGGCCTGGTTACACGTAAAGGCCATATAAAGCTAGAAGTGGGACCATAAAGGAGTAGCAGACATTTAGTTTACTTTAGCCAGGTCCTTCTTAGTCGATACGTGCAGAACCCGAGAATTCTCGGTCTTCCTGACCAGGATTTTGCCTTGTGAGACCCAAGCGAATTTCTAATTCACTTCTCGTTTTTTGTGCGCCGCCTTACCGAGGATTACCTTATTCTCTGAACACAAATGTTCGTTCACATACACTGGCTCGTTGATTTCGTACCCAAGCGTAGATGCCAAGAGCCCCTGCTTACGCGCCTTTGGTAGAATTTCATCTTTTTTCGTTCTTGTCGAAGTGAATTTCACACCAGTACTTTTTTGGTTGTTATTTTCGGTGGAACGCGATGAATCATATCGATGTCGTCGGAACACAGCCTAGCTTTTAATGTAGTAGCAATCTTTGCCATTACGTCAACCAATGACACTGCAGGAGCGGCAGACACGCCTTTTGTCTCCAGGTTGTTACGCCTACTGTATTCTTTCAGTTCACGATTTCTCTGCGCATGTACTGGACTTGCTGCTGCAGCAGCGTCGCTTCGGCTTCTTTTTCCTTCTGCTGTTCTTTTACCACTGAAAGTTCCCCGCATGTTCTTTTGACGTCAGCCTGTAATTGTTCGGAGGTCTTATTCATGAATTCCAAAAATTTTTTTTACCTCCTGTATTTCATCTAGAGAAACCTTGTGGTTATTGGCTATACCCTTGATATTGTTTCGAATGCCAGTGGTGACCTTTTCGATCCCTAACGCCTGTCCAATAAGAGCCTCGGAGAGTTCTTTAACTTTAGAAGGCGGATTGTCAGCTATCGCTTGCCTAAGGGTTTTCAGAGGGTTTGTCGGTGGATCAATTGACATAGCTAGTGAAAACAATTGAAAAAAAAACAAGCGAAGCAAAACAGACGAAGCGATCAAGGAGCCCTTACTTAGTTACAGAAATAAGATATATAGAGACATACCTGCAATAGCGAAAGCACGAACTTAGTGTTAACGAGGTGTTTGCGGCTCCCTGGATGGCTCCGTTATGAGCTGTGTGGAGCTGCGTTGGTCCTGTTATACTGCGACGCGATGCGCCAATCAGCGAAGGAACGTGACGCTGTGCGCAGGCGTTGCCTCCTCGAATCGTCCGCTTCGGCAGGAATAGTTGCGCTGTCGACGTGAACCGCCGGTGATCCGTGCAGCCAGAAGATTCTGACAAGCAGACCAGCTACGCGCAGATAGAAATCCTCTGCCGCAGTGGAGGACGAGGCTGGGCTTGCAAGAGCGAAAGAACACGCTTAGTGCCACCGAGGTGTTTGCGGCTGCCTGGATCTCTTCGTTGTGTGCTTTGTGGAGCTGCGTCGGTCCTGCGTGTAGCTGCGTCGGTGGACGCCAGCTGTATCAACTGGTGGCGCAGTTCACCTAATGGTGTTGTCTTTGCGGAGTTGGGCCTGATCCCGTCTCGCCTTATCATGTCGCCCAAGAAGTCTATTTCAGTGACCCTGATTTTGCACTTAGCAGCATTGAGCATTAGGCCGGCATTCCTGGCCAATTGCAAGGCTGTGTGGAAGCAGGCGTCGCGTTCCTTCCGCGTGCTACCCCATATCAATATATCATCGATATATATTCACACTCCTGGGACCTGGTCGAATATTTTATTCTTGTTTTTTTGAAAACCCTCAGGGGCCGAAGCAATCCCAAAAGGTAGCCTTAGGAAACAGTAGCTCCCAAACGGCGTGCCAGTCGTGCCCACATTGGAAGTACCATCATCTAGGGGACTTTGACGAAAGCCTTAGTACGCGTCGAGTTGACAGAAAAACTTCGCACCGGCAATCTCAGCCTCAATGTCTTGTCGTTTTGGCATTTCATAGCGCTCTCCTTTTCAGCCCTCATTCATCCTCCTGAGTCCAATATAGACACGCAGTTTACCATCGTTTTTTCTCGCTGCGACATAGGGGCTCACCAAATACGTTGGTTCGCTGTTTTTGACCACCATGCCTCCACGCTCCATGCGATCAGTTCCTGTCGCCAAGGCTGGAGCAGCGCCTGGGGCAAACGCCGTACCGGTGGGAGCACATGGGTTGCATCGTCCCGCAGAATCATGTGGTACTGGAATGCGAGACAGTCGATGCCCTGAAAGAACTCGAGAAATTATCATTACTTAAGCGGGGCTGTTTGCATTCACTACGTCGACAGGACGAGAGACCCGTCCTCAGGCTTCGCTCGCCAACGTCCCAGGATGGCCTGGTTGCTCTTCTTAGCAATGAAAAACTCGAAGTAACACTTGTGGCCCTTCGCGACACCTTGAAGCGTACTAACCCGATATGCTTGATAGCGTCGCCACTTCATGAGCGCAGAACAGAGCAGCCTTTTTTTAACCCGGGCTTCGCTTTTAGGGTATGAAACACAGACTGAGGCAACAAGTTGTTGTGTGAGCCTGTGTCCACCTTAAAAGACACTTGTTTGGAAGCCACTTTTGCATTGGTCAGCCAATCAGCTTCGCTGCCAACGTTGACATCTAAGATATCTAAGTCATCTTTTACGTCACGTACTTCAGTGACTTGGGGCTCTTTCATGCAGCAGGCAGCAAAGTGGTTAGCCCCCATCCCCCTCCCCGTAAAAAAACAAGTTTTCCAAAGGCGGCTCATCTTCTACGCAAGTGTGAACAATTGCACTGGGAACAATTGTTTTCTCGGGTTCCCCCACATGCCTCGGCACATTCGGAACATTGTTCACATGCTGCATATTTGGCTTGCCAGTGCATCTTTATCGGCGTTACGTCCTTCACTTTATCAACCAAGGCATCATTAGGCTCAGCACACACTTCGTCTGCCTTACAAACGTCTTCCGCTTATATAGCGTGGGGTCTAACTTTGAGGGTTTTCTCCACAATTTCGGATTAACTGTCCCATAAACAATCTGGTCCCTGACCATGGAGTCAATAAACGTTTTGAAATTGCAGCTTCGTGCAAGCCTCTTTATGTTCCCGGCGGAATGCAAAATGCCCTCCGCTTGCGGTCTTGAGCGGAAAACATAACGCTCGTATACTTCGTTCTGCTGCTGTCGACAGTATGCCTCAAACTTGCTCGTAACATCTGCAAAATCTTCCTTGCTTTCGTTCTCCATAAAGGCAAAGTGGTCGAAAATGTCTAGGGCGTCCTCTCCGGCAACGCTGAGCAGGAGTGCTGTCTTGGCTGGCTCCGACCTGGGTTCTTTCGATGGCTCTGTTGCCTGCAGGAACAGATCGAACCTCTGCTTGAAAAAGCACCAGTTCTTCGCTGTACTTCCAGAAAGAAAATGGCTTTGGTGGCTTTGGTAGTTCAATCATAAAGGTGCACGGCGACGCTTCTCTGCCTGTTGTTACTGCTATGGCGCACGTAAGCCCACTGCTGACACCATGCTCCGGCATTGAGGAGTAAGCACGCAGGGTTGAAGCAACAAAAAGAACGTTTATTTCTGAAAGAATGGCAGTATATATAGCGTGCGGCAGCTGCAATATTACAGGCAAGGGGTAAGAAAGAGTGATAGGCAAAAGGCAGATACAAAAAGGAGCATTCGCAGCTCACACGATGGACACAAAACGTCTATTTAGGCAGGGGGACTGTGCCTAAAGGATGCCAACGTTTCAATTTGTCTTTACGAGGATTGGGAGTTTTTCTACCCATTATTTTTTTTACTATTTCCACTTCTCAATTCCGCTGCCTCTGCGGCCTCTGCTGCCAAGGGTTGACACGTATTGTCATAAACTGTTTTTCGTGGCCCAGTGTTGGCTGCTAATCACCATGACTGAAATTGCTGACTTTGAACGTGAATTTCACCAAGAAATGCGCGAAGTGATATCTAGCACGACTACCACGAAAACCTTTTCGGGGATATCTGAAGGGATTGCGAAATGAAGAAAGAGAATGCCCCTCGAAAGCTTCAGATGAGAAGATTTTGCAGGAGATTTTGCAAGATTTTGCAGGATCGAAGATTTTGCAACATGAATGAAAATGCCACGTCATGAGGGCTCGCTAAGAGTTACTACTCTGGATGAAAGGTCTCTAAACAAAAACATTAAAGTTAAGGGATCTCCGCACCACGCAAATGAAAACCTTGCGGATGTACTAGGCAACGGTAGCACTTCGCACGGTGAGCCAATACCAATTTATCATGACTTCCTAAAGAAAATTTAGAGAAGCGCGAAGGCTAAGATTGTATCCAACCTTCGCTGAAAGTGCACCAAATTGATCGTCAAAACTTGAAAGACTCAAATCAAAAACGAAGTAGGAGCTCATGCGCCGATTTTTGGCGCGCGAAGTAAACGCGTCTCCGAATGATCTAAATGTATACCGAAACGTGGTTCATACGATAAAAGTAGACTATTGTACTCCTTCTTTATGACCGATGCACGTAATGTCTTATCTAGGATCGTTACCTTTTCGCGATTTTGTAGTATTCATTTTGACACAATGAAATCCCGGTTTCATGCACGCGCGGGCATCTAGAGATCTTATAAGAGCTTCTCTGTCGACGAAACACTCTATGGATAAATGTAATATCCTTTGAACAGAACGCCATCGGTCTCAATAAGAATGATTGCGGTTTCAGAAAATGTGGCGATATGCCATAGCGTTCCTACGAAAACCACTGCGGAGGAAACTACCCAACAAACCATCATGATTATTTTGAACCACCGTGCAAAAACTGATAAAATCCTTGAAAAGGCACGCAAAACCACGCCCACAACTGACGACATCATATACACCGCAAAGCGTGCAGTCTACATCAAGAAAAACCTTTTCCCGAAATTAAAAAAACTTCTTGCAATTACCATTCCTAAAACGGTAATACAGTGGTGCTTGGCCTGGACTAAAATTGAGACAGAGTTGAAACGTCAGATGGGAAATTCAAAATGTCTGTCCATTGCATGAGATGTTGATCTGGGAAAGATGTGCAGATAAGTGTACCGTTCCTCGGAAACTTGTAGTTAGGTTCTTTTTCACTGATTGTGCCCAAAAATTTCAGTTGTCCCAATAATGACGTCTTTCTGACGCTTCTGCATTGCAACGCGCAGCCTGCTCGAAATTACCACGACGAGCTCAATACGTTTTTCAGTCAACGTTCGTTCCCGTCAAAGGTTTCTATGCTCATAGAGACGTGGTACAGATTTTAAGATGCTGTACTTTACCTACCCGGTGATCAAACATTTATTTTAACCACCAGTTTCAACTTGGTGTGAGCGTGTAGTGGCTTGTCTCGGAAACCGTTTTATGTACCTTAGTTTCAGATTGCTCGGTAGTTACGCCGGACTATGAAGCTTTTTCTCTACACTAGAAAAGATTGAATCTGTGTAATGGTACATTTCAAAGTTCTCTTTTTTTTTAAACCATCTTGTCATGTTTCTTTGTACGGATAATTTATCAATCGGGGGCAATTTCTGTAGTAAGGTGTTGCAAAGTACTAAAATTTCACGCGACTCGCAATTGCGCCTGGAACGGTTTCATTGGAATAATCTGATAACAAATCCCACGCGTAATACCCATTCATTCGGAGGCTCATTTGACTGATTCGAAACGAACATTGGGCGAAACTCGTCAGAATCGGGACTACTAGAGGCAAACTTGGCCGATCCCTTACCTATTTTGAGGTTCTGGAAATGTGACGAGGTTTATAAGCGCATAAGCCACTTGAACGCCCTCCTTATGTAAGTAATATTCCTGGGAATTTAGGTAACTTTCTCTGTAAAATTACAACTATCAATTGGACTTCGGCCCTTCATTGTCCAACAGCTCATGTAGCCTACGACACCTTTCTGCGTATAGTTATAATTGTGTATGAAGAACTATTTTGCTTTAAGAAGGTCAACACGCCCGACAATAAATGAAAACTTCAGCTTTAGGATAAATGGCTCAGAGCGAATCACTAAAAAACGCGCTAAATTGCAAGTCCTAAAATAGAAAGATCCCGTTAAATTTTCTGTTTTCCAGAAGTACATATTTTTCAGTTAGTAATATCAAATGCTTCTGTACGTCGAGGACATCACGCTGTTTCTAAAACTTGTAACTCGTTATGACTATATCGATTTACAGTTCGAAATTTGTAGTTTATTTCGTTCGTGCCTAACAAGTTATGAATAAATGCAACCCAAAACACATGTAATCAGTTTAACAAGAAATGCACAAGTGTGTTTTACGATTACACTTTATATCATTGCGTTCTTTGAAGTCTACATGTGCCGCGACTTAGCAATTTTTGTCGATTCTGGGCTATGCTTTCATGCACACGTAGAACCGGTTATTAGAAAGGCATGCAGTCGGCTAGGAGTACTATCCCACCTCACGAGTCCTTTACCTAATGTTTCGTGCCTTAAGTGTTTATATCATTAAATATTTCGAAACTTCATTTAGGCTAGGTCGTATGGAAGAACTTAAATGTAACCCTGGCTGTGATGATTGAAGATATTCAAAGACGTTTTGTGAGATTTTTTCATAATAGGTGTTCCCTACGAAGTGTGTTTTAGCAGGACGAACACATGGCGAATTCGTACCTATTTACACGGTCAAGAGAAGAAAAGGTGCAGATTTTGAATTTTTGTATACATGTTTACATCATGACTGCCACAGATTGACATTTTCAATGCAATTTAGGGTACCTTATACGCCTTTTCGAGAATGTAATGTGTTAGGAAGAAACAAAGTTTGTTCTCCCGTGCAACGACTGTGTAATTTATATAATTGTGTGAGGTGGAATGGTGTTGATGTTTTAACAATAATCTGTGGGCATTTAAAGTGGCTGTTACGAAGTTATGGTTTCTTATGTATTTGAATTCACGTTTACTTTCTTTTGGGTGGCGTTTTTTTTGTTTGCTTCGTTTTTTTGTGCACCTTCGTCTGTGGTCAGGCGTTTCTGCTGGTGGGCACGTATCAATAAAGATAAATGAGTGATGAATGAATAAAAATCAAGTACCAAAAATCTTCAGAGCTATCAAAATTCGTAATGCAAGAATCTTTGTTCAGCAGTCAGTGGTCGCAGTGATTTACTACGGCTCGAAATACATAGTTAAGTTTGAGTTATAGACGTTAAGTTAACGCTATGTAGTAAACTAAACGCAGGTAAGAAATTATGATGCAAATATACTAACGCGAACACTGCCGTTTTTCAACTAATAACTCCAGAAGTGGTTTACTCTGGGTTGTTGTAACTGAAAAACAGTAAGGCGCGCCGTATAAACGCGATCCAAATCAGGCGAATTAAGCTTGTGCTAGATCTATTGTTACTGGTTCTTGTGCACTAGTTTAATCTCAGTCAATCCTCACGTGTCTTTCCTGAAAAAATTCAGCACGCAAAAGTACCCGTTTCATTTGGGGGCGGAAAGAAAAGATCTCAAGTTGCACATCAATTTATCTGCCATATGCTATATCCAAAGTGTTAGAAAAATTATTTTTAAACGAATCTCTTCATTTTGTAAAAATCATTGCAATATGTCGGTGCAACAATTTGGATTCCGAAAAAGAATATCGACATGGTTAGATTTCTTAGAGAAAAAAAAGGTTCATTTTATACGCCTTTCAGGATACAAAAACGCACATTTGGTTTCTTTGTAGATATTTCTGAAGTGTTTCATAGAATTAACCGTTTCAGTACATTTGCTGAACTGGGGGATTAAGGGTTTCGCGCCGTTTGACCCTAACGTTTTCGACCCTATTTAACGTACAGAAAGCAATGCATTTCGAACAAATCTCAAGAATTAAAACATTTAGTTTTGCCTATTTATTTGCTTCTTTGTTCCCCACACCCAGTATGGCATTACAATGGGTAGGGACACAAGCGAACACCGAATAATATTGCAACAAGTGCAGTACAGTCAAAGCCGACAGCACCACGTGTCATCTATACAGCAAGAAACTCGCGGTTACAGTAACTCACTTTTACAATAGTTGGACAGACTTAGGTTTAAAGCACGAACGTAAAGACAAAACATGAGTTTGTGGCTTATGCTGCACTTCAAAAAAAGACTTGTTCACAATTATGCATTCAGGCCGACTCCAACAAAGGAACACACAAAGCACTACAAATGGAAGCGACAATTTTAGAAGGCAACTGATGAAAATTGAAAAGAGTTTTGGAGAAACAAGAATTATTGAATGCTGTGGTGTTACGCTTACAATCTGGCACCTTGCGACTGTGACCGACACATGCAAACACGTTGTTTTGTTGGGAAAGTGTGGCTGCTACAAGAAATACTGGTTCGAGATAATAAAACATCGAAGAGCTTCGGACAATGCCAAAAATAATGGAACATCAAAAAATCTTCCGCAAGAATGCATCCTTGTACCAGTATTCCTTCACATTTCCATCAATCACATTGTCAATATTACTGGGTATGTCAATATTACTGGGCATGGGCATTTTATAGCCTCTGCTTAAGATGTGAGCACTTTATTCTGGTTGAGCGGTGTTATCTCTAAAATTTAGCAAGTGATGCCTTGAACCGATTAATGCAATGCAATAAAAAAACTTCCTTGTACACAAATAGCGTAAATCGTAGTGCAGCTCTATCTCCGCCACCACAACAATGTATAAAGCACGATATTACTTGATCTTGAATCTGAGAACACACAATTTATTCAGTGAAGTTAATGGGGACTCGATTCTTAAGGGACTTACCAAATCATGACCCTCAGGCTTAAAAAGCATCGTGTACCAATACGACAGCTTTTAAAAGTTCATAGAAACGTTCCTAAAAGACTCGAGTGCTTCTTTTAGAAATATATCACTTATTACTCTGCTAAACAACAAACAAAAAGCTGATTTTTTTAACAAGATTTCAGCAGGTGGCAGTACCTGCCTAGGACGCAAGTTTTATTTTATTCTTTATTTCACTAGAGAAGTGACACATCTCTAAAACAAACAAAAAAGGGTTGTTGGGAAGATTGGCCTGTATCTGTAAAGCTTTCCCAATTGGTTCAGGGTGCTTTTTAAGTCCGCGGGTCATGAAAGTAGTAAGTCCCATAGGAATCTAACAGGTGAGTCACCCTGAAAACGTAAACCCAATAAGCATTTTACCAGGGATTACTACATTGAGAGCACTGCTAGTTCCATTGTCAGGAATTGTGGAATACTGGGCAAGTTTCGACAGGTGTTTCCCTGCAATATTAAGGATTTATATTTATGACGAATCATGTTCCTCTTACTTGGGGTATTGTATTGTGAGGTATGGGCAACATCACCAAAAGCAAACATACACAAATTAAGTGTACCGCAAAAAGAGCCATACCAAATATTGCTGACGTAATATACGGTGCGTATACTTACCAAATATTATGCAACCTTAGTTAAGGTCGAATCAAGCAGTTATGTAAAACTAAACTTACAGTGAACTAAACATACCTACAATGAAGACAATCTTTTCAGTACAACAATAAAATGTTTTAGTCTATGCAACCTGCATAAACAACACAAGTGCCACTATAACCTGAGGGAAGGACACATAGGTCGACTTTTCTAGTGTACGAACAAGGAATTTAAATATTGCAGTATTGAGATATATGTTTATTAATGGCCTCACGCGGCAATAGCATAGTTTTACACACTCCCATCCTAAAACAATCTTTATCACAAAGGGTTAAAAATCAACGCCGTGCCTCAAACTGCGAAACAAAATAAGATCTTTGCTTTCGGGTGTTAATATTAGCTTGCTTTTTGGGTCTTGAATGTATATACCTATGACTGAGTACGCTTCGCATGTATCATCGTATAATTTCCCGAGTGCAATTTTTTGTTTATTTTTGAGAATTATTACCCTGCAGCATGTTGAACGTATCAGCTTATAATTCTACCTATGGGGTGCAAACACGGTACCAATGCACCAGTGTATGCTACCTGTCTAGTGCAATGGTATGGTGTTTCGTAATACTGTTCGGATACTTTCCACTAATACGTTAGCTATAGTTTTGATAACGTCGCATCCAAAAGTAGTGAACAGTACACGTCTTCTACAGTGTTTGTTTTGTATATGAGAAAGAGATCAATACTGTATAACATATTGCCGCGAACGAAGCACGCGTTTGTTTGTTTATTTATTGTTAGTTTTTTACTGCCCGGCCAGGCCCGGCTGGGTTATCTGTGCCAAGGGAAGCCCGTCTTGCATTCATTATTTTTATGCCACATGGGCTATCTCATTCAGATAAGCAGACTGTTTCGTCTTAACGTCACTAGTCCAGAATATTCTTTTGTGATCTACAATGTTCTGGATGTAAATCGACGGTTGCCGAAACACTTGCGCCTAAATATAAAAGCCTGCAGAGCAGACGTCAAGGCATTCAGACCGTCGACGCTCGCCCGCACATGCCACTTTGTTGACTGCTGCTTCGCCGCCTGTGTATTCCTTGAGTTGTTACGGGAGCACAAGTTCGCTACAATAAACGTGTTTTTCTTCAAGACAACTGTGTCGTCCCTGGCTTCGTGACAATATGCTTATAATGTCAAACAATGTAAGCATTACCGAGACTCTGACAAACAGCTCGTCAAGGTGCTGTACTGCATCTTTTTGAATGGGTTCAAGCACTCTTTCATGAAAAGAAGGCTGAATAACAACTTGATTGATAGATTGATTGGCATTACCTTTGTTAAGGTACGGCCCTGCACAAATGTAGCGTCGTCGGAACCACATCAGGTCAGTTAATGGAAAGGGCAGAAAAAGCAGACCTGTATTTTACTGTTAGGGAAAATAGTTTAGGCGCCTGGCTGGGCCTCCCAATAAACGCCACGCCTTCTGCTTTCGGTCATTCTTTCGTTGTTTCCGTGTGAGTTTAAATGTTGAGAAATCTGCACTGCGCATGCTCTACCAGAGTGATGGCTGCTTTAACTACCGTCAGCTGCACTACGGTGGGTTTTAACGAGCATGCTTATGAACAGGTATTTCAGTGGCCGCCACTTCAGCTGCACGCTTTCTCTAGATAATGGGTGAGGAACCTTTGGGGCGCAGGACCGAGGTGCAGGAATCCGGCACGTCTGGTCCTGGAGGCCAAATGGGGGGGGGGGATTTTTCAAACCAGTGCAAGAAAAGGAAGTGATGGCGTTATCTGCCCAAGTGTGAAGATCGGGGACGCGGCCAAGTGGAGGCAATCTTTGTTGTTGCTAACCTCGTCTAAAATCATAACTGCCATGTTGGTCCTGATACAGGAAGTCACAAGAAGAGGGGGAGGGTGCTGACGTTGTTCCGGTAGCTACCTAATACTGCCCTCTGGGCGGATGTTGCACGCGGGCCGTAAGTTGCCGACACCTGCTACAAAGCTTTGCCACGTCAGGCCGTGCAATACAATATAAAAAAACACTTTGTTCCTCTTGGCACTACGCCATGGAACCAAAATAAAAAGGCAAGAAAGTGGATTGCGACGTAGTTGGGTTCTTTTCATCATTATTGTATGCACATGTTGTATCGTGCCTCGACTAGCAGCTCTGGTTACCAATACGCAAGGTTGAGCGGCATCCTACCCTGCGGTCGGTCTCCAAAAGCTGCTTTATGCATCGTGAGACGCT
Organism: Haemaphysalis longicornis; assembly: GCF_048455015.1. Taxonomy (NCBI): domain Eukaryota; kingdom Metazoa; phylum Arthropoda; class Arachnida; order Ixodida; family Ixodidae; genus Haemaphysalis; species Haemaphysalis longicornis. The sequence continues at coordinate 207,409,052 of NW_027526335.1, read as the reverse complement.
TCATGACTTGCTCACTGGCATCGCGCTCTAGGGGGCTCCTATCCTCAAATCGGCAGCGCCCGATAAAGTAGTTCACATGTCTGGGCACGTGGTTGGCGCCATTTTAGCCAGTGGGGGAATGGGTACTTTGTCTAAATTGATTTAGAAATCAGCGCCTAATACGAGAAAAGAAAAAAAAAACAGCACGCCACTTTCCTTCTTGTCATTCGACTGCATATATGCCTGTCATATGCGCCCACGATCCCGACTACTGTCTGAATAAAGTTATATGTACTTGCAGAAAAGAAGCCAACGTCGAGCACCAGGACTTGGTTGCCACTTCTTTCACCTCCTACAATATCCAGCGAAGATCTAGAGTAGTTTTTTTATGACTTCCAACTTGCAGTTCACTTGCTGCACCTTCCCTTTCTGACGGTATCGTAAATTTCATTCATATTTCACGTAATAAAACCATGATCATAACAAGGGTATTCACTGTCAACTCGAACAAGTTGCACCGACCATCTGATTCAGACATCGAAAACTAACACGCCTGCAATGCTGATTTTATTTCAAGTGGTAGACGCAAAGAACATAAATTTATAAAAAATGTCTCATAACACCTGCGTAACCTGTAATATTTCCTAATTATATTATACGTTTTGGCCAGAGGTCTACTATCCATGTTGGTTCGCGGTAGCTTCTTCCAGGCATTCCTATACAAAAAAGCCAAAAATAACCTGTTGCAACAAATACACAGCATTGTGGCTGTGTTGCAGTTAAGTCCTTTAAATAAACAAGGTAACGAACACACAATGCTGGAAATGTGGGACCACTTATTCTACCGTTTTACAATTCATAATGAAGCAGTCAGGACAAAGGCCTTTGTACTTGAACCGCATCTATACTGCTTAGCTGGCATATCTCTTTTTGCAGCTCAGTTTCTCGATCACCGGAATTACTTAAGGTGTGTTTAATGAAGCCTTAAATTTGCCAGAAACACCGTGATGAACACCGGTTAAAAAGAGACATCGCGAGGAACACCGGCTGAAATAGTACAGGAAGAATGCAACTGACAAATTTCTAAAGCGTTGTCAACCATGAAAAGAGGCGTGGGTGACGTCGCCGGGAGTCTATTAAAAAAGAAAACAAGGTAGGCTAGACATATCATATTTGAGACGCCTGCATCTGTGTTTACAAAAAAGATGCTCTCGGAAATTGTTAAGGTGAACGGTTCTTCAGGACCTCGAAACTCCTTGCGCGACAGTCATGCCAAGTTTTCTATGCTTTCGGCTCATCTAATATGGGCCTTAAGCTGACAATCATTACAGGCAATCGGAAGCCCGCGGAACAGCCCAGACATCTTAGCCTTCTGTGGCGCAATAAGAATGGCAGGTGAATAAGGTGGGGCTTGTGGTCAACTGCCGCAGAGCTTCATCTGGGCTCTAGTTTATCCCCTCACCGCTATAGCGACCGGTTGTTCTGCCCAAAGCCTTTGAATAGTTGCCCACCGTAGAACAATTAGGGAACAAGCCACGATTTTTGTTAGTGTATGACGTCTGGGTTTATGCATAAACCCAGCCAGTACTTGTGATCCTGGCTGCCACGGTCGCGATAAGCGTGCCGTCCTCTTGAAGCTCGACAACAAAATCAGGAGTCTGGATATTGTCGTACTCGCGCGCCTGCGCCCTGTCTTGCAGCCGGAACTCTCACTACGTCCCCCGCGGTTATAAGTTTCATCCTGGCACCGTTTCCTGCCCTTAGATATTATTCTTTCCCCCTTCGCATTGTAAATTCTCGTGTCTTTTAACTTCTCATCCATCCTTGCATACTGCCTACTTTTTTACAGCACAATGCGCGCTAATCAAGCACTCCGCCAGCACCCGGTCGACGCGTACGTTGTCGGGGCGCGTAAGAGAGCGAGTACGGCAAGTTCACGACGCCTGAATTTGCTGCCGAGCTTTCGGTCGGTGAGGCGAACGTTCGCGACGGCGGCCTTACGAGCCCAATTAGCTGTGAGGCGCACTGAAGGGAATTAACGGAGTCTCGGGTAAGGGGGAGGGGGGTGCACGAAGCCTGCGAGGCGCCATCCCATGCGTCAGCCGAAATGTGCACGAGCGCTCGCAAAGAGTGAACTTACCTTGTGTATATATAACAACGTCGTGCCAGCGTCGTGACTTGACGACGGATTCCAAAGCGTTGACAACAAATTTTGCCAAGGTGTGGTCACACATCACTTCGCAAGCTTATTTACCGCGGGGTCACAGTGCACGCACACTCACGGCGGAACAAAGGATGTCACGGGCGAAGAGCGCTCATGATGGCTTCTCCTTCAATAAATTCGATGTATCGCCTGCTGCACTGCAATGCCTGACCTTCGATGCTCGTCGTAAAGTATCGCACAAGGCACATAAATTGCGAGCAACACGAACAAAGCTGTAAATTTGCACAGAAAACTGAGAACGCCCGCACCACGCCGGACCGCGCACATCCGAGATTGCAAAGAACAAGCGACTTTGGCTTGTCTCGAGCCGATTTGCGATGGCTATGGTACAGCTATGCATTTTTTTTGGAAATTGAACCCGGAAACATTGATACGAGATATACAAAACAACCGACGGGTGTTTGTGAATCATGTGTTAATATTTACGATCATTTTTATTGAATTATTACCAACTCCTCTAGCAGCAGACATATTATATTCCAAATAAACAAACAACCGGCCAGGTCGTGAGGTTGGTTGTTAGCGCCGCTGGTGACAGTGACTACACATCGTACTAGAGAGTGGCATCTGCTTATCGGCAAGTGTACAGGTGGATGGCACATGCTTTGCCTTGCTTTGAGGTTCTTGGATTGGGGGAAGGGGAAGGAAAGGGGCCCGAAACTGTCTGACATGAAAGAGGGGCAGCAGGAAGGGTGCAAGAATATAGAGGAGAGAAGTTCGAATAAAGGGGTCTGCAGCAGCGCTGTGTGAGCGCGCAAGCAGAGCGCCATGTGATCTGGCGGAGGGGGGCGGCGGCGGCGGCTGTGGCTAAAGGCGGTAGGGGGGTGGGAGGGGGGGAGCGCGGCGGGGCTGATCGCGAGGGTGCCTCGCTTCTGCCCAGCGAAGTGCCGGCAGTTCGCGGGGGAACAGGGGGAGAACGGCGGGGAGGCGTACTGCCTGGAGGGGTTGCTGCAATAATCAGTAGCAGGCTTCCTCAGCGCCTGTTAAAAGAAAAAAAAAGGAGAGAGCGATGAAAGGAAAGAGGAAGGTGACGGGACCAGAGTGGACGGGGGAAAGAGATGTTGATGCAGCCCGGGGGAGCCGTGGGGAGGGGAGAGGAAGGGGCTCTACAGACCTGCGGCCAGGCCGGTCTGCCTTTTGCGCCCGCCTGCCCGCGTCCCTTCCCCGCTTCGGCAAAGGCAGCCGAAGACAGGACGGAAGAATTCTGAAAAGTCCAATCCTTAAAAATAGTTTTCAAGTTCGGAGTCTGCTTCCGGGCGCAGGATATTTACGAGGCGTTTGCTTCTTAGAAACGAGGACCGCGAACGCGTTGAATATTCAAAACAAAACTTTTGTTGGCGATTGAGTGGTTCGGAGTGTAACAAGCGGCACGCCAGATCGCTAATTTGTTAAGTTTTGCTTTCTCTCTCTCTGTTTTTGTATGACGTGAAGCAGTGTCAGGCTCGTTCTTACTTTTTGTGTCACTGTGCAATAAAGATGAGTTGTTATCCACCGCTTCAGTTTGTCTTCATTTTTTTTTTTTCGTTGGTTGGTTTAGTTAGTGTGAGCGGCGGCTTCAGGGCCCGCCTTGGACTGAGGCCCTCTTTCACGTACGATCTTTTTTCGCTTGAAAGAAATATTTTTAGCTGGCTTAGAACGTCGTTCCGCGTTTGCTCCTTGTGGGATTCTCTGTATTGCACACTGCAGTTCTACACTTGCGATCGTATACAGTTTATGTTATCCTCAACGAAATGGTAAGTTAGCGAGGGATAACTGGAGTTCCGACTCGTTGAATGAATGAAGTCCGCGAGCGAACGATGATGAGGCCAAGCTTGCGTCCACTTGGCATAAAGTCTTGTTTTCAAATTTGGCTATATGAAATAATTTATTATTGTTAATTCTTTTTCCGACGTGTAGTGGTTTACACCAAACTTCTGCTCTGTGCTTTTTTTGTGTGCTAAGTATATATAGGCGTGCTTTCATCAGCGGAATTTATTGTAGCGTTTGGGTTTGTGAGATATGCAGACATATCTTAAAAACAGCGAACAGCGCTGTTAGTGTCACGCCGCCCCAGAGGAACACAAAATCGCTGCACTAAGCTAGGTGGGATGGCATATATTCGTTATGTAAATCTAGCAGGTAGGTGTGACAAAAACTGCCTGGCGAAACTAGGCCACCGACAACAGCAGCTCCGGAGAGTGCTTGCTTCCGGTTCCGGAACAGGGTAGATCTGACCTCACCCAGAACCAGCAGGGAATATCTTTCGCATTTTTTCGCCAGTGTCGCGGCAATCCGAGCTCCCGCGGTGGGCAATTAAAATTGATGTTCGACATGTCTCCGGCCACCGCTAGCTGCCAAAATTGCTGGGAGTGATCTCCACAAACTTTTGAAGTCAGTTATAAAATTTTTTAAAGATTTCAATTCAGTGAACGCGGTGTGCACCCTTTGACCTGCATACGGACATTTTCGTTCTCCGTGCACCACCCCCATCGAAAAATTTGGGATGAAACCCATGGAGGTCTTCGAGGCGCGGGCGATAATCATCAGATATGTTGGCACTCAATGGATTCCACGATTTTTTTTCATAAACGTTTTCATAAATTCTGTATATATATATTGAGCAAACAGGTCGTTTAAAAAAACTTGGACAGACTCGAGGAAATTCGGCTAGCGATGAAGCTATTGTTGAATCCGTGTTGACCTGCAATAAAGAAAAAGTTAGTGTCCATCCAGATGTTCAATTTAAAATTGTAAAAAACTTCAAAGTGAGCCAAAAGAAACTTTCTTGAGTTATCAGGTTAAAACTTTGGAATTTCTAGTGAACTAAAATAGAGGTAGTAGCTATAGTGAATCCCCTACAAAAATAAAAAAAAAACGTTTTTATAGAGGAGACTCCATAGAACTTTCATTGAATGAGTTCGCTAAAAGGTGCATAGAATCTTTATCGAGTCTGAGTATAGTGAGTTTTTATAGGGAGGTCTGTTTTGAAATTCTATAGAGACCTTGTAGAAATAAGTACAGTGAGTTTTTATAGTCAGATCTCTTGAGATCTTGTAGAGATGAGTAGAGTGAGTTTTTATAGGGAGGTCTGTTTTGAAATTCTGTAGAGATCTTGTAGAGTGAGTTTTTATAGGGAGGTCTGTTTTGAAATTCTATAGAGATATTGTAGAGATAAGTAGAGTGAGTTTTTATAGGGTGGTCTGTTTTGAAATTCTATAGAGATCTTGTAGAGATGAGTAGAGTGAGTTTTTATAGGGAGGCCTTTTTTGAAATTCTATAGAGATCTTATAGAGATGACTCGTTAGGACATAAGTCTGCCATGAGTTTCTAATGAGTTCCTTTAGACTCTATAAGAACTTTATAAAAGTTTAATAGGATCGTAACATTCATTTTTGTAAGGGAGGCCGCGTTGGGGAGGTTGAGCAGTTCCGCTCGGCTTTTATCACTCATAAGTTTAAGCATCTTGTATGTGGCGGCGTCAATGCCCGGTGCGCTGCCTTGATTGCCTTCGTCGATGGCCGCCGCAACCAGCTCCAGTTCGGGGAAGACTTCGTCTAGCTCGACGTTGCTATCCGCTTCGTACTCGATATTCGGGTTACCGCTCTTCTCAGTCTTTAGATACTTACTTGTGAGTTCACGAATGAGCTTCTTCCCATCCCCGTCGTAACTGTTGATCGTTCTTGTGATGTCTCGAGTGCTTGCACTTTTGCTTTTCAACGGAGCTATGAGGTGCCGCAAAAGCTTCCAAACCTTCTTCGTAGACAGTGTGCGTTGTAGGTTGTCACACATATTCATCCAATTTCTTATGCATAGCTGCTCCGCATACTACGCCGCCTGCTTGTTAAGTGCATGTATACGTCTGCAAAGCTTATTTTTATGTCTTTGTCTCTTCCACCTTTGATTAAGATCATGCCTGGACGCCCACATATGGCTAAGCCTGCTGTCTACGAAGGGATCTTGCGTAGTCGTAGTAATTGTCTGCGTCAATTTGTTGACAAACTCGCGTTGATTCTTGGCCCTCGCCCCATTCGTCTTCGTGTCTTGGTGCTCGTCCTCGCCTTCACTGTCTACGTTTGTACGTAACCGGTCCAAGTCTGTAATGTTGGATTGACTCGATTGTGCCTTGATGGCGGTACCTTCGAAAGTGACACAACAGATCTCGTGATCTGAGACAAGATTCTCCCCCATGTTACGGCAGGTAACGTCGAGGTTCCCCCGAAATAACGTCAGATCAGGAGTGGTGCCTCTGACCATGCTAGTGTCAGTCCTTATAGGCGCGCCCGACTCTTTAACCACCTCCATATTAGGATTCTCTATGGGTTTTAACAATTGGTTTCCTTTTTTGGACGAATATTTGTTACCCCACATTGTGTGTGCCGCGTATAAATCTCGTCGCAATAAATTGGTCGTGTTCTTGCTTTTTTGATGCAGTCCAATATGGTGCCTTCAAACTCAAAGACCCTATTGGACGGTCGAGAATACGCATTCAAGACGAAAATGTCCTGTCACCCCCAACTCACCTGCAGTGAATTTCGACGAGCGTATGCTGGCAGCCTCGCTGAGTGGTCACGTGCTGTGTGACCGCCACGTTGCTGTGGATCACGATCGCAGTAACCGTTTCGCTAGGATCCGTATACGTAATGTACGTGCGAGCTTGGCGCGGCCGTTCGTCTCTTGTAAAATTATGATATCCGGTTTCTGGTCCAATTTATCGAGGTAAACTTGGAACTCCTATTTTATAAGTTTTGAGCGGTAGAACTGCTCGCGGAACCAACTTCTGGCAACCTGAATTGTAGAGCAATTCGTGATTACTTCATCTTGACAATCTTGTGATGGTTAATTTTCGCATCCAACGCCATGACTCTAAAGGAGAGTTGGCTACATTTGGCCTCTACATTATTCATTCTTGCTGTGAGACTGTTTACGTGCTCAGACAATTGAGGAAATTGGCATGATATTTGCATAAGAATGCTCATGACCGTCTCTATTTTAGGAGGAACGGCGGCCTCAGCCTTCTCTTCCTCCATGGCCACAACTACAGTTTGTATTTTAGAGCTTGCGTCACTGACTGTGCCAACGCTGGTGGCGTGATAATGTTCGGTGCAACCGGAGCAGCGCCGGTGGTGTCTCCCTCGGCTACTTTCCTTTTAGCTGCTTTGACGTCATTACCGTTGTTCTTAATTTTACTGAGCGCCTCGATACACTCCATCATTGCCTCCATCTGATTTTTTGGCTCTTGATTTGATTGTTCTGACTTCCTATAATTTTCTTGAGTTCCAAACAGTGTCAACACTCTTTCGAAGAGGAGGAGGAGAGAAGGGAACGGAAACCGCTATTTTTGAGAGTGACGGAAGACCCCACTTCACAGCCCACCTGTTTCTCGGTGCCGTTGCTCTGGCGGATATTCGACTCCGACCTCGGACGAGATTCACGCCTACGAGCCCCAGCTTTCGATGGTGACTTTGCAGCGCTCTTTCTTCTTTCTCTGCTTGCCTGGGAGTGGCTGCGACGCCCGTCCGGTGCGAGCCACGCTGTCTGCTGCCACGTTGGCCCCCTCGATTGCTGTTGCTGCTTCTGCACTTTTTCTCGTTTCTGCCGTTTCCAAATTCCGTTCGCGAACGACGTATGGCGTCTTGAACTTTGCTTTGCACTCCTTGTCCGTGGTGAGGTGGTTGCCCCCGCAGAGGCTACACTTGGGATTACTGCAGATGTGACTCTGTAGAGGATTCTTCAAGCAGAAATCACGGCACTACCTGTCTTCAAGGTTGGGGCAAACGTCCATCCTATGACCGAGGCGACCACACTGGTAGCACATGTCGATCCCCTTGCGATACAGCGAACACTCGACCAGCAAGTTGCCGTACCATATGTAGTTCGGGACCTTGTCGCCGTCGCATTCGATGACCACCGCCGTCATCTTGTCGATACGGTTAGCTTGCATGGCAGTCGGATTGTACTTTTGAATGATGTAGTCGTTGATTTCTTGAATAGCGTTCACTAACGGAACACCCCTGATGACGCCCTTAACGGCGCCGCGGGGAGCCGTCTCGTAGGCGCGCGCTTCGTGTGCCATGCCGTTGATAGTGAGGCTTGTGACTGCCGAGTAGCGGTCCGCCTTCTCTTGTTTAGGCGTACTAACAACGAGTATGTTTTGGTGTTTGTTCGAGCAAGTGACGTCTTGTGTCAACTTGTCGCCACTCACCTTCGCAGTTGCGATGACGGCTCACCTGATTTCAAATCTAGACACTTCTCCAACGTCAGGCCTCCCCTGGGACGCATGACGATCTTTATATCTTGCCTCGGCAACACCAGAATCCTCGCTGCCTTGAGTAGCTTACTCTGGAAATTTTTCCGCTGCTGGCGACGATGGTCGGCAGCCGCCGGCCCCCCGTTGACCGGTGTTTGTCTTAACTTGCTCTCCTGCCCCTCCTGGGTCTTCTTCTTCCTGGCGACTCGCCACCCCAACTTCCTCGGGAATTATTTCTTCACCCTCCACTTCTACACGCATAGCGCACGCCATTTCCTTGAAACACTTCGCTTCTAGGGCCCCTAGGCACGGCTGCTGGGGCTAGCTGCGTTTAAGCTTAGCTCGTAGCAACACGATTCGCGTAGAAAAAGACGGCGAAAATAAAAACAAAACACGGTTTCCCACCTACACATTTGGTATCCACACATTCCTTGTAAGTTCGCGGATGCCGTAGTATGAAAACTTGCATGAGTCGGGATACGGGACTAGAAGCGGAAGGCCATTACCTCACTCATGCGAAAAAATAAGAAACTTGGGAGGCAAATAATGGACTCGCGCTGCGCCAGACAGAAGCGGGTGGAGGTTAATGGGGAAGAGCTTCGTCCTGCATTGAACCTAAATAGGCTGTTGTTGATAATGATGATGATGAGGAGGAGAAAAGGAGCAGGACCTTTTGGTGCTACATGCTTAGCGCCGCAAAATTTCGGTGCAGGGACATTGTGTCGCATGCAATATTCGGTGAACGAAATTTCCGCTTGTTCACACCCTACGCCAAATAGAGCTTTTGTAGCTGGCTCTATTGTGTTGCACGTAACGAGTAGTGCCTAACGCGTTAAAAATATCGAGAAAATTCTGAGCGCTCGTGAGCGTCTGCCTCGCGGTGACCGCCGACCGTCCCCGGCACGTGCAGTGGCTTGTGCAAAAACAGAAAGAATTCCCGATAAGCCCGAAGGACCACCGCAGGTTACCGAGCGACAAACAGCCGCAGAGCTGGCGACACAGCTGCTGCACAAAACCTTGACGCGACTCAATGAACGCGCCGCATGCGTCGTGCACGTGCCAACCGCCACTGCGCTGTAGCTGTCGTCATGTGCTACCGCGCATGTTATGCTTGACATGAGGAACACGATGATACAGACGCATATGATGATGACTACTGCTAGCCCGATGCAAAGCGACGGCGGAACATGTAAAAAACAATTCGAATTTTGCGCAAATGCCCGGTGATGAATGTGAATCAGTGGACATGAAGGAAGAAATCATGTAGCTCCGCAATGGTTCAAGCCTTGCGACCTATAGTGCTAGCATTTTCATTGTTTTGCTGCTATGATTGAATTTTATGCTAAGAATCCTATGTTTCATAAGTTTAGCTTCATAGTTCGAGCAATGTCTTTTAACAGGAGACCTGTTTAAGCTTGTGGCTTCGCTTTATACCGTCAAAAGAAAACAGAAACTGTGGTTGATTCTTCTGTCATAGGTATCGGTACACACGAACGTGAAATGGGCAGCGAAATCTGCAGGTGAGGATGATTTGCGGGTCGGTGGTTGCCTTGTGGGTGGGCTTTGCGAGCGACGTCCTGCTGGCGGGAAATTTAGGCAAAGGTGTACTGGCGTGAATTCCGTGACGGATATGACGTCAGTGAAATCTTGGTGTATCCCGGAATAAAACACTTGTGTTTTAAAACAATGCGGAGCTTGCACTAGTGGTGGAAGGCAGGAGAAAGAGCTGATCTGGCGGCCTTCCTCAAGTCACGCAAGTACACGCGCAAGCCTCGACGACGACGCTGAACTGAAGCCTTTACACATGTGTTACGTAGTGGCGTCACGGCTTGACGGACGCCGGTAAGGCTCGGCGGAGCTATGACTAGGCTAGAGAAGGGAGCGAGAAGCAATTCACAGCTACGCCAGTGGTTGTTAGGGAACACGAGGGGACGTCATCGCTCTACGATGTTTTATTGGTGCGACGGATGGATAACGCTGTTAAAAAAATTACACCATCTTCCAGTGGGGAACCCTGATGAGGATGCGAAGCATCGGGGCGGTTCCGTGTGGTTGCATTGTGTTGCCGTTATGTTGAGTGATCTGGTTTTTACTAGCGCCAGAGGAAATTCCGCGTCCGGGTCCACACCGGTGGCAAAGGCACGCAAGTGCTGTTGTGTTACGGTGAGTAGGCGGTGGTTCTCGAGGCGCCCAATCTCGTCCATCATGTTCTTGTCGGTGTTGTCTCTGTGGTAGAATCGGTAGTCTCCGTCAGCTTTGGTGAGGTAAAGGTTGCTGACATTGGTGCACCGGCTGTGAGCAATGTACACGCCCTCCTCTTCGCAGCTTTGTTGTTGTTGGTGTTGTTGTTCCTTCATAAAATGGCGCATACCCCATCAGGGGATCGGCCAAACATCAGTCGCTAATTCGAATGAGATTGCTGCCTAGGTGGATGATTCGAGCAAAGTCAGAGAATTTTGGAAGCTTTTTTCTTCTCGTTTTTGAGGAATCGAGATTGGAAATTAGTCAATATTGAAACAAAATTAATAAAGAAGGAAGAAAGAAAGAAAGAAAGAAAGAAAGAAGAAGAAGATGAAGAAGAAGAAAAAGAAGAAGAGGAAGAAGAAGGAGGAGGAGGAGGAAAAGGAGGAGGAGGAGGAAGAGGAGGAAGAGGAGGAGAATAATAATAATAATAATACAAAAAAAACGGCAATGGATCGTTCTTCTTCTTCTTCGGCGGTTCCCCTACGGGAAGATAACGACGGTGGTTGAACGCGAACCTATCTCGTGATGGATTCTTTGGTTGGCCAATCCCTAGGGGCATCCTGCCACAATCAGCATCAGAAGCGTTGCGAACGGGGCTGGTTGAGCTGCAAGGCGCGTGGCGCTTCCCGCCACAGCTTTCCCACGGGAAATTCAGCATCCCCCTCTAAATTTTTCAGTTCGTCGTTTCCGTTGACGTTCAGTTTCGCGTGCCTTCGTTGTATCAGTAGCTTCTTGACCTAGTTTGAATGAGTCAAGGACATAAGGCGCGTTCGTAGCACTTGCTCCTGTCCAGTGCCCATTTACCGTCAACCATATCTGATGTTTTTAGATTACAGTGTGTTGAAGCACGTCAAGAAAATGTGCATCCAAGCGGCTGCAAAAACTTTCTTTTTTAAGTTGCACACATCAACGTTGTCTGTTAAAACATGGCTCAATAGTAAAGGTGTATATGTGCCTTGGTCTGTTAACTCTCGCTTGTGTAACCAGCCGGAGACAATTTATCACTGCTTTGTTTTATGTCGGGATGCTGTGTTTTTTTTGGGATGTTCTGCAGCGGACTCTTAAAAACGACATAGACATCACCCCTTACAGTATACTATTCCTGCCAGTGATGAAGAACTGTTCCGTGCCATATGACCTTTTCGTGCTGATAGGATTGTTTAGCCTATGGAAGTGTCGCATGATTGACCGCCATGCCGAGGAACCTCGTGGAATTAAGTCAATTTTTCGCGAACAATGTGCGCTTGTGTACAGTGTCTAGGCGGCGCAATCGCAGCCGCCGGACTGGTTGCATCTTCTGGAAGCGTGTGTGGGCCTGCCTGACTTTTAAAATGTATCAGTGAATGTGCCGTTATTGTAGTTAGGGTGGGACTTTAAGCTATTTGGGCTAGTTTCCCATGCAATAAAGAAAAAAAAGGATTTGTAGCGTAGTTGGAAGAGCACCGCGTACCTCCCGTTGCGGCCAGAGAGTCGTGGGGTCGAAACCGAGCGCCGCTATTTCTTTTTTTTATATAGTGTAGTATCGCGGAGCTGTGCGTGTAAGGAGGAGAGTTGCGCATGCGCAGTGAGCGTGTGGACGGTGCCGCCATCAACGACGGAGGACGAGGCGAGCCTAAGAAATGCTCCGCATTTAAAAGACCGAAGCCGAAAGCACATGAGCGTGGGCCTCGTGAGAAGCGCCCGGCGTCAGAAGAAAAAACGTGTGGAGAAAGGAGGCCATGAATTTTTCGCCTTCAGAACGGAAGCCGCAAGTACGACTTCAAGCGACGCAGTGAATTCACCAGCCCACTTACGAAGGATATGGTAACAGGAGGTGGCAAGCAGGGTTAAAATATTTTAGTACTGTGGCAGCAAGCAAATGCCTTTTAGCGCACTTCTAGAGGCACCTTGCCTGGCTAGTAAAATGTAGCGTGTGCATTAGAACACCCTACCATTGATAGAGGCGTTTATTTTGTTGATGCTGGTGGTACCTTTTTCTATGAGAGCTGAACCGGGAGGAGATCCGCGTGGTCGAAAGGGAATGTCATTCTCCCCAGAACCTCGTAACTTGCAAAGTTCACATTGCAGTTGTATTATTTATTCATTTATTCATCACATACTGCGGCCCAAGTATGGTCTATGCAGGAGAGGGCGATGCAGTTCAAAATTCGTCTGCATAGATACACTTCTGCTGCAGCATACACGCACTGCAGAACAAAATTTATGTTATACTAGAAATTCGGGAAACACAATGGACAAATACAGGCCAAGAAGCAGACTTAAGCTACAAGAAAAAAGTTATATAGTTTTATTTCGGACGTGTCCAGCATAGGGGAATCATGGATCAGAGCATTCCAATCAGACACTGTTCGCGGGAAAAATGAATACTTGTAAATTTTAGTACGTGCAAATATAGGTGTAATGCTAAGACTATATTTTTGACGTGAAGCCCAGGTTGTGTTCTGTGTTATGTAATCTGGCGCATGCAATCCTGATCTGGAAAAGTATAGAGGTGGGAAAAGTTAAGCCGTGCAGTTTTCCTTCGGTCAACCAAAAGTTTAAAGGTTCGCATCTTGCAACATGGCTGACGGCGAATCGTGGAGTCTATATCGATTGTATATAAATCGAGCAGCTAATCGTTGCATGTTTTCTATTTTTTGTATATTACCAGCTTGATTGGGGTCCCACACTATGCTGGCATATTCAAGAAAAGGACGAACTATGACTTTATAGTCTGTAAGTTTTAGTGAACTAGACGAACGACCCAATTTATATTTTAAAAAGCCTAATTTTCTCCGGGCAGCAGAACCTATTCCATCAATATGTGCTGTCCAGCTAAGCTTCGATGTAATCGTTACGCCCAACTACTTGTATTCTTTTTCTTGCCTGATAGTGTATCCACCTACATTATAAGTAAACTCGAATTTTCGGAATTTGTTACTCAGACATAAATAAGCGGTTTTCTCAAAATTAATTACCATTTTCCACTTTTTACACCATTCTTTTATGCAGTTTAAGTTCTTACACAAGTCACGCTGGTCAGAGATAGCATTTATGGTATTAAAAATTATGCAATTGTCGGCAAATAACTTAACAGACACGCCAGATTGGATAGCTTGAACTAAATCGTTAATTTAAATAATAAATAGTATTGGCCCGAGAACTGACCCTTGCGGGACTCCAGATAACACCCCAAAATAACCAGAGCTAAAGCCGTTTATATCTGCGTACTGTTTTCTGTTTGTTAAGTATGCTTTGTCCCAGTTAATTATTTCCGGAGGAATGCCAATATCTTTCATTTAGCCTAGTAGCTTGATATGAGGGACCTTGTCAAAGGCCTTTGAAAAGTCCATAAAGATGACATCAACCTGTCCAGCCTTGTCCAGGACTTGGTAGAACTCGTTAACAGTTGCTAATAATTGCGTGGTGGTAGGTAATCCCCGTCGGAAGCCATGGTGCGTGCTGTGAATTACATTATTTTGTTCAAGAAAAGTATTTAAATATTTTGCTATAATGTCTTCAAGTAATTTGAAACAAATACAAGTAAGGGAGATTGGTCGATAATTGATAAGTAATAATCGGTTACCTTTCTTAAACGCCGGAATTACACGTGCTAGCAGCCAATCGACCGGCACTGTACTAGTTTTAATCGAAACATCAAATATTATTATTAGTATCTAGCTAGAATTTCCGCATACCTCTTTAGAAAAACAGCTGGTATACCTTCAGGGCCGGTCGATTGTTTTACGTCTAACCGCAATAATAGTTCTGTCAACCCTTCCAAAGATACATTTATTAAGTTTGACTGACCTGGCACCGTCATGATACTCGAGTTTTGTGGTCTTGAAAAAACGCTCTGAAAGTAAAAAATAAACGCGTTTGCTATTTCGTTTTTTTGTGACAGGGGTTTCTCCGTTCATTACTTCGACAGGAATGCGGTTGCCTTTGTTTTGTAAGAACTGGTAAAATTTTCGTGGAATATCCGACGCAAAGCGGCCTAGTGTGACTCTGTAATAATGTTGCCTAGCCTCCCTACACTTGGACGCCAAAGTATTTCTTAGAACGAGCAGAACAACATCGTTAGCTATTTTTCGCTTTCTTCACCGTTCAATTTTGCGTTTTAAGTGAATGAGATCGCGCGTTATCCCGGGGTTCGTCCGGGCACCTTTTTAAAGTTTATCTGAAACGTAATTGCGAATGCATAAGTGGCAATAAAATTTGAACCTTGTCCATAGAGAGTTAACACTGCCCTCGCAGAATGATAGCAAAGCTTCTTCTTGGTAGTGAACAATCGGGAAATTGTCTACAGCAGAATACTGTTTTACAACCACGGCCTCGGTATAGAAGACCTTGTTCTACGAGGTCAAGAACAATTAAAATTGACTAATTTGTGATCACAAATGCAATCAAAAACTGTTGCCGTGCTTGATTTAAAACTTGTGGAACAGAAAATGAGATCTAATATTGAAGAACTTGTAGCTGTCACGAGCGTAGGATTAAGGACTTTCTGCGTGAGGGAGTAAGCAAGCGACATGTCCCGTAATATTTCAGCACTTTGCACATCGATCGAAGCACATTTCCTCGATACTCAATCCTTGCCCGGCATATTAAAATCACCAGCGGTGATGATGTTCTGATTTCGGTATTTTTCTAAGTGCGCGTACAGGTCTATCAAGAAACCAGGTGGGGCGTCAGGGGGCCTATAAACTCCCGCAATAATAATGAGGTTACCAGCAATCATAGCTTTACAAAAACACTTTCGTGGCAGCCATTATTATTAGGCAAGGAAACAGACGATACCTCGCGTATAACAAGAATTGCAGCTCCGCCCCTCTTGTTCGACGATCTTTCCGCTAACAGGTGTATGATAGAGGAACTATGCAATTATCTGGAACTTCAGGGTGCCACCATGTCTCTGATATTACTGCTACGTGTGGGTCGTAAGAAAGCAAAATCTGCTCGAGTTGCTTCCACAAAATGCAAGACGTTTGCTCTTACAAATGTCTTGCAGCAAAATTTCTCGAGCTGCATACACTTTGAGCATTCAGGCACAGCAATCGGAGAGTCTTTTGCGCATACTCAGTATTATTTTGGGTTTGTCATTTTTCAGAGCGGGAAGACTTACGTAGAAACACCCTGCAACCAGCTGTGTCGTCCCACCCATAAACGTCATCGTTTAAAAACAATTTGTCGTGCACCAATTGCATCTTATCAGCAGTACGCTTGTCCTGTAATCCAGGCTGCCACAACTTATTTCTTATGCGCAGCGTAGCTTGAGAATAATCGTGGGAGATCGACACATCAGAACCTTTGAGCTTTGGGCAGTTCCTAAACAATATGCATTTTTATTATAATCTTACAGCCGGAGGATAACTTGCCTGTGGAGGTCTTTTTGCGGCCTTCCTATTTGGTGAATACGTTCTACAGACCTGGCGGAAACACCAAGTGTTTCGCCGAAAACCTTACGCAAAACCGTATCCTCTAGATCCTGTCTTGCTTGTTTTGGAACCTCAGGAATTTCGAAGACGCCTACATTGTTTCTGCTTGAACGATCTTCAAAATCGCTCAGTCTTCGGTCCTGCCCAGCTAAGGCCTTCTCCAACTTCTGTACTGCTCCCTCCAGTTTCTGTATCTTTTCCTTGTTTGACTTCGATATTTTCAGAACCTCGTCTAATTTTAAACGCTTAGCATTTACCTCAGAAAGTGTGGCATCGCGCTTTGTTTCCGCTTCCTTTAGCTCTTTGAACTGAAGCATAATATCCTTCAACATTTGTTCTATCTCGGGACCGGGATTACTTTCCACGTCGCCACATAACAGGAGCAGAAAAACAGACCAGCAATCTATGACAACATAAATACATCTTTGAGGGCATGGCAGCACTACAATAGTGTATGAACTTGAACGAAATCCAGAAAGCGCGTTGTAAAACCTGACCTGCACACCAAGCCAAGCAGAATGAAACATGCTGCTCAGACGAGTCCCGCCGCGCCCTCTGAGAAGGCAGGGCTCTACCGGAGACTTCATATCCTGGATGGTCGACGTCACCGATTTGTGCAGCCAATTCGGTGTCCCGTCCGCTGAGTCGATGAAAAGACGATCCGTCCGTGCAGGCGTTTTCCACTTGTGCGATAAATGGGCAGTCCACAGCACAGGCCCAGAATGAGAGGGTTGTTCGGCACATGGCAGCGGTAGGATCAAAAATACAACCTGCACAAAAAGCCAAGCAGAATCAAACATGCTGCTCCGACGACTGCCGCCGCGCCC
This sequence comes from Haemaphysalis longicornis, assembly GCF_048455015.1. Lineage (NCBI taxonomy): Eukaryota > Metazoa > Arthropoda > Arachnida > Ixodida > Ixodidae > Haemaphysalis > Haemaphysalis longicornis. Next base: position 207,392,135 of record NW_027526335.1, on the reverse strand, counting down.
TCGGGTTAGAGTGCCGCCGCGTCTTCGGGCAACCAATGTTAGAAACGAGTCCGGCCGATGTGCAGCCCCAGAATGTACAATTTTCATAAGGTTAGTGGTCTTCGGACAAATTACGGCAAGCGAAGAGCCGCACAATATTTGGCAACCGTTGTTCGGGAGGACCCTAGCTGGCGTAAGGCCTCAGAGTATCCCCATTATTTCGGTAAGCGGTGCACAGCCGATCAACGGCACGCGTCTGGGCGCTGAGAAACCATTCACTTTTGGCAATTGGTGTTTGGAAGGTTACCGGCCCGTTTTACATCCGGTTTTTCCTTCGGTGAGGTAAGAAATTGCCTATGGCTCCACTCAGTTATGCATCGGTGTGCGTAGCCAGAGGTGCGGTTAGTGCGATTGTTTACCTTGGTTCTCTGTACGGATACGAGGCTTCTCGAGGTGTATGGCTCATTCTTCCTCCTCTTCTCGGCACACTGCCTCCTCTAGGTTTCATTCGGGCGACCAAGCCTGGCTTCATGCAGTCTCTCCGACTGACTTTCTGTATCTGACGGCGAATCCCACAGAGCCGCCTCATCCCTATATACGATTTTTAATTTTTTTATTTTCTTTACACTTTTTAGTTTTATTTTCGTATTCTTTATTTTTACTGCTTGATTTATTTTGATTTTTATGTACTTTTATTTCTTATTGTTTTTTTTTAATTTTTTTTGCGCGGTGATTTGCACTGCCCGCTGCGACGGCTGGGGAAACAGTAGGTTCCCTAGCCCCCGCAGGTTCCCTGGGAACCACTGATAGTTAGGGAACCGTTCAGCTCGGGAAACGACAGCTAGAGAACCGCTCAACCAGCGACAGCGAAACGGCGAGAATACGGCCATTGTAGCTCTCCCTAGAAAAGTAGTTGAGGACCGAGCGATGTAGAGGCGGTTTTCATCCGCTCGGTGTTTCTACGCTTTAAATGAACGAACTTTGTTTGTCAAGCAGTAATGAAGGGTACTACATGAACCTGCAAGGTGCAAGGACTCACTGGACATTACCAGTTAACATTTTAGGCCATCCGAATACCATTAATTGCCACAAGACGACTGTACCACACCGACGGGTGAGCTAAGCCTCGCCAGTGATGGCGCTACCACGTTTCACCCGGCGGCCTCGTCGACGCACGTGCTCGAGGCTATTCGTCCCCTCGAGAAATGGAGAGTAATGAGACATCAACCCGGCATAGATGCCCGAGCCTAGATGGCCGTGTTTTACCAAAAATAATGGCCAGCAAGAGCGTCGACAAATCGGCCACAACGCAGAAGCTCAACAGGCCCCATGTAAAGGACTCCACACTAAAGAAAGGCAAGGGCGCCCCGAAGCGCAAGTTTCCAGCAGTTCTTCTGACAATATTACGGCAAAAAGCAATGTTGAAATATTTTGCTCATGCTAAACATAGAAGAGGCTAAGCTCGTGTATTTAATGGCTCAACTTCGGGCCATGCGCTGTTTTTTCATCTGATTTTGTGACTGCATGTTCAAAAAAAGTGTTATTTTATATTTGCGATGATATGCGATGATTTGAATGTAACAGCATCCTTGTGTGCCACTGCTGAAATATCATTGAATGCTAAAAAAGTGTGTTAACCTGACCTTTGCAAATAAACATTCATACCCACTGAACACGTATAGTGAAAAATTACGCGTCTTTAAAAACGGCTTATAAATATAAATGGACTATAAATATCCGGGAAGTAATTTACTGGGTGGTTTGATGTGAAATAGGCACGTTAACATAATAAAAGTTAAGGCTGCACATGTGCTTGGTTTTCTGAGACAAAATTTCAGCCAACCTCCACGTAACTTGGAACAACAACAGTGTTTTACTAATATGCGCTAAGTGTTTGCTGGGTTCCGTGCTCCAAAGAGCTGGTCGAAACGGTCGACCACATACAGAATATGGCAGTGCGATTCGTTTTATGCAACTGGGATCGTCAACTTAGCATGAAGAAAAGTAAAAGTAAGCCTAAATGGTAAGAGGCGAAAGATCGGAGACGAAACTCCAGGTTCAAATTTTTTCATAATATCCATCAGTCGAAAACTGGAACCGAGGAGAAGTATATCCAAGCGCAATTCGACATATCCCAAAGTGAGGCCACAATCTTCAAATGAGTTATTATCTTTCGTTTAAGGTGACGCCTCGCGCTATTGATTTTTTCTTAGATCAATGAAAGAGTCGAATCATCTTCCACCTATGATTGTATCCATTATGTATAATGTAAATTTTTACCATGCTCTGTAGAAGTATTTCGCAATTTTGTCTCAAATTTGATGCTTACTTTTAAGTAATCCCCTCCTTTAATGCCTGCAAAGGGGTAGCCGGGATGAAATAAATAAATAAACGAAAAAATAAATAGGGACCCAATGAAAGGTTCCTCATTGTTGGCATTCTTTAGCCAATGGGAATTGTAGGGTACAAAAATTGTTTTCTTTGAGTGTCAACTGCAAGAACAAAAAAGGAATAACACCCAGCCATGGACTCAGCTGAAAGTGGAAATACGCGGGCACGGGAATGGTTGGAGAACAAAGCATGGCTGGCGCTCTTTTTGAGAGGCGTTCAAAAAATCCATGTTACAATCAAAAGCTTGAAAAAGATGTGTATCGTAGGGCCTAGCCGCAAGTTCGCCTCGGAGGGGTTGAGAGCCTTACGCATTCAAACTCAACCAATGAAATATTTATTATTTTTTATTCGTAGCACTATGCAAGGTTTGCTGTAATGTAGTGCGATTTCTTATTTATTGTTGGGAAACATCATTAGACGCTTATTCCTTATGCGAACAAAAACTTGGATGGAACTTCAGTAAGATATAGTTTACTGCGTGCCGCATGACACGTGAACGTGATGGAACGCAAGTAAAACAGGGTATCACCAATGTGCAGAACTCCGATTCTATGGAGGCTGTGGCGTTTTCCAGTCTTCTTGCTGAAGTAACTTCTTTAGAAATGAAAGAAGACAACGACGGAAACACGGCATATGAGAAAAAAAGCCGGTTGAATTATTCATAATGAAAAAATAAATGCAAGGAAAAATATGCAAATGCGCTATATCAGTATGGAAGTACATACTAAGTAACGCCAAGGTTGTGCCTTCAAAGCACGGAGGCAGTCCTAATTACCCCGATGAAATTATGCATCACAAATCGGACGGACGGTTTCGGTAAACTATTACCGAGCTGCAATTATTTTGAATGTGGCGCACTTCCACAACCGTCTTCCTTTTTTGCCAGTTAGCTATAGCCACGTGATTGCATCGTTTGCCAGCAGCTCCAGAAACTGCTTCTCAGGACACGATACTTCAAAGAAAAAGTTCATATTAATGCATAAAATAAAAAATAAATGTACTTTGCACTGAGATACAGATGAGTGGAATGAAAGCGCCATAAAGTAAAGTAGTCAGATTTGCTAGCTACCACTGCAGAATTGAAGCTAAAGAACGCACTTAAAAATGCGCACTCCCTAGCCGCGCGTCCTTTGAGAGCGCTTCCGTCGACCGGTTACGCAACCTCTATAATCAGAAAATAGCGTGAATCGGAATTTTTTGCCTAAGAACTCGGCCTCAAAACATTACTATCCTTTTACGAGGGCGTCGGTAGAGGTAGTGTTTCACGAGTTTCGCTCATTCCCGGGCCTTCTGCAATAGAACCCTTGGTGTCAATTTTTAGGAACACCCTTGGGGCCCCAGACGCATGCTTGAACGTATGAACAGCATCGCCGCGCGCTACAGAGTTCCTCTTGCCGACATCATCAGCGCTCCTGAGGGTGGCTCACAGGCACGGATACTCGAATGACAGTATTATACCTTATCGTAGGTGTGCCCTTAACGATTTGGAGCACGTTAAAATTTGAATATAAAATACCGGCGCGTCGAAATCGTTTTACTCCACCACTGCACTTGTATAACCCGCACATTCTTTCTTATTTATAATTGTGAGCACCCTCTGATCGTGTTCGATTTTTTTTCAGAGGTAAAGCCAACACAAACGACCAGAAGGGTACTTAAACTTCCTCCAGCCCCCGAGATTGAAGCTGAAACTAATGTTTCCGAACGTGATCGGTCTTCTCTTGAGTTCTGAGCCGCAAATTCATCTGGTTACGTCATGTGCATTGCAACAAACACTGGTAATGAAATATTGCGGTGCACAGAAACATGTCTAATAAAGTTTTTCCGTCTATTTTTTTAGTCTTAAACGTGAGTTCCGTGGGTGTAATTTTGTTTGTATGATAGCCTTCAAGCATTACTGTAAAGCTTGGATTATCTGTGCTGGAATATGTTTCAATGTTACATTTACTTTGACGTGTACCCATTCCGAAGACGGCAAGACACTTCGGAATTGTGAATTTGCGCTCGTCATATGGTAGCTAAAGCGAACTTCCTAAGCTGTAGGTCTGATACGCTTCCCTTTCCATGGTGCGGAAAGGCGTACTCTTTAGCACGGTAGTTTCTGAAGGCTGACATTATTCTGCCAGGTTATTTTTGTCGCCACACGAGGGTTCAGGAAAAACAATTTTTATGGTTGTTGGGGTGAAAATAGCGAATACGTCTTAAGCACAAGTAGTACTTACACTAGCAGACGCCGAGTCTTCGAGAGATTTAGGAAAGAAAATCGGGCTCCGGGCACTAAGCATGGCAGCGTGCCCGTTGCGTTTGACCGTTGATGACTACTATAGTTCAAAGAGCTGTGATGTAGTTCATAATGGAGTAAATTTTCATTGATATCCTGTGCGGCTGATTTTCGTTCAACTAGCCTCACCATTTAGATCGTTTTAGGCAAATGTGATCTCCCTGTCCTTTTTTACTCGTGCTGTAAGAGTGCGTTTTTATGCAAACATCCCCAACACTTTTTTTTGTGTTGATGAAGGATGTTTTGCAGCTTTCAACAAACTGGTGGTGCCCCTGAGCAGCCGCAGCGCAGAAGAAAGAGATCTGCCATTCCAGACCATGTAAACGCTTGTTGCGGCTTATCGCACATTCCTCACTGCTGAGTCAGGTCAACCACGCCACAAAACGAACGCGTGCACTAGGCTTGTTGGATGCCTGTTAACTGCGCAGTATGCATTAAACAGCGGCTAGGTTCTCCGTAAGTAGGAAATTAGTCACGCGCGCAGTAAATATTGGCCGCATACTAGCCACCCCTTCGTAAATGTGCCCAATTGACGGTAGTATTCAGCCGCCCCTGCCACGGACATGAATGTTTTTTTCTGCTCCGCCTACCCCAGCTGTGTTCATCCCCCGCCTCGCTCCTCGTTCAAAAAAACACGTGCAGGTTTCCTGAAATCCATTAAAATTGCATTCTTACACTGCTTGCGCGCCTTCTACTAAAGCCTTTTGTTACTATTAAACCTGTCGGAATGCGCCCACGTAGTTAGGTAAGCTCGCGAGGGCTTTTTGCCTTAATGCGTCAAGCATTGCTTTCACCGCATACTTTTATTTGGTATCGCAAAAAACAAGCAGCGATTTATTTTTAATTAAATGAACATGTCAAAAAGAAGTTACATAACGGCGCCAAAAATCCCCTCACTGTATTTTTTCTGAAATATCCTGAGAAGAATAAAGTTTCTTTGCAGATATAGTGGGTTGCAAACCTCATGGCTATATGAACTTATTGTTCAAGAAGTATTTTAACTCTCGGCCTGACGGCTGAATCGAGACACAGACAAACATACATGCAGGCAGGCAGACCAAGCTTTTTGAGTTTAAGTAGCCCAAGAAATAATTGAAATCTTTAAAAGGTAAATTGGCTACATCACGCCGTTTTTTTAAAAGTGGGTTGCCTCGGTAACAAGCCTCGATGGATTAATTGTGGTGTTTAACACGGCGACTCAACGCAGGCGATGAGGTGAGCCGTAGTGGAGGGCTCAGAATAAATTTCACCACCTGGGGATACTTAACGTGCGCAGAAATCGTACACACGAGCGTTTCTGCTTTTCGCGTCCATCAGTAACGCGGCCGCCGCCACCGGAATCGAACCCGCGACCGCGTGCTCAGCAGCATGACGCCTTAGCCACTGAGCCACCAATGCGGGTTGGTAACAAGGCTCGTAGTCAAGGGTTGCCACATATTCGTATACCGTGCAACGGAGTCCCAAACAAATTGACTTATGTAATATTACTCTTCAAAAAAAACCCACTGTCAGAATTGGGCTAGTTACCATTTGAAACAGTGTAGCACCGAGCTGTGGAACCCGTGCTTTAACGAAGCGCAAAAAAACACCTCAGCAAAATTACCTCCTTCTTTGTATATTAGGGCGCAGCCCTTTAGTGGCCGTCTCTGGGCTGATCCGCGTTGATGGCGTAACCGAGTGAACGATGGCAAGTGAAAGAAAAGCGAACGATGAAAGAAACGAAAGGGGGAGAGTGGCAAAATTGCGAGGGGAGGGTGGTTCGCCATGGCGGCGCGAGGCAGGAATCTCCGAAAGATTAAAGGGGTCCTGAAATACCTTCCGCCGATGCATGGATGTACATCTACCAAAATAAAGCAATATATTTGCAATCTCCTCCCGCAAGAATTTTGTTAAAGCGATGAGTATTAGCTGAGAAATCGTAAATAAAAAACCGCGCATTATCGTCGCTCCGCGTTTCCTTCTCCTTTCGACTTACTCTCCGCTGTTGATGGCGCGCGAGCCTTGCCTTCCATGATGCTGCGCTCCGCAGCGGTGACGTACTTCCGCTATTGCGCGCTCAGACTGTCGTCTGCTACGGGCAAGCTTTGTTGACACCATGAATCCCGCACTGCGCTCAAGGCTGGTAAAGCGAACGAAAAATCTGGCTGCATGTATGCGGCGGCCTCGCCGTGCCCTTTCGCGGTGTACGTTGCTGGCGGCACATGACTTTTTATCGGCGGCGAACTCGCAGCCGCACGGGGAGGGTCATGCGCTCGTTCCCTTGATGCACCGCGCACTGTTTAGCCAAAAAGCGCCGTATCAGATGTGGCCCCGCTGGTGCCGGGTCTTATTTTTCGGCGGTGGTAATTCCTGCCGGCGGCATGTGAAAAAGTCATATTAAACCGATACAGAACCCGTGCACAAAACGCTTCAATCATGTGACCAGTTCAACTTGGGGCGACGCGTGGTGGAGAGCGGCAACGTTGGCAAAACATGCTCCGCCGCTGCTCTGAGCTTTCTAGCGCTGGAGCGAGCGCCATTTCTTTGATAATCTCAACCATCGGTTGCCTTGGCAACAAGGCACAAACCGCTCCAGAAGTCAGTTACGGTTGCGTGATCCCGGTTCAGCTTGGGGCCCCACTTCGCGACATGTGGGCACTGCAGGCATACCACTCACTCCCATTATGAAGTGCGAGATGGGTTTGGCATTACAGGAGGCGATGGTGTGTGTGTTGTGGACGCCTTTGTTTCGCGATGAAATGCGCCGTTGTGCTTCGGCGGGTGGATAGTGCTTCCCATGTCCTGGATTATCTTTCTCGAGCGACGTACGACTCAACCTCGCATAGGGTATGTGCAGTGTGCGTGGCTAAAAGCCATCGGCTTGTGCGCCAGAGTTAACTGACTTGCTGTTCGTCCTCGCAAAGCGCGCGCGAGGTTAGTACCGAATTTACGACGGGCAGGAGGCAACCCATCCTCTGTCAATCGTGGTTCAGACTTTCAACGCATGTTGTGACGTTGTGTTCGTTAGAAACGCATCTCTGGATTGTTTTGAAGTTGAATAAAATGTATGCGTCAAACCCGGGCATTCGGCTCAGGGCGTTCTCTGCGATTGCACGAAAGAAGTGCCACGGGGCTTCAACGCTTTCTTTATGGGACGTACTCAGGTAAGAGAATATCCATGTCGTGTTATGGCCATGTTGCATTCAATAAAAACGATTAAGCGTTTGTTTTACGCTTGTTTCGTTTGTCGTAAAATGCCCAAGCACTCCGGCACTCCGCTGGCAGATCAGCCGGCGAGCCGACGCTGAGCAGACGACTCATCTCTTTGCCGGAAGTGCGTGAAAAAGCCGCCCAATAGCAGGATGTCTAGCTCATGACGAACATCTAGGAATCGATGATGTAGACATGTGAAGATTGCGGCGTCCAAAAACACGAAGGGAAGGGTGAGAAAAAAATGACAAACTTTGCAACAAAAGTGTGAGCTTTCCAATGCGCGTAAAAGAGTAATACTTGGCACAGAGGACGTTGACGACCCAATCTAATGGTTGCGCTAGTTCATTTCGTGTGCTCAAAATGCCTTTCAGGGTCCCTTTAAGTGGCGAGTGGAGGGGGAAGTATGCTGCGCCTACACGAGGCACTCGACCGCTTCCCTTGGCGAAAACGGGAGGGGGTGAGCGCGTGACTTGTGATGTGCATTCGATTAAGACGCAGTTCGCGATCCCTTCATGAGGTCATTTCGCGCGCCGAAGCAGCCGCTCATAATTTCTGCCGTGGAGAGAACCCACGAGTCAGTACTAGCTCGCAATAGTGAGTACCGTAATGGCCAGCCAATTTTTTTGCACCATCGGTTCATTTTATGCGGATCTCATTCTCACATTCTCATTTATGTGAGCGTCAAGTGAGCGTCTTTTCAACGTGGTTTAAGTGGTTATAGTCTGTGAATCCAGAGTAAATTTACCTGAGAAGCGCATCGGAGCTCCACGTAACAAGATTTTCACTGTAACGCAGCACCTTATGGCAATTCTGTATGGCACACAATTCTACTACTACTGGGAAAGCCTCCCATTTTCGTCACACAAGCATAACATATGCCCACTGCCCTTACGCGGTCTCGCCCCTCCCCTAACGGCGATTTAGGCTCTGCTACGAACGCTGTCCTAGAAAGTGCTCCAAATGATTCTTTGTTCAATCCTGTAAGTATGTGTCACTGATTGCGAAAATGCAGTGTTTCTATAAAACACCACCCTTAGGCACTGCAGCGAAGAACATCAGCCGGGGAAGAAGGAAAAGTTGCTCCAGGAACATACACACCACGGCGGTTTTTGTTATTCGCAGAAATTATAGCCTTAACCATCAATTTTACTTTTCAACGTATATTTATATACTCATTTTATTTATTTGTATACATTAACAGTTCGCAGAGGATAGCCTAAGGGGGCACATCAACCTGGTTTAGCAGTGTCAGCAACACATCAGGTGAGGGAACAATAGTAATAACAAAGTTGTTAGTCACCGTAAAAATGTAACATAGATGGAGAGGCAGGTGAACACTGTCAACGCACATATTACATTTGGCATTGCAACAGCTGCTAAAAATTATTACCGGCTTCTACGTTACAAAGGCAGATTGGAAACGAAGAGAGAGAGAGAGAGAGAGAGAAAAGACTTTATTGAATGTTCGCCTGCAGGAGGGACGAGCAAAGGCTCCGCAGAGCCAGCCCGTCTCTCGACGCTGCCTAGGGCGTCCTCGAAGCATTGCCCCGCAGGCGTCCGCCAGTTCGGCGCGCGAGGGGCCTTCGGGGATGTCCCCTCGAGCCCTCAGTCGGCGCCTCCCCGGGCGTCTGCCTGGCGAGAGCCGCCTCGGGCTGCTGGACGGCTTGCAGCTGCTCCGTCAGGTCCGACGATGCAACCGCTCGTGCGATGGGATCCGGCAGCCGCCCCTGTGGCGAGGCCGCTTCCGTTGGGTAGCGAGAACAGTCCCATAGGATAAGGGTCAGAGTTGCTCTGGCATTCGCGCACACACTACACACGTCACTTTCATAAATGTCTGGGCACACGTGGCGCGCGAGCGCCGGCGCGATTACCGATCTGGTCTGCAACTGCCGGAAGAGCACTGCCTGCGGAATGAATGTGAGGGCAAAGAAGTTCCCGTGTAGATCATTTCACTCTCTTGCACGCAAATAGAGTGAAGATTGAAATTTCTTGGTGCACAAAAGTATTTTTTTAGCCTAATTCGCAAGGTCGATGTGAGCTTACATGCTAGGCACCCGTGAACGAAAATTATAGAAAATGATCTTCCACTACGATATAAACAGCGAAAAAAAATTTAGGTGGGTCAAGATTATGCTTGCCGGCGATAAACTTCCACAAATCACGTATGAACGGTATCTGAACGGAGAACGTTTTTATTCATGCCGTTTTTTTTCGCCACCTCGCCAAGCCAATGCCAACCTTTAATTATAAGCAAAACCATAACATACGGGGCGCAACAAAACATACTCATGGTTTTGATATGCAAGTGTAAACCTAACACCACTGCAAGGTAGGTGTGGAATTCCGTATGTTTGAAATTGCGAAAGTACTTAGGCAGAGTGAACATTTTGAACTTTAAATGTTGCCACATCGGCATTTAGGATACACAGATCAAGAGAACGGCTTTCTCATTTTCACTCAAATGCCTATATCCTGTGTCATCGGAGCCTAATCATTGCGCAGGTGTTCCCGTGGGTCTTTCTACCACTGATGACATGGGAAAACAACCACTGCTGCGAGTATTCAGTACGCAGAAGAGACACCAATCCCAGAAAGGAACAGCAAGGCCTAATGTCTCAGTGGGGCGTCGGCAAAAAGAAACGCCGTTCCGGGGACACCCACAATTCGCTTAAAAAATTTGCTAGAAGAGCTCGTGGCCCCACTCCCTCTGTCGGAGAACAGGCTGTTGCAGCCCACATGGATTTTAGAACTTGTCTGTGAAAGGTCCCGGTGACTGGCAGGTCCGGATCGTTTCGTCCGGTGCATGAATTCTACATATCTCCCAAAGCAGACCATGTTAGCACACGCTAGAACCCGCGGTAACCCGCTAAGCGAACTCGGTGTCTGTGCTCTCCACTTTACACGTAAACGCACGTGAACTGGTGAGTACAACACCACTCGAGAGATGCCGCCACCAACGGTTGGCAGAGTTTTCTCGAAGGTCGAGCTGGCCGACGCTGGGCGCTCCTCAGTAGGAGCTTGGTCACGTGCACTAGGTATTTTTCTCGTTATTTTTTGCGAATAGCTCCCATGACACAACTTAACCAGCAAGTCTTCCCGACGCCGGCTGCTGCTCTCCTCACGAAAATCCCATATACGGCCAATATATAAATTTTAGGTGGCCTTATGTACTTACATGTGTTTTTGTATAAGGCTGCCATTTTCCATTTATGGCAGCAAATAAGGCATATATGGCGTGGTAAAGCGGTATATGCGTCAAATATGGCCGTATATGGCCTCACGCAGAGTCATCTATGGCGTGTCCAACCCATATCTGGCGCCAAGCACAGCCATATATGGCTCGTCCAGCCCATAAATGGCGCCTTGCCCAACTATATATGGCGTTAGATGCTTCCTTATATGGCATGAACAACAGAGATGACACAATGAGATTCATGTATTATACCAAACGCAGCCGGTTGCTGATATAAAGAATTGATTCACGCAGTTCCAAGGCAATATACATGCAACTGCTTGAAATATTTTGTTAGCAATCACAGGAATATCAATTCCCTTTCAATAAGAATCCCCTGAAAACACATCAATTATCAAGTAAGGGCGGTGATAGTTTTTTTCACCGCAGAGAGACTTTTTCTCGCGCATTTCAAAACTGCAAATAATTTTTATGCGGCATACTTAAGTCTTTATTTGTCATATACTTAACAGCATAACAAACGGGTTTTATTCTTGCTTCCTGAAGAGAGCGAGAGAGAGAGAACAACTTTACTGAAACACCTGCAGATCTGTTAGGCTACCCCTTCATGGGGGTCGGTCACCGTGACGTGGCCTGGACATCATCGCGACTGCGTACTGAGGGCCACTCCCGTGTTTCGCCCAGGGTTCCAGGGAGGCTTGCGCCCCCTCCCCCGCGGCTTCTCGCTGTCGCTGCCTCTCGAGGGCCGCCGCGGCCTGCTTGACGGCCTGAAATTGTAGTCCGTAATCATAGATCTTTGTCGCAGCCTCTAGCTGCGGTGGGAGTGTTCTTTTCTCGCTTGCCTCACTTGGGTTCACCTCACAGTGGCACAGGGTGTGAGCAGCAGTAGCTCCCTCCTTCCCGCAAAACCTACACATGTCACTCATACCAACTGGGGCAAATGTACTTGGGAAGCTCCGGAGTTCTCAGGGATCCAGTCTGTAACTGCCGGTAAAGCACTTCCTCCGCGCGGATGAATCCCGGGTGCGGGGTGGCATTGTTCTCCTATTCATTCGATACCACTTCACGATATCGTTGAAGTTGGTCATTGCATCCTTGCTGATGTCGAACGTTCTCCACTCCGGGTCGGCCTGGCTGGCTGACGCGCGGCTGGCAAGTTCTCGCGCGACTGCATTGGCCGTCTCGTTATGGTTCTTCGGTTCTTGTTCCCCCTGCTCGAGACATGTGGGCCCATGTGGGCCGAAAACCATTTTATTGATACCACTGTCGTGTTGTCTTCTGTCTTGTGCAGGATGTCCGCCGCTGCCCTGCACGCCCTGTTCTTGGCATAGTTCAGCACTGCCGTGCAGGAGTCACACAGCACCGTCGTACAGGCCGGGTCCGTGATAGACAGGGCGATGGCCACCTCCTCTGCTTTATGTACCTACTTATTATAAATGCTCGCGACTGTCCTCGTCTCCCCGGTTGATGCCGCAACCTCCGCAGCGAAGTATGATCCATGGGTGTCTTAATATTCTGCCGCGCCTACGTACACGGCACCGTTGTCGGTTGCGTGGAGGTCGATGGTGGCCTTGGCTATTGCTAGTCGCCGTTCCTGGTTGTGCTCTGGGTTCATGTTTCTGGGCACCGGACATGTTACGCCGGCATGTGAAAGCATCCGGCAAAGACACTGGACTCTCTTTATGGTCTGCCGTGGGGACTAGCCTCAGGGGCTGCAAGATGTGAAGTCCAGTCCTTGTTCTGGAGAGGAGTTCCAAATAGGCCACCCACTGTGCTTGTGCAATTTCGTACAAAGTATTGTGGATACCCAAGGCCACGAACGTTTCGCTGCTCGTGCTTCCGATGAGCCCCAGCGCCGTCTTGCATGTATTGCGGATAGTCGCATCAATCTCTGCTCGCTCTCAGGGCCACCAGTTGTGGAAGGCAGCCACGTACGCAATGTGGCTCAGTGCAAAGGACTGGACGAGGCGGGTGCGGCTCTTCTCTTTCATCCCTGCTGTTTGTTAGGATACCCGCCGAATGAGGCGCACTGCCGCCGCAGCTTTCGTTGCCAACTTAGTGATTGAAACTCCGTTTACTCGGTTGCGTTCAAGTACCAGGCCCAGGACTCGAGTCTTGTCATACCCAGGACTCGAGTCAGAACCCGTCCCTCCTAGATGGTCCTCGATGGCGCCCACAGCCTCCTGGAGCGTTGCCTCTATATGCCCATCACTTCCTCGTGTTACCCACAGGGCCACGTCATCGGCGTATATCGTGTGCAGGACATCCTCCACTTCCTCAACACGGTTGGTCACACCAACCATCACCAAGGTGAATAGCAGCGGGGATATCAGCGACCCTTGGGGGGTTCCTACGCGGCCGGGCTGTTTCTCTGGTAGTTGCAAGTCACTCGCGCCAATATTTGTTACCCGGCCCGTGAGGAAGTCCCTGATGTAGGCGTACGTCCACCGGCCCATGTTCAGACGAGAGACTTGTGCAAGGATGGTGGAGTGACAGACTTTGTCAAAGAGGCGCTCTGGAGATCGAGACCCAGAACGGCTCTGTTTATTCGAGTACCCACAGCGTGGTCGACAATCTCGTGTTTCAGCAAGAGCATGGCGTCCTGCGTCCTGAGCGTCTCCCGGAATCCTGCGATGGAGTTTGGGTGAAGCCCAAATACACAGCAAGAATATAGGCAACAAAGAGAACATATTTATCCTTAACGCATACTGCAGGCCAGCGAAGAAAGAACTAAAACTAGAAGAAATCATCCAGGATAGCCTCGACACCACCCAAGGCAAGCCGATTGTCATTCTTGGGGACTTCAACGCCCCACACTCGATGTGGGGATACAAGTTTAACTCCAGAAGAGGCAAAACATTAGTCTGCATTATAGAGCAACAAGGCATCGCCCTCCTCAACGAACCAAACACCCCAACGCGTATGGGAACAAGTACGTCGAGAGACACTACCCCCGACCTCACTATGGTGCAAGGGATCCTCGACACCACGTGGCAAAACACAGGGACGAGTCTGGGCTCAGACCACGATATCATTTCGATCCAGATCAGAGGGCAGAGATTCAAGACGCAAACAGGCACAGCGCGGCTTACAGACTGGGACAAACTCAGGAAAGAAGCAGAAGAAGACAAAACAGAAACAGACACCTATGAAGAATGGGCTAAATACCAATCCCAAATGACCAAAATACACACACAAACCATAGCGACCACAACGCAGACTCCCTTCGTAGACGCCAAACTCCTTCACATATGGGAGGCGCGACATTGCTTAACGAGGAGGTGGAAAAAACAAAGACATAATAAAAAACTTCGGAAGCGCATCCATGAACTGAACAAACTGGCGACAGAATATGCGAAGCAACTCTGCACAGAAAACTGGCTACAGTTCTGCGACGGCCTGCAAAGCACACTTTCAACCAGGAAGACGTGGAGCCTGCTCAGACATCTGATCGACCCACTTGGAAGCAAGAGCGCAACAAACCGCACCCTCACAGCCACCCTCAACAATTACAAGGGAAATGCGAGCGACTTAATCAAAGACCTCAAAAAGAAGTATCTCAAAACGGAAAGAGAAGAAGGAGAAATCGAAGACTACTCCGGTCCGCAAAACAAATTGCTCGACAAACTTTTCACCGAAACAGAACTGCTTGCAGCCATAGACGAAAGCAACAAGAACAGCGCCCCAGGGCCCGATGCGATCACGTACAGGCTGCTACATAACCTCAGCGACAGAAGCCGGACGGAACTCCTCAATCACATGAACAAGACATCGGAGACGGGAACCCTCCCACCGGAATGGAAAGAAGCAGAAGTAGGCTTTATACCCAAACCAGGAAAAACCCCGCACATCGACAACATGAGACCGATCTCTCTCACCTCGTGCGCCGGAAAAGTGATGGAGCGAATGGTACTCAAACGACTCCAAAGACATCTGGACGAACACGACATCATGCCCCAAACAATGTATGGTTTCCGCAAGCACCTCGGAACGCAAGACGTGCTCGTACAACTCAACGAACTGGTAGTCAAACCAGCAACACAGCAAGCCCCGAGAGCGATACTCGCACTAGATTTAAAGGGAGCATTCGACAACGTGACGCACAGAAGCATCCTCAACAACCTCAAAACAACAGGATGTGGAGTGCGCACGTACAACTATGTAAAAGACTTCCTCAGCCACAGAACAGCCAAAATCAAGATAGGAGAGGAGATGTCCGAACCTATCTCCTTGGGGGACAGAGGAACCCCGCAAGGATCGGTCCTCTCTCCCCTGCTTTTCAACTTGGCCCTACTCCCACTGCCGAAACTTCTAGGCAAAATAGAACACCTGGGACATGCGTTGTACGCAGACGATATAACGATATGGCTCGAAACAACAGGATCCCAAGGATGGATGGAAGCGACGCTCCAAAGGGCAGCCGACACAGTCAACGAATGCGCGCAAAAATGCGGACTTAGCTGCGCCCCTCAAAAGTCTGAGCTAGTCATCATAGGACCGAGAAACCCAGAGAGAGCATGCAAAGTCGAAGTCGAAATAGACGGGGCAAGGATTACCCCTAGCACGCATACCAAAATCCTAGGCCTGATAATACAAGCAGACGACAAGGCGTCGCAAACGGTGAAAAAGCTAAAGACCACAACGGACCAGATTCTCAACATGATACGTAGAGTCTCCAACCGAAGAAGAGGTATGAAAGAGGACGACACATTACGTCTGGTGCAGGCCTTCGTGATATCAAGAATAACATACGCAGCACCATACCTGAATCTTAGAAAGGCAGACACCATATACCTGGATACTTTAATCAGAAAACCGACCAAACAAGCCCTGGGGATACCGCAAAACTCGTCAACAGCGCGACTTCTGCGCATGGCAATGCACAACACGCTTGACGAGCTAGTAGAAGCCCACCTTTCGAATCAACGAGTTCGCCTCAGCAAAACGGACGCCGGAAGGGCTGTACTTAAGAAGATAGGATGGCAAGAAGCGCCACACGTCACGGAGCGACAAGTCCCAGACCAATGGACTTCACAAATCGAGACCAAACCAACCCCAAAGAACATGGACCCCAACAGAAACAAAGGAAGAAGGGAGGCGAGAGTAAAAGCAATCAACAAACTGTTGGAAGAAAAGAGACATGAGGGAATACTTTACACTGATGCTGCCCTGCCCAAATTCTCCAACAAAGCAACTATAGTAGTGACCACAAGAAACGAAATAGTGAACTGTGCATCATTGTACACCACGGAGCCAGATGAAGCGGAAGAGGCCGCCATAGCACTGGCGCTAACGCAACCTGGTACAGCGACAATTCTCACAGGACTCAATGAAAGCCTACAACAGATACAGAACAGGACGGATCTCAGAAACTGCCGCCAAAATCCTGACAAGCGGGAAACCCCCGGAAACAAGAATCGAACTCATTTGGGTCCCTGCGCATTCCTCGATCGAGGGCAACGAATTCGCCCATCGACAGGCCCGAGACTTAAACCTCCGGGCCACAGAGGAAACGGAAGAAGGGATGCACCCAATAACCAAATATGCAGAAATCCTCAAACATTACAGGGAGAACAGAAGAAGCCTTCCGCGCCCTCACCCTAAACTATCCAGGGAAGAACAATCAATTTATCAACAGATACAGGAAGCCTCTTTCCCACACCCTCTACTCCTGAACCGCATGTTCCCAATTAGATACGCAAAAGAATGTCCCCTATGCTCAAAACCAGGCACCCTGAAACACACCATCGGAGAATGTACAAAACTCAAGTCCCCCCCAATTCTTGTTGACTCCGTCAGCATAGAGGATGAGCGATGGGAGATCTTGCTGACCAGCCCCGCCCTGGAAGACCAACTTCGGCTGATCAACAGGGGCCAGGAGGCTCGGGAAGCACATGGGAACCTGGGAACAAGGAACCACTCCGACTGAGCTGAAATAGCTCTATCGCAACCCTTTTTCTAACAATAAAGTTTAATCTCTCGCTCTCTCTTCCAAGTATCGCTGCCATTTTTTCATGAGGACGTGCTCGAGGACCTTCCCCACGCATGACGTAAGCATGATTGGCCTGAGAGGCTCTATGCTGGGCGTTGTGCCGGCTTCGGAATGAGGATGGCCATGGCTGTCTTTCATTGCTTAGGGAGGTGTCCTGCGCACCAGCATCTGTTGAAGTAAAGCGTGAGTGCTTTTATCGCCGCATCGTTCAGATTCTTGAGACACTTGTTGGTCACATCCTCCGGGCCTGCCGCTGATTTGCCTTTGAGGATCTGCAAGGCCACCCGTACCTCACACACCTCGAGGTCTCTGTCCAGTAGCTCATTGTCAGTGCCTGCATACTCCGGATGCCGTTCGTAGGGGTAGTCGGTAAGTATTTGACATCTAGACGCCTGCGCACCTCTTCCTCCCTTATGTCTCGGATGGCCCTTTGAAGGCTCTTGGCGAGGTCGTTGTAATGGAAGCCCTTCGTCTTGGTCTCGTCCAGCAAAGGCCGTAGCATATTCGATGTCCTATCCTTGTGAATTTGTCCGCCGGACTCGCTGCAGACCGCGTGCCACTGCTGCGCGCAGAGCACTCGGCAGTGGTTCTCTATCTGATTGTTGAGCTGGGCGACCTTCTTTCGTAGGCACCGGTTAGTGCGTTGCCTCTTCCATCGCTCCTAGATTGCCTGTTTGGCTTCGAAGAAGTGGGGGAGCCCAATGTCGACCCTGTCGATACTCTCATATGTTTCGAGCGCCGTAGTCGTTTCCGCTGTGGTGTTCCCGATGGCCTCTGTCCAGGGCTTAATGTTTGTGATTTCAGGCTGTTCCGCCGGGAGAGTTCGGCGGAAGGCATTCATGTCAGTGAGACGGTGCTTCCGTGTTGCAGTAGCGCTGCCGGGGTCGCTTCCAAAATGTAGTGGTCGCTACCGAGGTCGCTGAACGAGATTTGCCAACGAGTGCCTGGGGAGTTCCCCGCAGTCGTGAGGAATGTAAGGTCTGTGGTAGTGTCCCGTGAAACTGCCGTGGCGATTCTGGTGGGAAAGGCGGTGTCCGTGAGCAGGTGTACCCCCACCTTCTTAGCGTCGTCCATAATGTCTCGTCCCTTGACCGTCGTCCTTGGGTAGCCCCACTCCTGATGCGGGGCATTAAAGTCTCTACAGATCAGCAGCATACTTCCTCTAGCTTCCCGGGTAGCCTTGTGAATGAGTGGCCGAAACATTTCTTGTCGATGCGCAGGGTTGCTGTACTCATTCACCCGTGATGACTTCTACCGCTCAGTACTCCATTGCCCTGTCGCCAATCAGGCCGTGCGGACAAAGATGCACACCCCACGTCCCACTCTTCTGGCCGTGTCCCGTGCATCGGTGGGCTGGCGTGCGTGCGGTAGCCAGGAAGCTTTAGTCTAGTCTTACTGTGCGTCTCTTGGAGCACAATGACGTCGGGTGCGCGGGCGACCTGCTGTAAATGGTGTTGTAAAACTGCTCTCTTGCTCGGATAGCCGTTGCTGTTCCAGTGATAGACCAGGAGGTCTCTCACTGGGGTAGGTGCTGTGTGGGCTGTCTGATCCAGGGCTCGTGCATTGTCGGCGTGTTCTGGGGATCAGCACTTGGTATGGGTTGTGCGACGAGCGTCAGAAGGTGCGATTGCGTTTGTATCATCATCGCTTGGATACTCTGCATGGTCGCCATCATCAGCTAGCACGTTTTCTGTAGTGCTGTGACGTGTTCGTTGGTAATTTTTGCAGAGGTTTCCAGCTTGTCGAGGCGGGCGTCTTAATTGTGTATCCGTGCACTCAGTTTGCGGTCATTGGCACCTTCGAGGGCTCGTTTCTGGGGGGTCGCCTCCATCGCCTTGTATGCTCAGGAATCTATCTCAAGTTCCGGCTCATCCTGCACGGGCACCTCTCGTCTGTTCTCAAACAGCGGTGGCCGTTGGCGTTGCTGTTGTAATGCGAGGAGTTCCGTCAGTTTCTCGCTAATGTCATTGATGGTGGCATCTTGGTCGGCTATCTTCTGCTTTAGCTTCTCGTTCTCGGCCCGCAATGCAGCTACCGCAGCACTCTTCTCAGGCTGTTGCTTTGTGGGTGCCCCAGGTGTCATAATAGCGTCTGTCCAGGCAACCCGCTCCCTCGACTGCGATGGCTGTCGGTGGCGGCTGGCGCTTCACTTGCTATTTGATCTCCGTCTGCTGCTGTTGCGTTGTTGCGACCGTCCGCTTTGCGTGTCGGTCGACGCCTGACGTGGCTGAAGGAAATTCTCTATGCCTGGAGATTATCGCTGCCGCTGCTGGCGCAGGGTCTCCATCTTGCGTTCTCACTGCCTCTTCTTGATGAGGTAGGGCATCTTATATCTGTTGGTACACTCCTTGGCTCCGCTCGGGTGTTGGCCCTCGCACAGCTTGCACTGAGGTTAGCAGTCGCGCTCGTTGTCTGCACTGGGGTTTGCAAGTCCGCAGGCGAAGCAGACTTTTGTGTCGGGGAACGACCACACGTCGCTCCGATGTCCAACCTTGGCGCAGTGCCTGCACACCTCAAAGTGTTTCCGATACAGCCCGGACATGACGAGGATGGAGCCGACCTTTCCGTAGTCGGGGACCTTTTGCCCTCCAAAGAGGACAATCACCGTAGTCGATGCCGATCCTCTGCGCCTCCACAACGAATCGGTTGGATAGGTTCACAATGTTCTCGTTGACTTCCGCCGGGGAGTCTTCGACTGCAATACCCCGGGTGACTCTCTTGACCGCGCCGTCCGCTACAGTTCGGTAGCGCTAACTTCAAGCGCAGTGCCGCCGATGACTAGGCCCCGAACTCTTTATTATTGCTCGGCGCGGCGTTCGTCCGGGGTGCTGGCCACAATGATGTTCTGCGCTACGTTTGTGCAGATGGTGTCTACTCTAGCTTCCTCCCTCGTTACGCGTGCCGCCGTCATGACTACCGACATGATTATCGAGGCTTTCGTCGTGGCAATATGGAGGCCAGCACGTGGCCCCATTACAATCTTAATGTCCTCCTTTGGCATGGTCGATGGCCTGCGCGCCACTTTCGTGACGGTTGCAGCTACGCGCTTATCGAAGCTGGCGCGATCTCTGAGTCTGGACAGACGCGTGGAAGCAGGAGACTCACCGAAGTCTTTGCCGGTGGCTATCTGCTTGATGCGCTTACCGGAGGCATCAGGTGTAATGTCTTCCCCTTGTACCTCCACACGTTCTCCAAGCATGGCTGCCAATGCGCAGCATCGACGTGTTGCCTTCCTCCGTTGGCATACCTACATCCATCGCGGTCGCCATGCTGGTCGTCGCGAGCGGGCAAAGCCGGTGCAACGGCCGTGTTACGTCTAGCTCCGGCAAGCACTATGACCCACCTTCATGGTGACCAAACGCGGGCTCTCCGAGTGGGGATTCTTGCTCAGGTGCGACCAGGTGCTTCTAGCGATGACGGAACACGAAGTTGTGGCCGAAGGTTTGATGCAGCATATGCGGAGAGATAAAATTCTGAGACGGTTGAGGCGGGCCAAGTGATCGGATCACCTTTGTGAACACGACGCTTATGTACATTATCCGCCAATAATTCGTTATGCTTGCTATGAACCGCACTTTTCACTTAACACACTGAAGTTACTAGGAAAAAATATTTTCGCATAAAAAATTAGTAGAGGAGTATTTGAAAGTTTGAAACCTCCTTATTAATTGTAGCGCATCTGAGTACGCTTCAAGTTGTTCAGTAGCGTAAGTGAATTTTCAGAAGTTACAAGTGAACCTAGAACTCTTCTGCTAGCGTGAATTTTTTTCCAGGTTGAAAAGAACGAGTCCCTTAGCAATGTATATTGAGCTCTCAAAAGGCGCGATTTCGATTGAATCAGCCACAAGTAACGTCAACGAGTCGATGCCACAGCACTGTACAGGAATGACGATCACAAACGCGCCTTTCATTTTTTCAATAACTACCTCCGCATTTTGAGAAACGGCATCGAAGTCCGACGTGGAGTCAATCTCACCGCCAGAGCCGCCACCGTGATCGCCGCCGATTCCACGGCTGGGGCTATCGGGGAATCGGCGGCGATCTCGGTGGCGGCTCTGGCGGTGAGATTGACTCCACGTCGGACTTCGATGCCGTTTCTCAAAATGCGGAGGTAGTTATTGAAAAAATGAAAGGCGCGTTTGTGATCGTCATTCCTGTACAGTGCTGTGGCATCGACTCGTTGACGTTACTTGTGGCTGATTCAACCGAAATCGCGCCTTTTGAGAGCTCAATATACATGTCACGTGCCAGTCTGTGGGATGAGAGCATTATTAAGTAGAGCAGCCATGCTAATGCCCCGCGTGGGTACGTGCCGTGTGAAGGGCACAGCAGAGGACGACGAAGGAGCGCGTTAGCTAGCGGCTCGTGTGCTCGGTTCTTGGTCGCCATATTGCTAGCCACCAACCGGTGCTCTCTGTGTGTTTCCTCTGGCAAGTTAGACACTTCGCCTAATAAATACTTTGCCCCTGCGTCTTCGCCAAGACTTCTCTGCGCCCCTGTTTGACAGGACGCAACACTGGTGGAGGGTGCTTCCGATGCCCCGTACGCCCCCGAACGTTAGCCCCGAGAGACCTTCGCCCGTCCACACTCCGGTTCATCGGTGTAGCCGCCCGAAACTCGGTCTTCCTCCAGAACAGGGCGCTCTCTTGGAGTCTACATCAAGTAGGCACGCTTCTCAGCCAGAGGTAATGGCGCAGGCAATGCCTACTACGGTGTCTTTTCAGCAGCCGCGCGAACCCGTCTACTTCCACGGAGAGGATTACGAAGATGTTGACCATATATATATATATATATATATATATATATATATATATATATATATATACACCAACTATAATCCGATTGTACAAACTCTCCCTTCCCTTGCCCTCGCCCTTGCTACATTTTCTGTATCTATATAACCATATATATATATATATATATATATATATATATATATATATTTATTTATAGATATTGTAATGAACAATCGGAGCAGGGAACGGTATGTGCGGGGGCATGGCCAATCTACGCGCGGGTATGTGCTGCGGACCTGCAACAGTCATCATCTGTGCCTGTCTGTGCGTCTTGCAAGGTTATCTCTGGTTTCGCCGTTTTTTGAAGAGACTGCTCTTCCTCGCCTCTCGCTTGGACAACTGATCGAATTAAACACCATTGGAAGTGGTGGAGGTGTGGTTTCAACGTCAACCAGCACGAATCCTGGAGCTTCGAAGCCACAGGCTTCCAATGCCCACTACCCCCGTTGACGCTGTTCATCAACAAGCACCAGCGATGCCACAGACCGTCTGCGCTGGTTACATCCGTCAGCGCGATCCCCCATTCTTTAATGGCGAGGGCGATCATGATGCTGGGGATTCGCTGTCGACATACGAGCGGGTGAGTGCTCACAACAAGCGGGCAGATCCCGCCAAGTTAAGCAAGGTCGAGTTCTATCTCACGCAATTGGCTCAGACGGGGTTTTTGAACAACGCACGTGACTTCAAAATATGGGGCGATTTTAAGACCCGCTTCCTACAAGCATTTGGCAGCCCCGCCGTACGCGGACTACAAGCAGAACAACGCCTCCGCGGAAGAGCTCAGACGCAGGGGGAGAATTTCATCAGCTACATCGAAGAAGTTGTAGATCTGTGCAGGCGCGTCGACGTGGCCATGTCTGAAGCAGATAGGGTGAAGCATATTTTAAAAGGCATCGATGATGATGCGTTCAGTATGTTGCTTTCCAAGGACCCGAAGACCGTGACGGAGGTCGTGAGCCTCTGCCAAAGCTTTGATGAGCAGCGCAGGCAACGAGTGCTGGTCCGGCGATCTCTGGGAACAAATGCAGAACTCTCCGCTTTGACTTTCACTTCCGAGCACTCTTCACTTGAGACGAAGATAAAGGACTTCGTCCGCGAGGAAGTAGCACGGCAAATATCGATTGTGCCGTTCGTTCAAGAGCTACGCCAGCGGACGGAGGCACCGCCTTCATGCCTTCCTTCGTCTCTTCAGCGCACCATCCGGGAACAGGTCACCGAGGCCCTGCCAACTAATCGCCAAGTGGTAGCAGCTCCTGCTCCCCTTACTGTTCCCCAGGTAGCTACTGTTGCTCTTCCCCTGGCTTCACCGGCTGCATTAACCAGTCCCCTGACGTATGCCGAATGTGTCACACAGCCACCCCGACCGTTAACCCATTCGTTCGAACCAACCATCCCAGTGACTGTTCCGTCCAGCAATCAGCAAGTCTCCCTGTTTCAACGTTCAGTGCAAGTGGTCGCGCAGCAATCCAATCCGTGGCGCACGCCGGTCAACCGGCCTATATGCTACTCTTGTGGATACGCTGGACATGTCGTCCGTTACTGCCGCCGTGTGGTGCCGCATCCTGAGGTTTTCAACACTCCAGGATACACGCCTAGGCACGTTCAGCACCGCGTATCCTCCAGACCTTCCCCAACGTAATTTGAGCCCGACCAGCTGACGCTCACCAGTCGCCGATCGCCTTCTCCCCGCCGCCGCTCTCTGTCGCCTATACGCCGTCAGCCTGCTCCTCCGGAAGTGGGAAACTAATACCCGCAGTTCCAGAGGCACGAACTGCCTTACTCAGCGAAAATTCAAAGTCCTCGTGCCTATCCACCAAATTCAAGTCCTCGTGCCTATGTAGTTGTTGAAGGAGTCCCTGCCCTCGCCTTAGTCGACACCGGTGCCGCCATATCTGTTATAAGTGCTACACTCTGCCACTCGCTGAAAAAAGTAATGACGCCGCTTTCTGGACTTTCGCTTCCGACTGCAAGTGCAGCACACGTGTCCCCGATAGCAGCCTGTACTGCTCGAGTGAGTATTCAAGGCACCTGCTATCGCATTGAATTTGTTGTCTTATCTTCGTGCTCCCATAATGGCATCCTTGGCTGGGATTTCCTCTCATTTCACCACGCTGTTATCGACTGTGCCCGAGCTGAACTGGAACTTTTTCCACAGTGTGACGTCTCTGGTGACACAAAACTCGTACTTCCCGAAGACGTCGATATTCCGCCGCGAAGTTCAGTGTTAGTGGCTCTTTCTTGTGGTACCCTGCCGGATGGCCCTGTTCTATTTACGCCATCCGACCTTTTTGTTCGCCGAAAGCATTTATTTCTTCCGTTTGCAGTCCTTACGCTGCGTGCTGAACACACCACGATGTTTATTACCAACCTCACAGACAACCCTGTCAGTCTGCTTCGCAGCGAGTGGATTGGCCAAATTGAACCTACTTCCTCCATTCTCAGCTTCGACATTTGCAATGTCGTGCCTACCCTGCCGCTAGCCGCCCTGACGTCATCCCGTCTCACCGACCGGATTCTATCCGACGACGAGTTCACGAAGTCTCCCGACACCGCTTTGGATTCTACCCAGCGCAAGCAGCTACTGAACCTTTTGCACGCGTTCCGTTCCTCGTTTGAGTGTCAACAACCTCCCTTGGGTAGAACGTCAATGGTAGTCCACCATTTCGACACTGGGACGCACGCACCTTTGAGGCAGCGACCTTACAGAGTGTCGGCGTGAGAATGCGGGATTATTAATGAACACGTCGAAGACATGCTGCAACGCGACGTCATTCGTCCGTCACAAAGCCCCTGGTCGTCGCCAGTAGTTTTGGTTTTCAAAAAAAGATGGGTCCCTAAGGTTCTGTGTCGACTATCGACGCCTTAACAAGATTACCCGTAAAGACGTTTATCCCTTACCTCGGATCGATGACGCTCTCGATTGTCTTCACGGTGCCGAATTCTTTTCCTCCCTAGACTTGCGCTCTGGCTACTGGCAGGTGCCGGTGGCTGAGTGTGACCGGCCCAAAACGGCGTTTGTGACCCCCGATGGGCTTTTCGAATTAAACGTCATGCCCTTTGGGCTATGCAACGCGCCAGCCACATTTGAGAGAATGATGGACAACATCTTGCGCGGCCTCAAATGGCATATCTGCCTCTGCTACTTGGATGATGTCGTTGTGTTCTCTCCTGACTTCGAAACACATCTTGCTCGTTTGCACCAAGTACTGAGCTGTCTCACTGCAGCTGGACTACAGCTCAATCCCAAGAAGTGTTTTGGTTCACGTAAACTAACCATCCTGGGCCACGTTGTTTCGAAAGACGGCGTGTCACCCGATCCCGAAAAACTGCGTGCCGTTGCCAACTTTCCCAAGCCTAGTTCAATGACGACCCTCCGCAGCTTCATAGAGCTATGCTCTTATTTCCGGTGCTTCGTTCGCAATTTTCCTTCCATCGTCGCCCCACTCACGCGGCTGCTCAACAGCGACAACAGTCTATCCGCGTGGTCTGCTGTGTGACGACGCCTTCACATCCCTGTGACGTCTACTAACCTTACCACCTATTCTCCGCCTACGATCCCAGCGCTCCTACTGCAGTGCACACGGACGCCAGTGGTGTTGGTATCAGTGCCGTGCTCGTTCAGCGCAAGCCCGACTGCGACGAAAATGCCGTTGCGTATGCGAGCAGAACTCTCACAAAGGCTGAGCGCAACTATAGCGTTACTAAAAAAGAATGCCTGTCGATAATTTGGGCCCTTACAAAGTTTCGCACCTACCTTTACGGCCGGTCCTTTGACGTTGTCACCGACCATCACGCCCTGTGTTGGTTGTCGTCCCTAAAGGATCCCACGGGACGACTGGCCCGTTGGGCCCTCCGCTTACAAGAAGATGACATTCGTGTTATCTATCGGTCTGGACGCAAGCAGTCTGATGCCGACGCACTCTCGCGCTCCCCTGTGCCTGTTGATGCTACATGCATTGACACAACGGATCCCCTATTGTCATCACTGACCCTCACAGACATGGCCTCCCAACAAAGGAAGGATCCATGGATTGCTGCAATCGTTGACTTCTTGTCGCCAGCTTGAAAACGAATTCCGTCTAGGTCCATCCGTCGCCAAGCTGCCCACTTCTCTATTCGAGACAACCTCCTCTACCGCCGGAACTACATGTCAGACGGTCGGAAGTGGCTAATAGTGGTGCCACGTTGGTTACGAAAAGAGGTGTGTTTCGCCCACCATGCGGATCCGCAGAGCGCCCATGCAGGAGTCCTGAAGACTTATACTAGGCTGCGCCACAGGTATTACTGGAGTTGAATGTACGCCTTCGTGCGCAAGTACGTTCGCGCATGCCCCGAGTGTCAACAACGCAAGACACCTGCTCCGAATCCAGCTGGCACGCTGCAGCCCTTGCCGTGCCCCGTTCGTCCATTCGAGTGAGTCGGTATCGACCTCTACGGCCCTTTACCACACACCCCTTCAGGCAATCGCTGGATCATCGTGGCTGTAGATCACCTCACGCGCTACGCTGAAACAGCCGCATTGCCCGCTGCCGCTGCGCGCGATGTCGGGGGATTTATCCTCAGTTCCCTTGTTCTACGCCACGGTGCACCCCTGGAACTGCTCAGTGGCCGGGGGCGGGTATTCCTCTCTGAGGCTGTTAAAGCGCTTCTGACTGAATGCAACATTGTGCATCGTACCATGACCGCATATCGCAAACCAACGGGCTCGCCGAAATGTTCAACCGTACGTTGGGGGACATGCTTGCGATCTACATCGCTTCAGACCATTCGAACTGGGACGTGGTACTCCCCTTTGTGACGTACGCATACAACACGGCGGTACAGAGCACACCGCGTTTTTCACCTTTCTTTTTACTTTCCGGCCCCGAACGTTCTCGTACCATGGACACTATGCTACCATACAACCCTGACGCTTCCGAACGCCGCCATCTTTCCGACGTGAGGCATCATTCCGAGGAATGCCGACAGTTTGCCCGTTAATTCACGGCAAATGACCAGGGTCGTCAGAAGCAGCATCATGACCAGAGCCACTCCTCGCCCACTTTTCATGCTGGTGATCTAGTTTGGCTGTAGATACCTCCTACAACGCCAGGCCTTTCTACGAAGCTGCTTTGCAAATACCACGGCTCTTACCATGTCATCAGTTCTCTATCACCTGTAAACTATGTGGTTAAACCGTTAACTCCGGCAGCCGATCTCCGCCGTCGTGGTCGCGAAACTGTTCATGTCAGCCGCTTAAGGCGATACTACGACCCTCTCGTCCTGCACTCACCGTAAGTCACCAGGATGGCTCCTTCTTCGGTGGGGGGTGATTATAATGAACAATCGGAGCAGGGAACGGTATGTGCGGAACCATGGCCAATCTACGCGCAGGTATGTGCTCCGGACCTGCAACCGTCATCATCAGTGCCTGTCTGTGCGTCTTACAAGGTTATCTCTGGCTTCGCCGTTTTTTGAAGAGACTGCTCTTCCTCGCCTCTCGCTTGGACAACGGATATATATTCAGATATATATATATATATATATATATATATATATATATATATATATATATATATATATATATATATATATATATATATGTATGAATATACTCAAGATGAAGACTGGTCCCGCAGTCGAAACGTCAGTAAACCACTGTTTTTGTTTTTAATCGTGCGTGTCCCATTTTCTCGAGTATTTTTTCTGGCTCCTCGAGAAGTTTTCTTTTACTGCTTATATATATATATATATATATATATATATATATATATATATATATACATTGTCACGTACAGAAAGTGCGCGCTTGGAATTTTGGTGAGCTTTACAAAAACGCCAGTAGAAGAAGCAGCGGAGAAGAACGCTCTTGACCGCCTCTTGACCGCGAAGCACTCCAGCTGCCAGAGCAAAACACTGATGATTATGGGTTCCGGGTAGCACTCGTTCGTCGTCGTCGTCGCCTTGGCTGGGATGTCACAAATTAAATGTCCATTCAGATGCTTCGGGGTACGTGACAGTTTACCTCCCCTCCAAAGAAAGCATCGTCCTGTTGCTAAGGCAGAAAGGAGCGGAACTTCATTTGTGACCGGTCACGTCCTCGGGAAAAATGGTTTCATGCGGACTATGTGGACGATCTCGGGCCGACGACGACGGCACATTGTGGAAACGGTGTCGACCGGAAAAACTGCATACGTGACGTCGCTAAGTTTCTGTAGTACTCTGTAGGGCCCGAAGTAGCGCTTCATGAGCTTCTCGCATAGCCCTCTTTGTCTGATAGGGCTCTATACCCACACGTTGTCACCAAGCTGGATAGTGGCGTGCCTGTGGCGAGCATTGTAAGTAGTAGCATCATGCAGCTGTTGTTGTGGCAATCCCACCGAGCCTTAATGATTGGCTTTATCCAGGCAGCTCCAATCACAGCGAAGAACGGCGCCTGCTCGTCGCTCTACGAAACTTCGTCGAGGACTCTGGCCTTCATCGTTTCCTTTAATTCCACACCCAATTGGATGTACCATTGGATGTATCCCAGTTTTTCCCCAACTCCCATTACCTAATCCCTCTCCCCTAGACACCAAAATTCGCTAAAGCGTAACAGGGCGTCTTTGTATCCCTTGTACATAAAATAAATGCGTGTCACCACCACCACCTGATTCGATTTCTTGCGAGCTGACGCGCCTCTTCGACGCGCTGGGCGAACTCCTGCGCAGTCGTGTCGTCAACCCCACCGTCGGGAGGGAGCATGGCATATAATATTGTGGCTGCCTCCCGACAGTACACAAGAGCAAATGGCGTCATGGGCGTGGTTTCTTGCCTGGCGGTAATGTAGGCAAAAGTCACGTACGGTAGAACTTGGTCACAACTCTTGTGTTGCTCGTCGACGTACACGCTCAGCATGTCCGCAAGTGTTTTGTTTAACCTTTCTGTCAGCCCGTTTGTCTGCGGATGGTAAGCTGTCGATTTTCGGTGGGAACTACCTCTGAGGTTCATGACGGCGCGCATCAAATCTGCGTTGAATGCGGTACCCCTGTCTGTAATCACAATTGCCGGAGTTCCATAGCGGAAAACGATGTTTTCGATGAAAACGTGGGTCACGTCGAGAGCTGTGCAATGCTGGAGGGCTTTTGTTTCGGCGTATCGTGTAAGATAGTCGGTGGCTAAAAGTATCCACTTGTTGCCGGCATGTGACGTAGGAAAGGGGCCCAAGAAGTTCATGCCAATTTGTTGAAACGGTGTTTCCGGTATTTGCACAGGTTGAAGTAAACCGGCTGGGCGTCCCGGTGGTGTTTTACGTCGCTGACAGTCAAGACAGGTAGGGATGTATTGCTTCACTGTCGAATGAAGTTTGGGCCAGTAGTAGCTCTGGTTAATTCAAGACATCGTACGTGCATAACCTAAGTAACCAGCGGTTGGGTCCTCGTGGCAGGCCTGTAATATTTCTTGTCTAAGGCTCGCGGGAATAACGAGGAGAAAGTCTCTTCCATTCGGGGCGAAGTTTCGCTTGCAGAGGATGTTGTTTCTCAAAGAAAAAGACTGGAGTCCACGTATGAAAATCTTTGGCTTCTGCGTAGTTTGCCCTTCCAGAAAATCGAAATGTGGCTGCAACTCAACGTCATCCCTTTGCTGATCGGACAAAGTAGTGGCGTCGATGACGCCGAGAAACGCCGCGTCGTCATCATCTTCCGGTACAGGGCATTCGACTGGAGCTCGAGACAGGCAGTCGGCGTCAGAATGTTGTTTCCCTGACTCAAAGACAACCGTCCTATCAAATTCCTGAAGTCGAAGGCTCCAGCGGGTGAGGCGACCAGTAGGGTTTTTCAGACTAACCAACAAGCAAAGAGAGTGGCGGTCACTAACAACTCGAAATGGGCGACCGCAGAGGTACGGCCGCAATTTCAAGACCGCCCATACAACAGCCAGGCATTCCTTCTCTGTAGCCGAATAGTTAGACTCCGCGCGGGAGAGTGTTCGGCTTGCGTAAGCGACAACTCTCTCCGCACCGTCTTGCCACTGTATCAGCACTGCCCCAAGGTCAACGTTGCTGGCGTCTGTATGGATTGCGGTGGCCGTATCTTCATAGAAATGGGCGAGCACAGGCGGCACTTGTGAGCGACGCCGCAGGTTCTCGAAAGCAGCCTGCTGCTCAGTGGTGCAAACGAAGGCGACGGCATTGCGGGTGAGCCTTATTAGCGGAGCCGCGATGTGGGAAAAGTTTGGGATGAAGCGCCGGTAATAGGAGCATAGGCCTGAAAATCGCCGTACGGCCTTTTTGTCGGCAGGCGTCCGGATGTTGGACACGGCGGATACTTTGTCAGGATCGGGCTTGATGCCGGCGTGGCTGACAACGTGGCCCAAGAAGAGTAGTTCCCTTAGCGAAAAGTAATACGTTTGAAATACGCACGAGTACGCTTGAAGTGCACTTCAAATATGCTTTGTATTTGTAAATGTATTTTATATGCATTAAAAATTGCATTTTCTGAATTTTTTGTAAATACTGAAAATACATTATTAAAAATGCGGGAAAAATACAGTGCTTTTAAGTACCCTCCAAATAGATTAAAAATGCATGAAACCTCACGAATGTGCGCTTAAGGAATTCAGAATATATTGAAAATGTATTTCTTCCCGCCAAACGATGATGGTGTAAATGCACTGTAAATATTATAAAAATACACTTACATAACTGCATTTAGACCAGCACTCTGAGTATACTTTAAAAGTGTGCTGAAGCATGGAAATATACTCCGAATATATTCGAAATACATTTGAAATGCCTTTTACGTTTGTGCAACGAACATGGTAGAAATACACTCTCAATGCATGAAAACTACTTATGGAAAATACATTTTAAATGTATTCATAAAGCTTTGCCGAAATACATTTCGAGTACAGGCGCTGCTTCAGTTGCTGAATTGTAAGATTCACGTAAAGCATATCTGAAGTGCCGGATAAAATACATCGCAAATGAATAAACGTACTGAGAATTTCTCCTCGATGTTTACTTATAATAAAAGAAACTGACGGAGATGCTTTCGCTTACTGCGCTGTCTAAAGCCGACATAACTCTGCGTATTAGAGAGAAACTCGGCGTACAAATATGTAAGCGGCGGTGTTCGTACGCAATCGGCAAAGCAAAAACATCGAATTCGACGAGTATATATATGTACGAAAACACTTGCAATTTGCCAGCGTTGTTACGACGGTATCGCTGTGGAGGCTGTGAGAATTTGCTTTTTCTGAAAAATATTGGCCTTAGATGGACAACCCTGACTATGCTTGCGAGGGCGAGCACCTCGGCGCCTCTCACTGCCGCTCACTACCTCCTCCTCTGTGCCCGGCACCTCGGCGCGAGTTGAGCGGCGCACCCCTCCTTCACGTTTTGTCTGCCTTCGCTGCGTTTCTTTTGCTTGTCCTGTGGTGTTATAAGTTTTCGGACTCCTCAACGCGCGGTCGTCGGGTGGATGCAGTCTCTGCTTGGACGGCGCGTTGCAGCGGCGTTGGCCGTCTAGCCAAGGTAAGCACAAAATGCCGGCTATTTGCGCACTACAATTAGTGGACGTATGTTTGCCTTGCAATCGAAGAGCGCTAATGCCCTTTATAAAATCTGCACGTGGTTGTTAAGCTTGCCTCCACCTGCGAGCAAGATTTCCTGCCATAAATACGCCATTCAAGGGAATGTACTCACAAATCAACGACAACAAGAAGACGTAAAAAACTGGATTTCAGTGCTTTCTTTTTTGCGCCTAATTTTTAGCTCGGGCCCTGCTCAGTGGACGGGGGACTGTTGCTACGAGTTTCCTTGTAGATCGAGTTATTCCGTTCTGAACTTATTGAGGACTAACACTTGCATTCAATACAAAACAGCCAGCAACGTTTTTAGCACAGCCTGTTCAGAGAAAGTCCGCCGTCCATGTTTACGCGCTTGAGAAATTTGCGAAGTGTATCCGGGGACGCAGCTTTCTTTTGTTTTCTGTTCGCAGCAGCCGCTAACAGCTGCGCATGTTCACAGCAGCCGCCGTACGGGGACGGAACCCAGTTTGTGGCATACATGCATCCGACTAATGCGCACGGCCAGGCCATACGGCGAGAATCCGAGCAGCCTTCGCGATTTTTGTCGGCCGCATGTCGCCATTCTGTCAACTAAAGCCATGAAAGAGTTTATGCCGTCTGTTTCGAAGTGACCAAAAGTGTTAAAAGCGACCCACGTAATCTTCGGTGCATGTGGCAGTTGTGAAAGGGCTTCATGCCCAGGGACTACAAATGATTTGTCCACCTACGACAAACTGTATGAGAGTAGCCGCTAAGTTACAATCAGTTTCTGTTCCCACCACCACACAGAACCAAGAACCAGCAAAGGACGGAAGGAGAAGGAAGGCGGGTTAGAAGGGGGACTTCGAGGGAGGCAACCAGTTCCCCGCACGAGACCCCTCGGTTCCCGGAACGGGTCCCCCGGGCGGGTTCGTCTCTTTGTGTTCCTTGGATTGCTCCCCCAAAACTTCGCGAAACTTCAGGACTTTGGACCCTTCCGCTTTTGTGTTTCCGAGCAACTTTTTCCCTCCTTGCTGCATTCATTTCGTAGCGCATTCACGAACACGTGTGCGCGTTCCGAGAGGCTCTTCTGCCGCTCCTGGTCGAGTGACAGACACGCAGAACCCGACGCGCTACCGCTGGACCACGCCACCGGAGAATTTCAAAAATGTGCCCAAAGGCACCGAAAACAGCTTGCACTGCTTGGTGGTTGTGTGTGTTTAGAAGCCTCAATTGCCAATTTGCATCTAAAGGGTGTACTTAAACGAGTTTCTTTTATGTGTCACGAGTATTTATGAAGCAACTACTTTTTACTTGATGGTCCCTGACGCTAACAGGTGTTTATCTTTTTTTGTATGTTAAAGACGCGAGCATTTACAATTATTTTCCGCGTTCTTCCGTAATTGAATGATGACGTTGTCTGTGTACAGCAAAAAGTATAAAATTATCGGCCGGTGATGTGCGGCGGAGAGCAAAAAAATTACATGTGTGTGCCAGCACAAATACACGTTCTCTGGCGTTGCTTGTTTTATTCGCTTCGGTTAGGTGCCTACAAAATAATAGCTTGTTATTTTAAGTACGGCATGAAATTTTTCTTGTTTTTCGAAATACCCTTACTTTGCCGTTCCTTTGAAAGCATTGTTGAGTGCGCACACCAATCTAATGACTTTTATGTAAGCTTTCTCCTGCAATCCTGCCCATGCATTTTAATTTGTTTCGCTGCGCACTATTTTTTTAACACGTAATCTCCTAAGAAGGTGACGCCGAAATATGGAACACATACAATAACTGTAGTTATTAAGATCACTGCTTATCTTATTTTATTAGCGTCCTGTGAGGTCACAGACCAGTTTTGTCCAAGTTAGTTGAAGAACTAGAATAGCCATCATTTCAAGTTAACTCAAGCGCATAAGAAAGAGAAGTAGCATAACTCTAAGAACTCAGTTGCATGTTTGATAACGTTGTTATCTTTGCTCTGCCTTTTTTTCCTAATTTTCACTAATTGTTATTCCTGGACAATGTCCAAACATAGACCTCCCGCCCCCCCCCCCCCCACCCACCATTCTTTCTTCAAAATGGTATTAAAGATCCCATGCCGCATGACAACATAAACTATGCTTACCATTACACAAATTGTCTTACGTCCTTCAAAGGGGCATGGTTTTCTCGGCGGGTTTTTTTTTCTCTGAAGAGGAAACTAAAACCTCATCGCTCGCGAGGGACGTTGGCACGGCTAGAGAAAAGGCCTGATTGATTGACATTTATTTGCCTGTAAAAAAGTGTTTCACTAATATTTTCCCATTTTCTTTTCACTGCAGGTGCTGGTGAAATTTCCCGCGTGGAGAATCCGAAGTACGAAGACTCTGATGCACAACGCTTCATCTGCGCTGGCTACCGAGGTGGCTGAAAGGCATTCATTCCTGCTGCTTAGTAATGGCAAAATTGGCCACTCGACTGAGGTGTACAATAAACAACTTTCAAACTGCCAATTTGTGCGCAAACATGCTGTTCTTTTCAGTCATTTGCTGCCCGGCATTCCGAGCATGGCCGGTTTATATTTTCATAATGGAGCATATCTTTAGCCTAGTGCCTATTAAACATTTTGAAACCACAATATGATATTTTCTAGTTGAACGTTAACAATTCTCCCTAAGACACATTGCCATGGCATCTCTCATTGTATTTAGGTTTTATTTATTATACACTAGTAACACATTTTGAATATATTTGAAGCAGTATTTTCTGTGCATTTAAAAGCATTACTAATATATTTTGCACGTATTTAAAATTACATTTTCTGAGCATGTTTAATGCATTAAAAATGTATAAATATGTATTTTTGACGCACTGCTTATGTGTTTTTGAGGTAAAGTTTAAATACATTGTAAATGTATACGAAATTCATTTGGAGTGTGGACAAAATAATGCAGAATAAATACAATGTAATATATTTTTAAATGCATTCAAAATACATTAAAAATACGGCATCTTTTGGCTAAGGGTTCTTGGTACTCGAAATGACATTTTTTCGCTTTAAGTGTGAGACCAGCTGCTCTTTCGGCGCAAAGTACACAGGATAGTCTTTTCAAGTGTTCTGAAAAGGTGACGAGAACACGATAACGTCGTCAAGGTATACTAGACACGTCTGACACTTGAGACCGGAAAGAACAGTGTCCATCATTCGTTGGAATGTTGCCAGTGCCGAACGCAAGCCGAAAGGGAGCACTTTAAAATAATAAAGTTCGTATGGCGTTGTGAAGGCTCTTTTCTCGCGGTCGCGCTCGTCCATCTCGATCTGCCAGTACCCACTCGTGAGATCCATCGACGAAAAGTAACGGGCATGACGAAGCCTGTCCAAGGAGTCATCGATCCGGGGCAACGGGTACACGTCCTTCTTTGTCACTTGATTGAGCTTTCTGTAATCAACGCAAAATCGCAATGTGCCGTCCTTCTTTTTGACCACAACGACGGGTGATGCCAACGGACTTCGAGAAGGCTGGATGACATCAATGCGCAACATCTGCTCCACTTGGCGGCTTATTGCATCCCGTTCCTTCGCAGAGACACGATATGGGTTTTGGCGAAGTGGCATCACATTATCATCAACAATGATGTGATGTTATGTAAGCGGAGTTGGACACACGCCAGATGTCGAAGAGAAACAGCCCTTGAAGGTCGTCAGCAGCGCGAGGAGTGCTTGTTGCTCACTTAGGGGCAAGCCGGAGTTGACATCAATCATGGAATAGGAGCTGGTTTCACCAGGTGCGGCGCCTTGTAACGCAAAGCAGTGTTCGCCATCAGCTATGTCTTCAAAATAGGCAACTGTCGTGCCTTTGGCGACATGTTGGCGTTCATTGTTGAAGTTAGTAAGCAGCAATGCTGCACGGCCATCGGTTAAATGCAACACGCCTCGAGCAACTGCGATGTCATGACGGAACAAAAGTTCATCGATTCGCTCTGCAATGCCGTCAACAGTGCTACACATGTCGCAGTGAACTGAAACTAGCATGCAGGAACGCGGTGGTATGTTCACGTCCTCGTCGATAACCCGCAACGGCGCTCGGCATGCTGCGAATTCTGGTAGGCGGTGGCTCGACGAGAATGTAATTAGGCGTTCACCAACGTCGATCACAGCGTTGTATTCCCTTAAAACGTTCATCCCTCAAATAAGATCCTTGCAGCCCTTTGCGAGGACCACGAAACTGCCGACAAAATCAGCGGCACCAATGGTAATTCTGGCGGTGCACTTCCCTACTGGAGTCATTAAATGGCCTCCAGCAGATCGAATCTGAAGTCCAGACCACGGCATCTTCACTTTTTTTAACCGATAGGTGAGGGTCTGACTAATTATGGAATAGTCTGCAACGGTGTCAATAAGAGAAACAACCACTTCATGTGCATCTATACAAATTACGAGGTCGGCGTTTCCTGCTTCGGCGAAAGACATTCTTGCGGTACCCTTCTTCGTCGGAGACGTCTTGCGTAGGTCTTGCGTAGGTAGGCTACGAGCAACCCTTTCTCCGGAGGTTGCTGCTTTTAGTTTCCCTGCCTAGGGCTTGGGGATCTGCCTTGCAGTATCCGGCCGTAGTTCCGACGGTTAGGTGAGACGTCGTTTGCTGGGGACAGTGAACGTGGTCGACGATTCGGCGAAAGGTCTCGTCTCGCAGCAAGGTATTCCCCGATAGCAGGGAGTCTTTACCCAAAGCAACGGCGTGGGGCCGTGGGAGCAAATTCAGAAAGCCCAATTTTGTGGTACGGACAGCGGCGGTAGATGTGGCCTGCTTCGCCACAGTGAAAAAACTGCGGCCGGTTGTCATTTGTGCGCCAGACGTCGGACTTCGTGCCTGTCATCCAGCTGAAGTCTCCAGTCCAGGCAGAGGATGCGGGCTGGTGTGCACTCCGTGATGCCAGGAATTGGTCTGGCGCGCCCGTTGAGGCGCTGCAATAGTCGGTACAGGTGGGTGACGACGGACAACCGACAGATAGCTTGGTTGGAGCTCCTGCGGCTGGCTCTCCGGAACGGCCAAGGCTTGCCGGATTTCCCGACTCACGATGTCGGCGACAGAAGCATGCGAAGGCAGTGAAGAGCCTATCCCGGGCAGCTGTAGTTCCTCCCTAACTATCGATCGCACGAGCTCACGCAGTGACCTGTCACTGGATGCAGTCGTTGCAGCAGTAGCGCTTGGAGAACCGCCGGTAACCCGGTCATACTGCCGGCATCTGTCCCGCAGGGCACGCTCGATGGCTGTGGCCTCTTTAATGAAATCCTTCACCGTGCGGGGTGGATTTCCTACGAGGCCAGCGAACAGTTGTTCCTTCACGCCATGCACTAGATGCCGTACTTTTTTCGGCTGTGACATTTCAGGGTCGGCTCTACGGAAGAGGCGTGCCAGGTCCTCTGGAAACATCGCCACCATCTCGTTCGGTTTTTGGATGCGAGACTCCAAAAGGCGCTGAGCGTGGTCACGGCGATCGGTGCTGGCTAATGACTCCAGCAGCTCCTGGCGAAATTCCTCTTAAGTAGATAACCTCGCTTCGTGGTTCTCGAACCACGTCCTTGCACCATGTTCTAGCGAGTACTACACCTCACGCAGCTTTTGGCGAGCGTCCCACTGGCTGATCGATGCGACCCGCTCAAACTGCTCCAGCCAGTCCACGACGTCCTCAAATACCTCACCGTGAAAAATGGCCGGCGTACGTGGCTGTTGAAGCGTTACCTGGGAGGTGAGTTGTTGCGCCACTACTTGGGGTGCCGGGGCTTGACGTCAAGGTGCGTTGAAGTCAATGTAACCGCACTCTGGAGACAGTCCGTGTTGGCGACGACTAGCCCGATGGACTGGTGTGTGGACAGGGCGATGCCATTGCGGGCTGGTCGAAGGGGTCCTTTGCATGGGGTTGTCGTACCCCGCACCTCTACCATTGTCACGTACAGAAAATGCGCGTGGGGGGTGTTGGTGAGCTTTACTAAAACGCTAATAGAAGAAGCAGTGGAGAAGAACGCTCTTTGACCGCGAAGCAGTCCAGCTGCCAGAGCAAAACACTGATGATGATGGGTTCCGGGTAGCACTCGTTCGTCGTCGTCGTCGCCTTGGCTGGGATGTCAAAAATTAAATCTTCATTCAGATGCTTGGGGGTACGTGACAATATATATATACACATATATATAGATATTCTCGGGACGTTTATTGGCATGCAGACCTACAAATGGTTAATGTTGGCTAGCTAGGCCACAGTCTTAGCAAGCGTAGAAAAAGCAGGGCTGAGGTCCGAGCCTTGGCACATACGCTTCTGGGAATACTGTCCACAAGCTGCTATCCAATGTTAGGACATGGCCGCTGGGAAAGTGTCCATCTTCTGGTGGCCATTTTCATTGCGACAATCACCCCCGGCAAGAAGAGGGAGCCATCCTCGCGACTCATGGTGACGGCGGAACCAGCGGATCATAGTAGGGCTTGAGTCGCTGCCCATGCACAGTCTCACGGCCGCGGTGTCAAAGATCGATTGATTGATTGATTGTGGGGTTTAACGCGCCGACGCAACGCAGGCGATGAGGCGCGCCGTAGTGGAGGGCTCCGGATTAATTTTGACCACCTGGGGATCTTTATCGTGCGCCGAAATCTCGTACACACGGGCGTTTTTGCTTTTCGCCTCCATCAGAACAGCGGCCGCCGCGGCCGGGAATCGAACCCGCGACCTCGTGCTCAGCAGCGCAACGCCTTAGCCACTGAGCCACCGCGGCGGGTGTGTCAAAGATCCGATGAGGGCATAACTGGCTCGACGATATAATTAACTGGCGAAGTGCTTTTGATAACACGGTAAGGATCATGATATTCGGGCCTAAGCTTAGGAGGGACCTGGAGTGGTACGTGGCACCCAAAGCCAAACACGAGAGCCCGGCGAGATATCGCGTAGTGCACTGGACGCGTCGTGGCGAGATTTCTGTAGCTGCTGGTGTTGAGAAGTAAATGAATGAGCGAGCTGGCGGTATTCCTCAGCAAACGGCGAAATCTGAGAAATCGCTGGGCACTCGGAGGCGTCAGGTCGGTATGGAAGTAGCGTGTCCAGAGTGCAGGTTGGCTCCCGTCCGTAGAGGAAAACCAAGGTGAAAATCCGGTAGTCTTCAGCATCGCGATATTGTGCGGCCACTTGATGAACGGAAGGACCTGATCCCGGTTTAAATGATCTGATAAAATATGCATAGACAGCAAGCATGTCTCCAAGAGTGCGGTTGAAGCGTTCTGTTAGGCCGTTCGGCGTATCGCGTGAGATGGTCTGCCCCAACGATAATCCAGTGGTGTTCTCTGGAAGTGCGCGGGAGCCGCTCGTAGAGGTCGATGCCCACTCTACCGAAGAGGCCCGCAAGGCACGGCAGAGGCGGTTCACTCGTTGTTGGTCGCGGAGGAGACTTATGGCGCTGGCAGTCTGTAGAGGAACGAACATATTTCGTAACCAAGGCGTACATTCCTCTGCAGTAAAAGTGAAGGCGAAGTCTTTCGTATGTCTTCAGGATACCTGCGTGGGTACACTGCGCGTCAGCGTAAAACGAAGAGCAGATGTGCAAGCGTAAATGGCGGGGGATGATAAGGAGCCATTTGCGACCTTCGGATCAATAGTTTCGACGATATAGAAGTTGGTCATGGACAGCGAAATTGGAAGCTTCGCGGAGAAGAGAGCGGGGCGTGGCTGGTAGCGACGGTCGTGACAAAAATCCTACAATGAAAGCGATCCACGGATGCTTGTGCTGTTCAGCTGCCGTGTCGGTTGTATCAAGGGGGGCGAGAGTTCCCTCCACAGCAGATAAATTGTTCGCGTCGTATGGTAGAAGAGCAATAAAGCATTCTCTTGCTAGATGGTCTGACGTGACATAACTGAAATACAAGTTGCGCTACACGGACGGGATGACACAAGAAGACACACCACACAGCGCAGACACACACAGCGTCCTTTCATTTCCATCCATATATTTTATTTCTAATATAATAGAGGAGACTGAGAAAAGGCATCTGCGTCTGTGTGCATTCGGCCGAACCGGCATACAACTCGTATGGCATGTTCTTGCAGCCGTATAGCCCATCGACCGAGGCGGCCAGACAGATCCTTTAACAAAGAGAGCCAACAAAGGGTGTGTTGGTCCGTCCCTACGTCGAATATCCGCCCGTAGAGGTACGGGCGAAATATTGTAATAGCCTAAACGATCGCTAAACATTCCTTCTCGGTGACGGTGTAGTTTACTTCTTCTTTATGTAATGGTACGGCTGGTGTAAGCCACGACGTACTCCTCGAATCTGGTCTCGCGTTGTGCTGGTACTGCGCCCAGGCCTACACCGCCGGCATTGGTATGAATTTCCGTGGGAGCGTTTGGATCAAAATATCGTAGTACCGGTGGTGAGATAAGAAGGCTGCGCCACATATCGAAGGCTTTGTCGCCGTTCATAGTCGACTGCGACTATAATCCAGCGGTTGCCAGTAGCCGTCAACGGTAAAGGCCCATACAAGTCAACACTAACAAGATCGAAAGGTCGGGCTGGGCATGGCAACGGCTGCAACGCAACTACCTCTGGCTCCGGTCGTAACTTCCCGCACTGGCAGTCGGCATAAAAGCGAACAAACTTGCGGACAAACGTGCACATTCCGCATCAGTAGTAGCGCAGGCGGAAGCGGTGGCTTGTGTTGGGCACTCCGCAGTGGGCACTGTAGCGAGTTGTAGCGACCGCAGTCTGCTGGTAGCGGGGCCGGTCGCCGTCGCTCCGTCGAGCCAGGACTAGGGGAGAGCTTAGAGCAAACTCAACAGGTTTATTTACATTTTTACAGTGAGTTGTCGAGATGAAGACAGTCCTTGGCGGGCCGCAGCACGCCCTTTTTGTTGACCCTCGATCCCTAGTTCCCTAGGTTAGGGATCCCCATACAAAACAATGCGGACCAATGGTGATGTGTGAGTTCCTCGCTGTGAAGCACTGCCCTCGGGTAGGGACACGCCTTTCAGGTATGTCGGCAGATGCACGGCGCACACACACACACACCCTTGCCACTCGTCAGGAGCCTGTAGTAGAGGGGAAGAATGGAAGACGCGCGGCCGCCGCGTGTCCTTTTGGTGTCCGCCGCGCGCTGCGTTCCCACGGTGGGGTTCTTCTCGCACGTACTTCCCAGGGAGCCTAACAACACAGATTATCAAGGTTCGTGGAATCACTCCGGGAAGAGTTAATGGCTTGACCATTGCCACTGCCTTCTTCGCTGTGCTCCCGCCGCCACTGGAGTCCCATTGTGCGGTCGTCGCCGTCTGGGCTTTCACGCGCACACGCGTTCAGTTGCTTAGGCAGGGGGAGGAGCGGCGACTCCTTAATCCCTTTGGGGCAACAACACTCAACACCGCTCAAAAGCCGCTGTCAATCAGTGGCCGGCGCCGCGTCTTGTCGGCCTCCTTTCGTTTCCGTCGACAAGCGGTGGGGTGGTCGACCGGCGGGCGACTGACCCGCGCAAACATGGCGCCAGTGAGTCCTAACAGCACACTGCGAATCTGCGTGAAAAGAGTTGCAGATTGTAAAGCGCAAGTGGCCAGGAATGACAAGCAACCACTTCCAGCCTTCGAAGAGGTAGCTACGGCGGTATAGTTTCAAGTGGTGCTCTTGACGGCGGAGGGATCGAGGTTCTGATGTCGTCGCAATGTGTGAACGAAGAGCCAAATATAAAGAAATCTGCGGGTTTTTGCCCTCTTTGCTCAGCTCTTTGCTCAGATCTCGGGTCTTTACTCAGCTGACATGTCGGCAAAAGGAAGGGGCTCGCTCGCACTGTCTGCAGCGGCGAGAGATGCAGAAGCGAGGGTGACAGGTGACCGAGAGAGCGCATCGGCGTCGGCTTACCGTGTGTCGCTCATGGAGCGTCAAGTCATTAATGACCACGTCGCTGACATTCTCAAGCGCGATGTCGTACGCTTTTCGACAAGCTCCTGGGTCTCTCTCGTAGTACTTGTGACGAAAAAGGACGGCGTAATTCGCTTCTGCGTACACTACCGGCACCTCAACAAGATCACACGAAAAGACGTAAATCCCCTTCGTTGCATAGAAAACGCCCTCGATTGCTTGCATTGAGCCAAGTTCTTCCTTTAATTGGAACTAAGGTCCGGCCATTGGCAAGTCCCTATGCAGAAGCGGATCGTCTCAAAACAGGCTTTCTCACACCTGACGGGCTCTACGAATTCAATGTAATGCCCTTTGGGCTGTGCAATGCTCCAGTGACCTTAGAAAGTATGATGGACAAGATATTGCGCGGCCTGAAGTAGAAAACACGCTTGTGTTACTCAGATGACATAGGCGCGTTCTCGTATGATTTTACAACGCATCTTACCTGCCTCGAACAAGTGCTGCACTGCCTTGCCGCAGCGGGCGTGCAGTTAAACTGGAAGAAATGCCGGTTTTCTGCTCGAAAACTTACTATTTTAGGCCACGTGGTGTCAGAAGTTGGTGTCCTTCCGGACCCAGCCAAACTTTGTTCGGTGGCGGAATTTCCCAAACCGGCGAGAATGAAAACACTTCGCAGCTTTGTAGGACTTTGCTCGTTCTTCTGGCGCTTTGTCCGCAATTTCGCTACCATCATTGCACCTTTGACGAAGCTCGTTGGTGCTAACAACAAGACCGGCGATAGGTGACAAAGCCTTCAATATGTTGCTCCAAAGCCTTGGAATCGATTGCACTACGCTGGCGCTAGAAATATGTAGTTTTTTATACTACATTTATTCCATGCAGTAAAGAAACGTGCACTTAAAAGTCCTCTTCGGAGCATTTGAAAAGCTGGGTAAACAACCCTTCCAAGGCGTATACAATGCGGTGATCATTTTTCCAGTAAAGTCCTTTGGAGTAGTCTGCAACGCTTCCGACACC
The DNA here is from genome assembly GCF_048455015.1 of Haemaphysalis longicornis. NCBI lineage: Eukaryota > Metazoa > Arthropoda > Arachnida > Ixodida > Ixodidae > Haemaphysalis > Haemaphysalis longicornis. The sequence goes on along the minus strand of NW_027526335.1, from coordinate 207,349,930 downwards.
AACGGCAACATAGGATGTCCTAGGCCTTGACCATGGCCAGTGGCGCAGCTTCTTGTATGCAAACCACCCATCAAAAAAGACGTAAGCTCTGAAAAAGCAGGACTGGAACGAAATTGTTGTTTGGGATATAATATTTTTCAGTAGGAAGTAATAACAGCTGTAGCAAAAAACCAGACAGCATTAGTCGGCTTAGACACAGGGTGATTGCGCAGCTGTTACTCTTGTGCTCATTTTACAGTGGTACACGGGCTTAAGCAGTACTGACTGGGAGCGTGGTAAATCCCGAGGTTTCCTTCAAATTGCCGGTTGCTTAAGTTGTCCTTTCCTAAAGAATTAAAAATCTTCGCTGGTATACGCAATTACGAATAACTGAAGTTGGTTCGCAACTCGATCGCTAATAGAATGGCAAACTATGCACACAATTCTGTGCCCGACATGCTGTCACTCAACGTCACGTTGTGGCCCACTAGTCTCCTCATACCGCCTTCATTTGCGATGCTCCTTTGCAGTGTCTAGATATGAGTACGATGCACTTCGAAGGATTGTCAGAGCTCACATCCGCGCAAAATCTCACATCCGCGCAAAATGTTCGCACTCACGGAATACCTACATCTACTATCAAGATAACGTTCAGCAGGCGCCGTAATGCCATCCACTCTTTTAATATAGCATTTCCGCATACCATAGCTTTCATACCTGCATATTCAAAAACTACGACTACCGAACGTATTCAATGTACGCTTTCATTCGCCCTAATCACCAATTTATTTTATAAAAAAATATTTCCGCCAAAAAAGGTCCCGCAAAAAGATATCCGGCATGCGTATAGGCGTAAGCATGGCCACCTTAAATGGAAGGTTCAATGTCTTGTCCTATAGGTATATCTGGTCTTGTTGAGAATGAGTATATGTTTTGCTTCATCAGGAATCCTGTGGTGCATTCTGGCGGGCCCATAACTGCTACTAGTGTCGGTCTAATTATTTATGACAGTAACGTTCAGTAATACTTCAAGGGACATACTGGTGCCATCAAAAGTAATTGGAACACGGGAGCAGCGTCTGCACACTACCGAAGCGCCATGTAGCAGCACCGGGGGTAAAAAAAAGGACGTGACAGCGCATGCGTGCGTGACGTACCGGTGACCCCACAAAAGTTCGAAGCGTCTTTGTTTCACTCTGGTCCGAGCATTTTCGCCTGAACTTTAGGAGTACGCTGGCCGCAGGGATCGCGCTAATTGAAGACCGCGATTGGTCTGTAACCCACGCGTGTGAACTGCTAAAGAATTGGCGGCGTCAGTGTTATCTGAAGCAGCGTATTTGTGAGTGCTCTTTTTCTTTTAATTCCTAACCAAGGGTGCTATGTAGGTGGCTTTTTCGTCGTGAACTACGCACAATCGTAGGTTCGAATGGGTCCTAGCGCATCAACTAGAGAACAAACTATGAAAAACAGCAACCTTAGATTTCCTGTTATTCAGATTAGGCATGCAAACACATGAGGCCCACATGCAGAGGGGGTATTTTTCGACAAAATTTAACAGCAGTGAGCATTCACTTCTTTTTCCTGCACACTAGTTGTCGATGTAAAACGAAATATTATCGGCGTCGAAAGTTTCTTGCTTAGTCTCTGACGATATGCATTCAAAAGTATCACGCGCTGAGCGGCAGAACATCCTTAGACTAGCATTTGAATGCCGGTCTCAGTGTAAGATATGCGGCTTAACAAGGCTGTAATTTGGTGCGGTGAACTGCATCATTCTGGCTTACAGAGATAATGCCGGGCGCATTGATGATGATTACAGGGCAGGACGACCCCGGGCAAGCGCACAAGATGTGAACCAGCTAATGTTTGCCGCTACCTTTGATGACCCTTTTATGAGCTCGCGATAGATCAGGGGCATTTAGCTGCTTGGTCTCAGAAAGAGAACCATTAGCAGGTGCCCTCGAGAGCGGGGCTCAATTCACGTCATCACCAGCCTATACGCCCACTGCAGGGCAAAGTGCTGTCCCATTAATCTCCAACTGCCCCGGTTGTGCGCTAACTGCGGCCAATTTATCACTGCAAGCTTCTTGATCTCCTCTGCCCACCTAATTTTCTGCCGCCCATGCTACGCTTGCCTTCTCTTCGGATCCACTCTGTTACCATTAATGACCAACCGTTATCTTGCCTTCGCATTACATGCCCTGCCCAAATCGATTTCGACTTCTGTATTTCTACTAATATGTCCTTAACACGCGTTTGTTCTCTGATCCACTCAGCTCTCCTCTTGTCTCCTAATGTTACACCTATCACCTTCCGTTCCATTGCCCGATGAGTCGTTCTCAAATTAAGTTGAACCCTCTTTGTGAGCCCCGAATTTTCTGCCCCGTAGGAGAGTACCGGTAAGTAGCAGCTGTCATACACTTTCTTCATGGACAATGGTAGGCTGCCATTCATTATCTCAGAATATCTGCCGTATGCACTCAACCCCATTCTTACCATTCTAATTATCTCTGCCTCACGATTGGGATTTGGGGCACATCTTGGCTGAAGTAGATCACTTCCACTGCCTCGCCACCATTCTCAAATCGCTGGGCTGTCCCGAGGTTATCCATCATTACTTTGGTTTTCAGCATAATATTTTCAGGCCAATGGTTCTACTCTGTTCAGTTCGGAAAGAATGCTTTGCAATTCGTCCCACTAGTTACTTAGCAAGGCAACGTCATCAGCAAATCTGAGGTTGCTGAGGTATTCTCCATTAACCCTTACTCCCACCTGTTGCTAAACCAATGTTCTGAATACTTCTTGTAAACATGCTGTGAATAACACTAGAGAGATTGTATCTCCTTCTCTGACGCCCTTCCTTATAGGTATTTAACTGCTCTCCTTATGAAGGATGATGGTAGCTGTGGACTCATTGTACATATTCTCTAGTATTTATGTATTCTTACTTCATGTATTGCTGCCCAAAAGACTTACTTCACTAGTCGACAAATGCGCCAACGCTCGGCGTTCCCCAGGGCGCACGAGCAATGGAGCATGCCCGAATAATGTGAGGTTGTCTTCACGGCGGAAAGTACATTTTCTTCGATGTGGGAACAACAGCGGTAAGTGTGGACGCCCTGCAACTGCAGGTAACACCACACGAATTTTATTGATGAGTACCCTACAACATACTGTCACAAGAAGATGAAGAAGTTGGAAGTACAGCATACCACTGTGGGCGCAAGCGTTACCGACGAAGCTGTGTGCGCGGAAACACACATCTACATCAGCCGTGTATAAGCCCACCACCCGTGCATGGTCTTCAATGTAACTCTTTAAAATAAAATACACTGAACTTTCGCGCTCAATTTCGATATATTTGAAACTGGTCACTCGGTGTGTTTAACTTTAGATGGTATGTTTTCCCTGATTCTCCATTTATTTGAAGAAATTGTCGCGAAAGAGAACGATGAGACCAGACGTCCGGCTATCGAAGATGGCTGCGACCGACTTCCGCGTGATCCGCGCTTGTGGAGTCAGCTCTCTCTGGCTGCGCTGGTGGCACGCTTCGTTGTCTTTATTTTCAACAGACTCCCGCTCCCAAAGGATGCACCCCCCGGCTTGCTCAGGGAAGCTATTAGAAGGGAGGCAGCGAATTGCCCTTAAAAATACGACGAGCTTGGCGCGAGCTTGGCTGGTGGCTGCGCTACCGCTTTCCGTGTGTATCGAAGCAGCAGGAGGTATTCCCGTTTCGGGTGTTTCCAAAGACCACACTCTTCGACGGCTTGACGGTGCTTGGCTCGTTTGCGGAGATCGCTGCCAATCAACGAGGGTTCTGGAAGGGCGAGGTTCTGTTGGGGGCACGTGTTTCTTTCGTTTAGCCTGACATGCGCTGGGGTAAGCGGGAACGGCTCCTCTCTTTTTCACAGGCTTTTCAGATAGGAAGGTGGCGACATTTCCCGCACTGAGGACGACGCTGTCTGAGGGTTTTCACTGCATACCGAGCATTTTACTGATTCAAGGGTTACTCTCTTTTGTTTTGACAGGACGTTTCTGCTCCTTGAACTGATATGGCAAGGACGAAAGGTTCACAACGTCAAGTTCTCGTGCCTGATTTTGAATTATCACTTGATTTATGTCGTTTTGCCTGTGAACCCTATGTTTGAACTGTTTCACGGCGGGGTTGTCGAACACTAAGCTTCCCGAAGTGCCCTGAATTCCGATAGCTTTCGGGCGGCGCGTGGACGAGACAACGCCTGCGGTGGTGTCCTCAGATGGCAATTTTCCAAGGGAAATAAATAGTGCGCTTGATGGAGCGGTCGAAGGGCTTCGGCTGTCGAGTTAAGCACCTTGTATGGTCAATTTCAGAAATTTCTTTCTGGTAGTTGCCGAAATTCTGGAGACTTGCCCTTCTGCCACTTTTCATACGTGCCTGGACCAACAAACAGGCTGACCTGGTTCTCTTGAAACGTGGGCGAAAGTCGGACATTCGCAGCAACACGACCGTGGTCGGCCATTGCACGTACGATGTTTTCGCTGATAGGCGGGCTCGTGATGATGCAGATACAGCGGCCTTCCATGGCCGCGATTGTGGTGTTCGGGCCCTCGTGCTGACCTTTAAGTGTGAGACTTTGTTGCACGTAACAGGTGCTCGCCGGTGTGTGTTTCCGAACGTAGCGAGCTTTAGACGTTCGACGCTGATGAAGGGATAGGCGTGTGCACGGGACACATGGCGTCGGATGAAGGTACAGTGATTGCCAGAATTCAACAAAACTCAAACTGACAACTGGCGGCCTGTGCCGAGGCCCCATGCACTGTTTTTCTTTAAAAGTACTGGCGTGGGTCGTCCAGGACTGGTCGAAGCGGTTGTCATGGCGTTGGCTCTGTTGAGTGTCACACTGTCGCTGCGACTGTGATCTTGTCTGCTGTCAGGCTCGAACCATCCCGCAGCGAGCTGGATGTCGCAAAGGGACGTGAGCTGCCAACGTGAACAGTGGTTCCAGACTAGACGGTTGGCTGACCTGCAGTGCAATACAAAATGGTTGCTTTGCGTCATTTGAAGGAGCCCTTGCTTGCTTGCAGATGTTTCCGATTCTTCTAGGGCGATATTGGTACTCTGCAGAAGCCGATGACATGGTCCGGCGCATTCCAAAGCTGCACCCGTGTAGCCGCGAAAACGGAGATTGGGTACCGAAAATCATCGTGGTTGGCGTATCGATGCACGAAGGCGGACCGATGCACTGCTGTGTCCCCTGCCCTCGGCGCGCGGATGGAATCGAACGATCGGACGCTCTTCTCCTCTCGAATCTTCACTTGGACGTGAAGGAAGTCCAGGATCACTTTGATGTCTTTGGACCTGGCGGAAGGGGACGTGGGGACCAAGGATGCGTCCTGTTGCTCCTCCTTCAGCCTTTGCCGATACGGGAGGTCAGGATCGTACTGAAAGGTCGGTAGCGAAACACTGTGGAGCACCACTGAGTACTGGTCCAGGGGATCCCCAGGCCCTCCAACGTGTTTATGGGAAACGGGATGACCCGCAATTTGTCGGCGTCAGCCGATTTCTGCACCGGCTTCCAAGGTGAGCAATTTGTCCCGGTGGTCATCCACGCTTCCTTCTTTTTATTCTCAACGGAAATTTTCTTACAGCAAGAGTTTGCCTGCAGCCCAATTTGAAGGTTGTACATTTTCTGCTTGTATTGGGTTGTGCTTGTGGTGGCTACATTTATTTCGTTATTTTATTTGTCACATACTTGTGCCGAATTCGTGCGTGACGACCTGGCTAGCGACCGATGCTGTGTCAATGTTTGGGGAGCTATCAGCACTGAAGGCCTGGGTCCGCTAGTGAGGCTGCCTCACGCGTTCAATACGGCTGCACACTGCGACCTCCTAGACGAGCATGTTCTAACTTACATCTGGGGAGACACACTTCAAAACGGGTTTTTTTTTATTGCAGCAGTACCTGAGCCCTATATATACTGCAAGGGTAGTGAAAACGTTATTCAAAGAGGGCGTTGTGTGCTGGGCTGGCCGCCAAAAAGAGCAGACTTCAGGATTATCGAAAATGTTTCGGCTACAATAACGCATTGCATGTCAAGGCTTCAGTTTCACACAGCAACCTAGGACGACTCCTGGCACGCTGAGAAGATGTGGGGAACAAGCTTCGCGAGACAAACTGTTTCGTAGAATTCCTGTATGAGTCTTTCACAACACATGGCTGAAGCATTAAACGTGCAGGAAGCCTGAACTAGGTACTCGGAAGGCACTTCGCACTGGGAAAGAAGCCAGCAACAGTTTGTTGGATGGATTTAGTTCTCTTTATAAATACGGGTAGTGAGAAGTTTTAGTTATTTGTTTCGTCGAGGCTCGCAAGTATAAATTTTAATAATTTTGGGACAAACTGAGGAGAAAAGCATTGTCTGAATATACTTGACCATCAATAAATATAACCCGCTGAAGAAGGAGTGCTCTTTTGCCTAAGACAAAACAGAAGATATATTAGGCGTTGTGCTGCTGATCCCATGGACGCGGGTGCATAAACCTGCTCCAGAGAGCGTGGCACGATACCAGCCAGAACTGTCTGCAAGAACCGGAAGGGGACAGCTCCCATGTTTTGCAGTGTGATCCATCCTAAGATTTAACCTAGTGCGGGGCCATCTCACCCAGGATGTGTTCGCAATAACATCCCATTCGTACTGAACACACAAAGTTATCAACAGAAAGACCGCATCAGTATTACCCTGACTTATTGAATAAAAAAGTGCCAACCAATTCACCCTTTAAAGGTGATTGGAAAGCGAAAGTGTAAATGATGACCACAACCACTATTCATCCATCACTTGAATTACCACACGTAGTTCCGCAATGAGAGAAACCACAGACAAGTGAAATGCACCTAACCACTGCCGTTATTACTTCAAAGAGATGTTTGCTAAGGTTAAACCAATGCAAATTTCCTTGAATGGTGGTTGGTTGAGCTAAATTATTGAAGCAAATAAGTAAAACTCTCTTTTATAGAAACTAAAACGAAGCTCAGACCTAGTGTTAGGCGTTTCCACTTCTCCCGCGTCTCTGCCACCACCGACGGAGGCGACGAGATTGCTGGCAGATACGGAGAAGTTAGATGCCATGCGTGAGCGTGAGTTTTCTTTAGTTTTCATTAACTCCTAGAACATCTGCAAGGTGAGAACACGGAAGCTACACGTGCCGTGGGTGCAGAACACAGCAGCGCGAGAGATCGCGTGACGCTATCAAGTGGCATTCACCGAGAACGCAGGGGTAAACAGGAACATCTTTTGGGTAAATGCACCGCCTGTCCGCAAGTCTCCGCGTGAGTTCGTAGCTCAATCGGTGTGCGCGTAGCTAGGGGGCTCTCGAGCCGTTTCTGTATTTGTTCCAGGTTAGATTCCTGGTGGTGCCGGAATCCTATTTTATTTCGGGTCTTACCCGCAGTGCCTATTTATGAGAAAGCTTTGTTATAGTTGTAAAATTGAAAATCTTTTTCAGATAAACAACGCTTCTTTCCCTAGCTTCAAAAGAAAGTCGTCATAAATTATGTACATCGTATGATTGATTATTGATTGAGTCATGATTGATTAGAATTTTTGTATTTGTTTTCTGGATAAATGAATTCAGTGAGCTGTTTTTTGAAAAGTAGGTAATCGAAATTGTTCGTAAATTAGTGCCTAAAAATTGATATCTCCTCCGTCTAACTACAACGATGGTTGAAACGCGAATCTTTCTTGCGTGCAAAAATGAAAAGTCGAAGTGTCAAAGGCAGAGCCGCAGCAAACTCAAAGCGCAAGCGATCGATGTGCAAGCTGCTCCAAGTCAAAGACCAAAGTCAGATGACAGCGACTGATCCTTCACAAAAAATTTGAATGCGCCCTCCTCAAACTTGTTCTTCGTTCAAAGGGTTAAAATTTGGAATAATTTAAACTGCTTGAACCGCCTTGAAAAAGCGCAAGTGGTTAGACGTCAGTTTTGTGGCGCGAAGAACGAATCTTCGATGCTTACCACAGCAAGCGGGTATATAATGTGGCGTCATCATCGCTATGCCCCCTTCTGTTCTGAACAGTTGGCTTTCGTGCACTACGGTTTTGTTAACTACGCTGCCAGCGTACTTTAAAAATCTCAGATTTAAAATTTATTTATGGGCAAAACAACCCGCGTAGCTTTGAAAGAGTTATTACTAAAATTAAGAGATAGGTTATTCAGCTGTATTTCAATTGCGATAGACATCATTTGGTGCACACAACATAAATTGAATTGTTTTGTCTGTTTTGTCGTTTGCGTATTACAAACCCCGGTAAAGATGGGGACTCTTTAATGCTTTCTGATATAAGTAATACCTGCATTCCGTGTGACCAGTGTAGCTCAGTTCTGAATATTGTATCTTCATCCAACGTTTCAGAAACCAATTATGTCCTACAACCGTTATTTCGCAATTACAATCAAAGCCAGATGCCTCCTCTGTCCATCGATTCTCGGGGTGTAGGAAAACTTCAGTCATTGAAACCACCGATTTCACCTGGCATGCGGCCAGATCAGCTCATAGTATTTGATCAGTACTACTTTCTATTCTTCCATATTACCAACACGCATTTATCAGCCGTAGCTGATCGCGTGGCCTTACCAGCTGAATTTAAATCTGCAAAGTGGCTCTACTCCAGAAATCTGGTAACAGACACTCACCCCTTAATTTCCACCCGGTTCAAAATGTAGCAGTCCATGGAAAATAACTGAACAAAAGTTACACTCTAATCTACATAATTTGTTGTAATCCAAACTCCTTCTGCTCGATATCACAACACGGCTTTAGAAAAACGTACTCATGTGAAACGCAGCTTGCATTCTTCATTCATAAACTGCATACTTATCGTGACCTGTCCCCTACTTACGATTGAATTTTTGTGACATTTCCAAAGCATTTGATGTGCTGCGTCCCACATTACTGTTGTTTAAACTGCACCAGCCTAACCTTGATTCCGAATTTTTTACCTTGGATTGAGTTTTTTCCTACCATCTCTTCTCAGTTTGTGTCCGCCGATTACTTTTACTCTGAGCTAAGCCGTGTCCACTCCGGTCTGCCACAGCGCTCAATGCTGGGTCCACTTCTTTTCCTTATTCATATTAATGATTTGTCGACGCGTGTTTCTTCTAACATTCATTTATTCGCCGACAACTGTGTTGTGTACCGGGAAATAACTTGTGACCATGACATAACCTCCTTGCAATACGACCCTAATATTTTTTGCTGGAGCAAACCTTGGCTCAAGGAACTCAACACTAACAAATGCAAATATTTACCTGTCACCAGATTTACACTAAAAACAGCGCAGGGACGAGAATGGGGGAAGTGACAAACTAGAGCGCTGACGAAACACTGAAGTACGATTACACGACAATAAATACCCGGAAAAGCAGTGGCTGCAAGCATGCGCCCGTTCAAGGCTAAAATATCGCTGAAAGTATGCAATGGAAGCTTACATCAAGGATAAAGCAATCAGACTTGAAGTGGCACGCTTTCTATCTGGTACAAATGATGTTTAACTGGCTAGATATGCTACCTGTTCTTCCAAAATGGCAATTTAAGGCGTGCTCACACTTTGTTCCACCGGAATGCCCATGGCTGAGACCTCCAATATTTCCAGGAACGAGCGTGTCGATAGCGTTGTAAAACGCGCGTTTCTTTCAACTTTGAGTGGCAATGACTGTTCTCGCATTTCTTGCAGTGCATTGCAAGATTGCTGCCCGTTCCTATGCGCATAGTGTAAGCATGTTCTCTATGCTAAAGCATGCTCCCAGGAAATACTGGAGGCCTCACTCATTGGAATTCAGGAGGAACAATGTGTGAGCACGCCATCAATTGCCCTTTTGTAAAGAGAGGTGGCATATGTAGACAGTTGAACCTCATTTGTACCAGATAGCAAGCTTGGCACTTTAAGTGCGATGGTTTTATCCGTGGTGTAAGCTTGCATACTCCATTGCATACGTCCATTCCATCACTCCATTGCATACATGGAGTGATATCCTTGAATGGGCGCATGCTTACAGCCACTAGTTTTCCGTGTATATAATGTCGTCAATAAATCGTACTTCAGTTGTTCGTCAGCGCTCTGGTTTATCACTTCTTCCGTCCTTATCCCTGCGCTGTTTTTTAGAGTGAATAATGTGTACCAAACTACCCAATGTTAAGCCTTAGTACGTGTCCCCAGAACAGCTCACCAATTAGCTATTTACTTTATTGATAACTCTGGTTCATATCATGCGTCATCTTCCAAATACCTGGTTGTGCATATCTCAGCCGATCTCACATGGGCCACTCACACCGAATTTATAAGTGGCGATGTTAACGGCTTGTTGGAATAACCCCCACACAAATTTTTGAAAGACCCTCTATCACTGCAATTCCTGGTGTACAAAAAACATTGATTCGTCCAAAGCTCGTGTGTGCGGCATCCGTTTGGGACTTATGTTACGTTACTCTCATTCAATCACTAAAAGTGCATCAAATAACAGCGGTTGATTCATTCTAACTTCAATCGCACTCCAAGCATAATTTCAATTAAATGTGACCTTCAACTGCATCCATTACCTTGTGGGCAAAAATTTTTACGCCTACGTCTTTTGCACGAAATATGTTAAGTTCGGGCCCCTCACTTATTAATTAAAACCATCCGGCAGCTAAATATATTGCGCTGGGATTAGCTTGTTTGCCTGTATTTGTTTCCCCGCCGGCTGAGCTGAGTTGGGGTGAGGGGCGTGAGGAGAACCGTGGACGCTTCTTTGTTATTCGTCGCGCTGCTGTGTCCTCCCGGCGAGCGGACCCGGAAATGACGCAAACAAGCGCGTCGCTCACTCCATAAAGCTGAAAGCGATGTAAGCTTTCGAAGAAGGATTTCCTTGCACGAAACCGCCCTAGGGGCACCCTTGACGTATGAGCGACGGCCACGGAATTACCGCCACCCTAACCCTAACCAGACAGGACCTGAGTGTCGTTCAAGAGGTCAAACCTTTGTCATCAAACATTCAGCCTATGACAAATGCACTGCTCAAAGTTACTGGGCGAAGTTGCCGTTCGTCACACCTCTGAGCCTGGCGACGCGGCGTCTGCGATGCGTCAAAGAGTAGGCGATCAGGCTTTGTTAGGCGCTCCACGTGTTAACAAACAAAACCATGTTGTGTAATTCTGGCGGTGCGGAGCACAAACATAGGCGTGCACTGTAGGACAATACTTTAAGACGTGTCGTTCGAGAGCCGATTCCGGAGTTAGGTCTGCTTTTATTCGGTGGGTTTTCATTTCTTTTATATTTGTGTTTTGCGCAATACCTTTGCGTTTCTGTAAAACAGGAGAGATCGGTCACCTGGCTATTTTGTACCCCCCTCGCTTTGTTTGTCACGGTGGCCAATCAGTGCCCTTATGTGGTATAATGAATGAGCCATCTTCACTCTCCAGTTCTGACGTCCCGTTTGTGGGCGGGTTTTTTTGGTAAAACCGAGGAGTTTGATGATTTGAGGGGGAAAAAAGGATCCAGAGGAGAGGTGGAGAGCGGACAGCCCCAATCGACGCGGGCCTTGCTCCACCTTTTGTATGCAGTTATGAGCCATGAAAGTTGTAAATAAGCAATGGAAATAAAGTCTACACAGTGTACATTTTGAGTTTGCTTGGAGTAGACCGTCGTCGGCTATGTGGCGTCGGCCATTGATCGAGCGAGTCGTCGTTTCATCAATCATCGATTTGGGCGACCAGTCCACCTAAAGTTGACATATGTTACCACCCATAGCTACGTCACTAGCATACTCTTGCCTCCGTACTTTAACTCGCTTTTTCTGGATCATGCTAGTCAAGTTGGAATACTATTTTTAAGAACAAATGCATTTTTTCAGTGTTTTATACCCGTGACTTCAGTCGAAGGGAACCACCACCCTGCATCAATCGCTGCCATTATTGAACATGAACCATTTGAGGACACAGTAGCTAACATTCTATAATTATAGAATGTTAGCTAGATTTGTTTTCCTCCGTACTGTTGTTATGCATGACCTAATATTGTATAATAAGAAGAAAACTTCTTATCTTTCTACTTGCGGGGAGGGTACGGTAAAGAAAATAAAATATGAATAAGATACATTGGAGGGAACTGTTTCAGAAATGAAAATGTCTGATTACAATAAATAGGCAAACTCCGCGCAAGCCAAACCATCCAAAATGTCATCGCAAAGCTCTTGGCAGCGGGATGAAGGAGGTCAGCAGGAATTCCGGATCGATGTTGTGAAAATGTTAATACATTTTCTTTTTCTACGCAAAACATTTGCTTTGGCGGGCAGTGATTTGGGGCTCCCACAAAAAGCGTTCATAAATTGGCCTTTTGAAAATAACACGTCTGGCACCCAGCGCTGAGATAGCAAACAAGCCAGCAAAACTAGCTAACTTCTTCAGCATACAACAGGAGATTATATACAAATTTAAAGCAAAACCCTTCTGCCTTCATATTATTGAGCCAACGTGGCCTTTGTATAAATGTACACCACGAAAAGGTTCGCCTTATAAAGCAACCCGCTTTGAAGACCACCTGATTGTGCTTATTCGGCTAGCGAACATGGGGAAGCGGAAAATATTTCCTCGCTTCTGTGCCCTCAAATATTTGAGTGATCGCTCCTTCAGATGTGATTCGCGAATACAATAAATCACGTTATATAGGGCACGAACCATGTCGGTTGCGTATGAGCCTGATCGCCGATTTAGAAAAAAGCGCCTGTCTTGGGGTCTTCATAAATAACACATGTCAATGTTGTCGCCACGCTTTGTGTGGAGGCTTAGACACCAACTAGCGAGCTACCATAAATCAGAATCTCCTGGTGTATGCTGTAAACTTGGGCAGCCAAATATACCTCTACACCATTTCCATCATCAAAACGCGCCAATGTTGCAATTCAGAGTGAAGCCGTTCCGTTATAGTAGTCTCTTGCCCCTGTTTTCGTATCCAGGACCACCAATGCAATCGTTCTTCAATCGCTAAAATTACACCCCCCTCAATCGCCTTCGTTGCTCCGGAGCACCATTTTTTGTTGTTGAGTTCTAAAGAAGAATCGCCATGTGGTGGATGGGAACAAGAGTTAATTAAGATGGTGAAGGCAGTCCGCGTGACACCTGGAAGAGCCTGCATGTGAAAATGTTCCTTCGCCCAATCGGTAATTAGCTTATCCTTCCGCCTACGATCTGGTAGCGCGTTCTCTCCCTCGTTCCATTTTTTATAAAAGCACAAATATACCTGGAATAAAGCTTTTATTTCGCAGCTCTGGAGCCTGAAATCTAGATCTGGAGAGCAACTATTGGCATGTTCTGCGAGCTCTTAAACACTTAACATCAGAGCATAGTAAATTAAGTAAGCCAGCAGTTCTGAAATAAAACTGAAAAAGTAGGCTGCAATGCTCAACAAAAATCGCGTCAACAGAGTCATTTTCTGTGGCGCTACGTTGGTTGCGTAGCCACTTCTGACTCCTTCGTCTTAAACTACACGGTCTAGGAATGATTTCAGCTACCTGTTGATATCAAACCACTTGGACTTTCGAAGTTTGCATCTGCAAAGTGGAATAACGGCATTAGGCCCCTCGTCTTGAGCACCACGGTTTTCAACTATTTTTTTCTTTCAAGGATTCCTAATAATGTTAAACATTTTCGCTATTCCCGTTTGTGCGGCATACAGACAAAAGTATTGCTGAAAACGCCGCACTCAAAACAGGGCAATAAGTTTGCCAGACTAGGTTCCACTTTGCAATCGCAACGAAAACTTCTCAACATTCACTCCCACCTTCAAATCGGCAAATCTGTATGGCCTTTACCAGTTTTTAAGCTGTGACGGTATCTGCTTGAAAGAGAAAGTTTATTACAAATAAGAATTACAAACATATTAGCATACTGACGAGGGTCTCGGAGTCAATTGACTGAAAGGAGACCCTCGATTACAAATACATCAAATGAATTGCGTAGAAGCAGCAAATGGGCGAAAGAGCCAACAGATCAATATGCAGTATAAAACACCCACGGAAGTAGCATTTGATGTACATATATTCGGAAAGGTAGCTTTAATTGTAGATATCCAATATAAAGAGTAACAAAATCAGTTCGTAAATGACACAAAGGAAGCAAAGGCAAATGAGAACCTTGGGCATAACGTGAGTGAGCGAAATAAACTTCATGTCACGTGGTAAAACTTTCTGCCACCAGAACCTGCTATTCCACATCTAAAAAAAATTAAAAACTTCAAAAAGTGTGATTAGGCATTGGGAAAAAAAAACTTTGAAGCTTACAGTGACACACAGCACGAAGCCAGCACTACCAATGTAGTGGTTAATTGCTGGAATGCTCGAAACTGTTCAAGTCTGTTAGTATAAACAAGCTGTTCCTGCCTTTTGCAATCATGCCAATAAACAGTACTTGGGAATACGGTGTGTTGGTGAAAAATATAGACCGTGCATTACATGGGGGGTATTCTGTCTAGCTACCTTTTAATGCGTGAAGTTAATTTGGTTTGGCGAAAACTTCGGTACAGAAAGAGTGTCTTTAAAAATTTCTTCTCAGCTTACGCGCTCTCTTAGTAGAGAGTTTTAATTTCGCTCTACTTGGCGCTTAGTATGCTTCGGGAAACTACAATTTTTTCTGTGTGCTTAGGTGTTTTCTTTACATTACACTTTCAAATTCTGGTATTGCTGTGGTTCCACAATTTACATACGCACAAGAAAGTACCTGTTCCAAGAACACATTTGCAATGTCCACTTACCTTTTTTAGACGGACTGTATCCAGTTGATTTCTGGTTTTGTATTTGTATTTTCTTGCTTCTTGCCTTGTGTTGGTTAGGTGAAATTCGAGGGTGAGTTTTTGTTCTTGCCCAATCAAGGGGACCGTTACGTTGACAAGCGTTATAAAAGGGCTCCATATTCCAGTAGTGACATCGAACAAGAGCTCCACTCTGCATACTTTTTTGGTTGTCTTGCCGACCTTTTTTTCTTTTTTAAACTTTCCTATACAATGCGGTTCATACAGCGTTGCAAAAATGGGGTGCCTGAAAAAACAGAAAGACGCTTCCAAAACATGTAACCGAGAGTTACCGCATTTGGTTTCGTCGTCATAACTGCTGTTAATACCATTTCGACCACATTCTCGTAAATCCACTTCCTGGCTCAAAGTACTGCTTGGCGCTTCTTGTTATTTAGGTTTTGAATGTGCAGGAAAGTTAGTAGGCCTCCAAATAAAGCTATAATTCGGTATTCTCCGTGAAATAAAACACCAGTTGGTCAGAAGGTACGTATTTAGGGATATTTAACCCCCGGCACTACTAGACACTGATACGGGGTAACTACAGGATTGGAGCTGACACATAATGTTTTAAAAGTCGTTGAAGAAAACTTTCTGCAGTGTCCTAATTTGGTCCAGGGCCATCATGCAAAATTTCAAATTTCACAGGCATGAAAGTTTACACACCTTATCACAATTTCAGAAATCAATGATTTAGAGAGACATCACCCAGCGGCAAGGTACTGCGTACGTACCAGTGAAAGGATTAGGTCAATGATACAAAGCGCCCATCAATTTCAATGCAGAAATTTTACGAATGGATAACTGATTTTTTTTTAAGGACATAGTAAATATTTTATTCATATACTCAATTGAAAGAGGTGCCAGTGCAGGTGTCTGAAGACAGTGCTACATTTCGCGCTTAACATATTTAGGTACCGCAGTTTCCAGCTACATTTCACCGCCCGATGTCTTTTCCGCAGCTTGTTGTTGTCATGGACCTACATTTGCCGCGATAAAACCCACCGGAATCACGCATATGCTTGAAAACTTGGGTTTTCAATGATCCAGTCTATCTTATCACGTCACTGTTTCACAACTCTCAAGTGATTCACATTATCATCAGTTTCCAGCAGAGGTTATAAAAGGCGGGCCTACCAGGCTTAGGCCTGGGGAGCTTGGCTGATCTTGGAGGAAGCTCTATTCAAACTACGTTGCCGCAACGTGTAGCTGCCTTTTCAAACGTCAAGGGGCATGCTTTGTGTTCTCTACGGTGCCATACATTTCTCTTGACATGCCGCTGTAATGTTTTGTGTGCTTTGAAAAATACACTAAAGTACCCTTTTTGTGACAACCCGAAAAACGGCTCAAAATAAAACGGAGGTCCTCGGGATAGGCTCGCCTGAGTGATTATTATGGGCGCAGTTTCCATGGTTACGCGCATGGCGGGTGAAAATCGCTTGTAGTTCTCGAGGAATGATGTGTTATGAAATAAGTTGAGTTATTGTTAACCCACACGCTTTCAGTGGCGACAGGGTTAATGCGGGCGTTGATAATAGTGAAGAACAGCAAAAAATAGATAAAAAAACTGCCCAAGCGCTTTCAGTGGATAAAAGGCCACTTCTTGCATTTTTGAAATTTTGGGGCGGAAGAAGAGCTCGGGAAATGTTCCCCAAAAAAATGTCCTATGCAATTACACCAGAATATACCAAATAAGTTTGCCGAGCAAAATACATCAATGGGATGGGTCGAACGAGCTATTTTGAAAGGCTTCTTTTTTGTGTGATCTACGGAATTTTGTGCTATTACTGACGTGGGTCATAAAGTACTATCATTCTAAATGTATTTCGAGGTTCTCGCGCGGGGTGGTCGATCGACAAGTATATGCTGCCTCCCAAAGAAAACGAGTATATGCGAAGTCTCTTACTTTGAGTGGGGAGAAGGCTGACGTTTCCAGTATTCATATTGACTTGTTAGACCCCAACTAACAACGTGCACATGCGACTTTTTAATTTGTTGAATGTATTTCTCCGCTTCAAGCGTCAGGTTTACCCAGTGACAGGCACCTGTTCGAAAAGAAAAGTGGACTTTTTTTAGAACACATGTATGCAGCATTCAAAAGACATGGCTTTCTTTCGCTAATAATGCACACCCTTTAACACTTATGACTATGTTTTATTTTGAGCTGTCTCACTTCACTGCTTCCTCTGTTTCCGTGTATTTATGCTGTGGGACAGTGACAGTACCGTAGCTCCTTCATCTTCTCTAAACTTTTCCGTGAGAACATTCCTACGAAATATTACGGAAATATATTGCAGTCCCAAATGGGCACAGCCACTTGTTCGGGTACCAAAAACCTTATTTTTGGCCTCTTCATCCTAGGCCGTATATTATTATCACCGCGAAGAGACCAGGTCCTTATCCGTTCGTAACGGGTGGCTAAAAAACACAATGTAAATATTTCGAGAGCTTTTATACACAAAATATAGCAATAAGAAGCTTACTAATACGTCAAGTGCAAACTGTGGACGCATTTGGTTGCGGCGCAAGTTTCTCTCAACGCCAGCATGCACAGGTCTTGCGAACTAATCTTCAAGAGCGCAAGTGCAGGGGTGACGCATAATATTTACATATTTAAAGTTTAAAATGTCCTTGCTGAAGCCTTCTGGGGTGAGGAGATATCTTTGCTGGGTGGCGTAGAAGATAGGGTTTCTCAATATCACCTGCAGTGGAAATTGTCGTTGCGATCACATGCCGCCATGGGAATTGTGGGTACTGCGGGAATCGGATTTGCAGCAAGTGGCTAGTGCAAAGGGCTATAGATTAGGCTTCTCGGCTCCGACGTATTTGTTGGTTCTGTTTTCGGTATGCTTTTCTGTTTCCGCGGTGCCACTCCCTGGCATTGAATGGCAATCACACTACTACTATGTGTGTTTTATTGGCGCAAGGGCGTCTAAGGCCAAAGAGCGCCAAGACAATGTTTCTTCACGTTTGTTGCTAAAATACCATGGCGATGATTTTTATGTACTTGATAAAAATAGTTTATAGATCGGTGTAAAGGGCCCTTACACTAAAAAGCGAAGATGAAAAAGATGAGAGGTAACAATGATGATGTTTATGTGTGACAGTGCGGGGGGGGGGGGGGGGGGACTTATAACCATGACCCTAGCTCCAGCGATGGCAGTGACGTCCCTGGAACCTGTTATGAAAACGCTCCGAACCACCCTCACTGTCATCGGGTGGCCCTGATGTTACACATGGTATGAGATGAGTGCTCAATATTCAATGTCAGCGAGGTAGGCTAAAAGGCGTTCACTTCTGATCGGGGGTCGATCGGATAAAAACAAAGATGGCTGTAAGGGCATCGTGTAGGGGTATTGTTCGTGGAAGTGTCGTTTCCTTGCTTCATGGTATGCGAAACATTCGATCAATAAGTGCAGAACTCTAAGTCGTCATCCGCACTTCTCACAAGCAGGTGGTAATGTTCCGTTTAAAAGGTATGAGTGTGTAGCGTGTGTGTGACCTATCCGTAATCTACATATTGATATTTCTGTGAACCTGTTTCATTTGTCTGTGTTGTATTTCCCAATTTGCGGTTTTATAATGTGTAGTTTGTTTTCGATTTGTGTGTCCCACTGTAACTGCCAGCGCCTCCGAAGCCTACTGCGAACTAATGGCTTCAGGTATAGGTAGGGAACATCTGGGATATCTACAACACTGCGGAGAGCGGCAACAGCGGCATTCTGGTCAGCGATTTCATTGCTCGAAATACCGCTGTGTCCAAGTACCCACCAAGCTACTACAGTCAATTTTAGAGCGTAGGCAGACATTGTGGATTTTATAAGGCGATTTACAATGAAGTTCTTCGTTGGTTTTTCTGAAGGAAGAGTTTTTACTACACTCAGTGAGTCTGTAAAAATAATGGAACTGTGTATTCTGTTTTCTGTAATGTGTTCCAAGGTGGTTAAAATGCTGTGTGCCTCTGCTGTGAAAATACTAATACTTTTGTTCATTGTCTTTGTGATAGCAAAGTTTGGGCCATGTGCAGCGGATGAATGGGCGGACTTGGAGGCATCTGTTTAAAACGTTGCGCAGGGATATTTATGCCGTAGTAGTAGGAAATGCTTTAAAAACGTTCTCGTGGTGGAGTTCTTTTGTTAATGGCTCTAAAAGCTAGATCACAAGAAACCGGGGACATTTCCCATAGAGCGACAAGGACTGTGATCGAAGTTCTGTAAGTCTCGGTAAGATAAATCCGAAGCTCCTCAGCTTGCACGTTCACACTCAACGAGAAGGGCAGAGATAAAGAGGGCCGACGGAGAAACAAGTGCATGGCAGAGGTGTCGTTGATAATAAATGAGGAAGCATGATTTTTTGTAGATGTTGTCTTCACAGCATACAATAGGTCTTTGTATAAGCGCTGATCTTCCAGGCACCACTGATCACATTCCACGTATAGGCTTTGTGCAGGACTCGTTCGGAAGGCTCCTGGCGAAAGGCGAAGCCCCAGGTGCAGAACAGGGTCAAGGATTTTTAAAGTGGTTTTCGGAGCTAACCCGTATACGCCTCGAGCTTCGCGATCGCTGCGCCGCCTGCCGCCGCTTCTCCGCGGCGTTGACGGGATTTGCGCTGCGTGGCTGATAGGGGCTCAAACGGTGTTTCGATTCTGTTTTGCTTCTTTTCGCCTTTCCGCGCCCTAAAAAAACTTGTTGTGGTGACGTCTATAAGCAGAGAGTACGTTTAGGTCACTTAAAGGAGTACTGACACGAAATTTCAAAGCTGAGATAACTATGTAAAACGCTTCCTTTTTATCAGGAGATATCTCCCAGCAAGTTTCAACAGCAACCGTTCAGCGAAACATATTTCAAATACATTTTAATCTTCGCCTGCACGAGAAAGCCCAGAGCGAGCCGACGTGACATCATCTGCTACGTGCCCCAAACTGCCGACGTCGGGGCTCCCGTGACGAAGCTGACGCGCTGGTTGTGGTTGGCGCGCGCTGCTCGGGCGTGTGTACACGTCATGGTTTTGGGACTGACGTCATGCTGCCCGGGCCTGTGGGGACGGCGAAAACCTCGGCCGGTCTGGGCGCGCGCGTGCGCTCGCTCGCGCGCGCTTCCAGAGAGGCAGCGATACGGCAAGAATGGTGACGTCATGTTATACATGCTGTCATGGCGGCCGTTCGGCGTTTTTCAGTCGAAACCGAAACTGGCACGAATAAACGACGCCGTAAATGAATGTTTACGCTGCGCTCGACCGTCTAATCGGTCATTCTATGATTAGTGGGCTGGTAGGCACGCATAGCAGCGAAAAAAAAGGTAACATAAAATTTCGTGTCAGTACTCCTTTAAAAAGCAGCTGCGTCTTCGTAGAGCACGCGATCGCCTGCAATAGCTGCCCGGGGGCGCGGTTCTTCGCACTTCGTCGCCGCTTTTCCGGGCGTCGGCGACGGTAGCATCATATCACCACTGTCACCTCCAAATACGTCAAGCACAAATGAATTCTACTGTCGCCTCGTTTAGACCTGATACTGGCGCAGTGAGAGGTTGGCTTCATTTTGCAGCGTCGACAACGAATGCGGCTTCGTTTCAAATATATACGTGGCAGAAAAATATGTTTCGGGGATATGATTACCTAATCCCGGACAATAACTTACGCCTTTTATAAGAATATAAACCATGCGAAAATGTAGCCTATGCGTCGTTAAATATTTGCCCGCACACGTCTTATAGCAAGACCCAAGGCAAGTAATGAAACCACGGAAAAATAAATGCTATGCAAGTGCGGAAGAAACATAATAGCTCTAACGGAAATTGAAGAAAAAAAAAACAGTGCAGCTTCTGACATGCTAAAGCCGTTCGTCTAAACTTAATCAAGGTATACGGTTCACCAGACCAACTATACGCGAAATGCACTGCGATTTCGCGAAACATAGGTGGGGAGGGGGGGGGAAGGGGAGGGGGACGCTGTGTACAATTTCGGAGTTGAATCAAGCAATGAACGTCTTAGTAATCACACACACCAATCTCGCGTTCACTTTTGTTTTTTGACTTCAACGAACAGCTGATCGTACGGTGGGCGCATTTTTGGAAGTATACAGGGTAGGTAGTTCAACAAGCGATGAAAGGGGTTGTTGGAAGAGTGTGGCATGTGATAAAGCCCTCCGATTTCCGTTTCTGCTTTATTCCACAGGCTCCCTGTGCCATATCACGACATTTCCAAGAAGCATTTAGTCGCGGATGCGGATTATATTTTAAGCCAGTCTCCGCGCTGCTCACCAGATGTGGCAGATGAATGTTTGCGGGCGCTCACCTCACGACATGACGACTCTGTCGTGTGCTGATCCCCGAGTATAATCATGCATTGCCCATCGTACTTTGGTTGAATAATTCCGGGATTAACAGAGACTGGCTTGTAAATGGTGGTGATCAATATCAGAGGTATAATATTGGCAAACGTAACTGGCGTGCTGTCAGGTATGAGTGCTCCGCTGATTATGTAGGCGCACAAAACTGATTTATATCGTAGTGTATTGGCGGTGAGATGTTTGAGTGGCGCCCCCTGGCTCTGACGTCGGCTTAGGGACTCGCGCCGCTGTCGTCTGCTACACTCCGCTTGTGAGGGGCAGCAGTGTCTGTGCTAGATATCGCCCGCTTTGTTGGTGTAGTGCATTAAAAAGCGTGTTTCTAGTGATTCAGTTATTTTGCCAGCTTCTGACGCATCTGAATAATTTGAAGCTGTGTCCCCCACTAGTTTGCAACACACGACGAGATAGAGAACAACTTTCTTCAGAGCATCGGTCAGAAGATGGTGTGTAACTCGTCCTGTCTAGCTTATTCGCGCAAGGATCAGCGCTCAGAGCTCCTCGATAAGTATCCAAAATCCGTAGGCTTTCCTGCAGTATTTTTGAGATGTTCTTATGAAGACTCAACAGTCTAATGCTACGTACCAAGCAGCGAGCCCACACGCACATCGCACAGCTGTAAATAAAACGGCAGTCTTCTATTTCTTTCGTTGTTGGCTTGTATCAGATGAATGTTTCTGGCTTGTTTTTTTCTTCCCAACGAATTAATTATGCTGCATCGTCACAAACGTCTTATTAGGAGGTTTGGGGGTGTTTGGGAGTCTCACATTGTGGATATTTTGTTCAGGTTGTATGGCATACATTCCCTTCATCACAAAGTGGCTTTCATGAAAGAAGGTGCATGAAAGAAGCTGCGTGAAAGAAGGTGCATAACCGCAGCGTGCTTTGTTTATTCACATGCAAATACAATGAGAAGGTTTGTGCTACGCCACCGCGATCGCGCCCCGAACAACGTTGTCCACAGTACTCGAAGGAGGCTTTTGTGCTCCGAATTTCTATCGTAACCATCGTTGTCATAACGAACTGACTATCAACCCGAACAATGATGACATGATTACGGTGTTGAAGGCCTGAAATACTCGCTAACTAACGCAAAAAATAGATTACCTGCATATATTACAAGAATCTAAACCGATGAATATTTCCAAGCAGGTCTTCATTGCTTTCCAACCCTTTCAGGCGCAAAGAACAAATCCTATTCCACTTAGGATGACGTTCTATCAATTGAAGAAGATTACTTTTACTCTCTTGTCTTAGTCTGAGGACCCGGCCCACTAACCAGCTCGATTTCATTGTTAAATAAAGTTTTCTACTCCTCGCGCTCCTCCTCCTCCTCTTGAGTACAGTTTTCCTATAACGCATATCCGAATATGGTGAAGATATATGGCTTTGGAAACTGTACCGAAATATCCCTTCAGGTCTGAACAAACAGTGTTATTGTATCTTTACGTAGACGTGACTCGTTTCGCTCAGTAAACCTGCTACTGGTTAGGAGCCTGGTATAAAACTAGAATGCGCCTATGTACACAGTGGGTTATTTGGAACTCAATAACCTACAGTTTTTGCAGCCCATAGTGAATGTCGGCATACTTTCATGCCATGAAAACGTAAAGCGATGCGATAGAATACTTTGGAGCATTCGGCAAGGTTTCGAAAACAGTTTTACCTAACATATGATTACCGGGAATCGTAATGCTTTCTGCCAAAGCCAACAGCTCTAAAGGCCTAGATTTCGTTTTGGTCTTTCATTTTTGCTCTTGTCGGTCATGAGCAGCTGACTGTTCCCTTTGTTCGAAAGATTGCTTAATACAGAAGCTTACGCCTAGCTCCGACTCTTCACGCTTCGCACTGGACAGGCTTCGCAAGGAAGGGGACGATGCCGGCAATGTTTCTTCCGTAGCGGTATCTAAAACTAAACTTTACCTCACACCATGAGCTGGTGTATGCGATTGTAAGCCTATTAATATGATAAAATTTACCCACATGCCAATTGTGGTGCGGACGAGCATCAGACGTTGACTGAGCGCAAAGAAACAGCAGGGAGAGCGAGCCTTATTGAAGCAGACGACAAATGCGAGAATCCCTAAGCTTACGTCACGGAGGCGCGCGTCGCAATGCCGCCCGTGTTCGCGCTCACCGCCAATAGCCGTAGCATGAAAATCTGAGGAACCGGTGGTTACGGAAACACTGCTAGTAAATTCAGGGCCGTGTAACTACAATCGGCTCCATCATACGCCCGTTGCGCGACGCTGGCCTGTGACACACACCTGGCGCTTATACAGACCGAATATACAACGCTAAGATCGCGTCAGAAACATTTACTCTCTCGTAAACACATCCCATTTGCGAACAGAGTGACTGCTCCACATAAATATGGATTTTGAACTCCCGCAAACGGTAAATCTCGGTCGTGAATGTGCCGTAAAAGCAGCGGCGAAGGTGGGGAGAGGGACACGGACTCCCGCGGCTGCTTTCGAAATGGGCCGCTAGGGGGATTTCAGTGGCGCCCCTACAGGCCGCGCTCGAGGCGTATACTGCGCTCCCATAGTCCAACCGGACTTCACTGAACTGTTGTAAAGACGTAATAGGCACATCTTATCTCCGCCGTAGGAGTGATGGGATAGGACGTTTACGATCTTCATTGCCTCTATATATTTTATTCTGACTAGGTTTTTAGGCCGCATGCCTAAAAACTTGTGCTCCTTTTTCACAAGCTACTCCATTGAGCGGGACGGTAGGCTGAGGGTGAATACCACTCCTCCTGGAAAACAAGATGCATATGTTCTTTTGAGGTTTTAGCTTAAAGCCATTTTATTCTGTCCATTTTACAAGCCTGTTTGAGGCAACTTGTACCTGCCGCTCACAAATAGATAGATTACAGGACCGGAAACTGAAGTGAACATCATCCACATAAATGGAGTAAGAAATTGTGCGGGGCAGAGCTTTTCCAACGGTGTTCATCTTAGCTATGAAAAGTGTGCAACTAAGTACTCCGTCCTGAGGAACGCCATTTTCTTGCATATACAGCGCACATACTGCAGCCCCGACCCTCACTCTGAATGTTCGTTCAGACAAATAGCTTTCAAGGGCATTAAGAATATTTCCACAAATACCAAAAGATTTTAGGTCCCGCAGGATGCCGTAGCGCCAAGCAGTGTCATATGCTTTTTCTATTTTTCTAGATCAAAAATATAGACATACAATACTCTTTGTTAACAAAGGCATTTTTCACATAGGATTCAAAAGCGACAAGTTGGTCCGTTGTTGACATGCCCAACCGAAAGCCTGCCTGGCTGCGGTCGAGAATACCATTGTATTCCAGGATGTATAGTAACCTTATGTTGATCATTTTTTTGAACAGCTTACACAAGCAGCTGGTCAAGGCAATTTGACGATCACTTGAAACGCAGGAGGGATCGTTTACCTGTTTAAGCAATGACACAATCACAGCCTGTTTCCATGACTTAGGAAAGTGCCCGGCACGCCATATCTTGTTAAACAAAAAGAGGAGAGTGTGGATTGTGTCTTTATTACGGTGTTTGATCCTGGCGTACGTAATGTTATCTGCCCCTGGCGCCGAAGGCTTGCAACCGGCCAACGCAGTCAAGAGCTCGTGAAGAGAGAACGGACGGGTATAGGAGTCATTCGATTGTTTGTGGTCACGTATGGACTACTGCTCAGCCCACTTTTTGTAGTTAAATGTGCTTGTGTAGTGTGAGCAGCTTGAGATGTGTTCAAACCAGTGTTGTACACGTTCCTCTAAAATAGTAACGAAAGCTCGTTCCTCGTTACTTCCTAATTTTGAAACGAGTTCCCGTAACAAGTTCCTTTATAGCGAAAGGAACGCGTTCCAGTTCCACTTCGAAAATTGGAACGTGTCGTTACATTAACGTTACAATTAGGTTTTTAAATTAAAATATAGTGTCGGATAATCCTGAGGCGAAATTAATTGAGAAATTTAAAACTCACATCGAACTACGTATATTATACGAATATTAACACCGCCGGCAGCAGATTATCTGGTGATAAAAATAATCAAAAGAAAATCTCCTAGGCGAATTTTTTCAGGGAGCAAAGGACAAACTCCAGGCGGCTCTGGGACATTTCGATGCAGGACGTTTCGGTGTGGAAATTTCGGTGTACGGACATTTCGGTGTACGGGCGTTTCGGTGCGCAAACTTTTCAGCGACCAAATTATCCGGTGCTTGCCTGTTTGCGACAGCCGTTATATTTTTATTTCCGCTTAAACGTGGGTTATAGGCAACAATCTGGGGCAGTGAATTTATTTTTTTATTTTTTTAGAAATTCTACATTTATATATTTTTGTTTAATACCTATTCCTGGGGACACCTGTTTTGCAGCCCACTGAATTCTTTAGCACACGTTTTTTTATTTACGACAGGTTGTTAATTTATATTCCCTCTTTTTAGCTAAGACAATTAACCGGTATTTACGATGGTCCGACGCCTTTTTTGTATTTTTTTTAATTACACAACCTCAAATTACATAAATTACATGCACACACTCAATATCCAAAACGTAAAAAAAACATTAGCTAGCCCCCCAGAATGCACAAAACCTTATGAAGGGTATTGCGTCGGCTGGGCTGCCTTGCTGAAATGAATTTGCGAACACTGGTCTAGGATATTGTCGTGGAGGAAGAACGGGCCTTTTGGAAAACAGCCGCAGCTTCTAATGTCCTAAATGTTGATTAAGCGCGTACGGGTTGTGCATACAAATTGCACCCATCCTGTTCGGGAAAACCAACCTTCGTTTTATGTTTACATGCCTACATTCACCACGTTTTAATTCTTTGTCCTAGCCCCCCCCCCCCCACCTCCCCCCTCCGCGCTTGAATCTCGACCAGATTTCTTTCTGAGTCATATTACTTTCGGTTTCCCCTGAAAATCCTACAGGCGTGGCGGAGTTCACGGTCTCCGAAGCATCACCACAGTGATACAGGAACAAGCTTTACATTCACAAGGAGCTCACGAAACCTCTATAATGTGACACAAAAAGCCACCCAAAAAGCCGCTGAGAACACAGTGGCCACTATCGTTGGCTGGCTACGCCCTTCCGCGCGTCCCGGTCATACCGATGGCGCCCCCACTCCAGGAATCGCTCTTTCTTCGCCTTCAGTCTCCCCATTGGGAATAAATTCTTCAAGCCGCGCATATCATGGACACCCCAGGCATACATTGCTTTCTCCCATTATAAGGAGCAAAAAAATTGAATAGGCTAGTGTGACGAGAGCGGCAACAGTCGTCTTCAAGTTTTCGAAGTCCAGTTGACGCAATGGTGAACCACAAGTGACACCCCTATCTCTCTACCAAGGGGGCTGGTAGCCGGCGGGGCTCAGCCTTCCCCTCCCCTAAGTAACGCCACCGTAAGTGCGATCGTTGGTTGGTTAGTTTTAAGTAGAACCGACACCGAATGCAACGAATACGAGATTGATTGAGAGGAGGAGGAGGAGGAATAAACTTTATTTACGCGAGCCTTAGGTGCTGCTGTCTGGGCACCCCCCTGGTGGGGGGTTTCCTCTAGTCCGGGATACCCTGGCCGGCACTGGCCACCCGGGCCCTCTCTACCAGGCTACGCTGGGAGGAGAGGTCGGAGCTGGTCAGTTGTGCCATCCACTGCTCGTAAGTAGGTTCGGGATTGGGAGTAAGGGACGGGGTTTGTTGACACCCCCATACCAGATGGTATAGGGTGCCAGGATGGGGGCAGTATTTAAATATTTAAAACGGAATGCACACGCGCTTAATCTACCTCGTTTTTCTGTTTTTTTTTTTTCGCGGATGTTTTGCTGTGGGGGGGGGGGGGGGCGACAGGATGGACTAAAAGAAGCAGCGTGTTGCAACGTTGGCAGAAGTGAAAGCAAAGCGCTTTGGTAACACTTAAAGTAGTAGGGTTGTTCACATGAATGTTAAAATAAAAAAAGAAGAAGGTTGAACGGATGCAAATTAACAACGTTAATTTTTAGCATCTACTACAGAAATTGGGTTTTACGTGGCAATGCTACGCCAGTGTTTAGCGTTCGTTTCCGCACACGGTGGCGGAAGCACAAGTCTCGAATGTAGAATCATATCAAGTCACGAAATTACAATATTAAATCTGAAATGTTCAAAGAATTCCTGGGACATCCCGTGACTCAAAATGTCTGGACCAAGACGTCATGCACAAAAATGTCCGTGCACAGAAATGTCCGCACCGAAACGTCCTGCGCGTAAATGTCCGACACCAAAATCTCCGTATCCTGTATTAGACAATCTTTCCCTGCCAGGGATCAATTCTATCGGCCAGACGCGCGTCCTGGCCTCCCCAGGCAAACAATGAAAGATGAAAAGCATTCTCGCGGCTACGCTATTCACCCGTTTAACGCCGCGTAAGTTCAATCAGCATGAAAGCAAGCACAAGGTGCGGCCTGCTGCGTGGTTATTCTTCTGCCTTTGACCTTCGAGGAAGCACTTACGGCTGAAGAGCGGGAAGAGAAACGCAGTAGCGACTTGTGGATTTTTGTACTCAAGCCTCGGCACCAAAAACAGCCAAATCCTAGCGATGTAACAGCAGGAACGCCGTTCCTGCCGTTCCTTCAAAAACGTAACGAGTTACCGTTACAGTTCCACCGACCCTTAATGGAACGGTGGCGTTCCTCCGTTCCTCCAAAAAGGAACTAGTTCCAGGAAAGTCGTTCTTTGTAACGCCGTTCCGTACAAGACTGGTTCAAAGTGTTGCGCCAGCGCAATTGTCTGGTCCTCTAAGGTGTCACCGACTGGCTATCACAAATATGTCCAAATAACACCGTGATTAGCACTTGAAGGTTCACCGAAGTGAAATTGTCAAGCTCCAGTTCTTGCTTGCACTGCGTATACTGGCTCAAATTAACACACTTTTCATCGTTTATCCGGTTGACAAGTCTGTGAATATTTTATAAAGCTCGAACGAAGAAAAACTACCATGCGCGGGATGCGGCCGCCGCACCAACTAAACGCTGTGACGACGGGGGGAGGTGCACCGTGATGGCACGATGCCCACGATTAGCATTCAAAGACGTTTCGGTTTCCGTTCTTCAAAACAACATGCTTGACATCGGACATTATCCGATGGGCATTCTCCATATCTCAGTAATTGTCATACCGCGCTTCTGCATTTTTGTCGGCTTTAAAATGCCTAAGATTAGCCTCCCAGGACGGCTTGGAATCGTAGCAATGACTAGCCGCGGCGTACGCAGTGGATAAATGCTCTCCGCGTCACCGAAGACGCTCAAATGCCATGCGCTTAGCTTATCCCTAAGTTTGGAGCTTGCCTCACTTATGCCTGTAGCGTAAAAAGCGTGTTTGCACCAGGCAAAGGGTCGGCTAATTGTGGCCTGTGCCCATTGCCCTCAAGCAGTCGGTGCTTATGGCAACGACATGCCAACGAGAACTCGCTAGCGCGTCAGTTGCAGTCTGCGCGCGTTCTGCGAACTCGCTCGTGGAGCAGTGAACATTACGGCCCAAAAATACTGAGCTCAGTATAGAAAACATCGCCCCAAGACGAAAACATCAACTTACCACAAAAAAGTATCCTCAGAGATTCTAACTTGCAACTGGCAAAATAACCTACCTAGTGCTCTAGACCACTCGGCCACGGGCCAGCGCTGCCGGCGTTGGATATATGAGGTATATAATGTGTAACCAGCTCGAAGGTTTATTTAGTTTTGGCATTTAAAGCAGCTTAGGTGACCGTTTGTTGTATAGCGCTCGTGCAGTAAGCGTCCCCAAAATTTACACAACGTCTAACGTCTAGCAATTGCATTTCTAAGACGGAAACGCGTTCGCAGATGTGTAGGCGTTCGGCTGACCGCTGTGCGTCTTCATATACCCCAAAAAATTGCTTTCTGCTCCCTAGATTTACGCTGTACGGTAAAATACTCAGTTGATTTTATTTCCTTAGTACCTATACTCCGTTTCACACATCAAGTGCAACGCTGTCAAAGCTAGCGCTCTTGTTTGCGCTGTGTGCTTCCGCGACCAAAAGTAGTGGGTTGCTTGCGGTGAGCCAGAAACCGTAAATGCTTCGCCGGCAACATTAAAGCATAAATATTTTTCATCAGCTTGACAAAAAACGCCCGTGTTGCCGTACAAAACGATCGAAATATGCGAGTTTGTATTTTATGTTTGTCGCTTTCGTATCAGGTTTTCGCTCTCCGCGCAACCTTGAACGCCGTTTTTTAAGTGCGAATGTACTTTATAAGCGACCCCAAACCATCCACCGCCGGTGGCGGCGGCGGCGGCATCCGCAGTGCTCCTCTATATTTAAAAAAGAAACAGCATCCGGCGCCAGGTTTCGATCCGAGGACTTTGCGGCCGCAGCGCGACGCTCTACCGACCAAGCCACGGACGCGACGCTGATATCAGTGTTAGTGACGCGCCTTATATCTTTAACGCATTCAAACTACGTCGTCAGCGGCGTGCGTTGGCGACTCAGCGGCGTTATAGCGGCTTGATAACTGCGTGGTGTACACGTGATACTACAAACCCGATGGAAGAGATGGAAGAGAAGGCGGCGAGGCGGTGGGCTGCGGGGGCCGAGCGCAAGCGCCGCAAGCGGGCCGACAACCGTGCATTCGCACTTTCACATTCTCCCCCTCGGGGAAATGCGGGGGAATTTTTTTGTTTACTCTTCGAGGCAGCGTTGAAAAAATGCGTCTAGCTCTCGGGCTTGGACCACGCCTCCTGTACGCATTTTTTTCCAGGGTTTGCACATCAAAGTTGTAAAACAAAGCCAAGCAAGTAATTGCAAATGTGTACGCCCGTACCAGGATGCGTTTCCCGGCGAAATGTGTGCAGGAAGTACTGAGTGTTGTGAGCGAGGACACCGGAGTATCTCCCCGTACCATGGCGAAATTGAAGGCGGAGTGACTGCGTGGGAATTTGGTGTCTTCAAAGAGAAGACCTCGCGACGTGACGATATCAAGCACGCGAACCGTCAAGCATGACAGCTTCACAGTCCATGCCATCCGTCTGAAAGTGCAGAGCATGTACGCCAAGAGGGAGATCCCGACACTGGACAGTGTGTGAAAGGCTGTCAACGAAGACGACGACTTGCCGAACTTCACGAATACCACCTTGTGGAGGTCAATGAAGGACATGGGCTTCACGTATGATAAGACAATACGGAATATTGGCATCATTGTCTGGCGCCGCGGGTACCTGCGGGCGATCACGGATTCCGAAGACAGGGCAGGGGGGAATCGTTGATGAACTTCCCAGGAATGTGTGACCAGTCAGTGGCGGATTTTTTCACGAGGGTCAACTGGCAGAGCTGGAGCGTGGACACCTTTCTATCATGCCTGCTCGCGCTGCTTCATGCTGAGCGGATTCCCGGAAAAGGCTTTGTTACCGCGACAAAGCAAACTGTGTTTCCTCGTCGTGTGGTTTTGTATATGGGGTTTAACGTCACCAAGTGATCCGTGCTATGAAATACACTGAATTGTAGTGCTGTCCTGTTCGGTCGTGAAGTGTATACAGCCGGAACAGTCAAGTAACTTCTGCAAAAACTTGGCTGAAGAAAGGAACTAAAGGAAGAAGTCGGAACCTACCAGGAAATCGACGTAGAAGTGCTCTCATATAAATAAAGTTTGTTTTTTAAACCGCGAAAGTTAGCCTCCTGTTGCAATATTTGTGTATCACACACAATCCGTATTGCCCCTGTATATATTTATGTATGGCAACAAATCTCCAACTCATCAGCTAGTACGGTTTTTTGTCGCAGCATTAACCTATACCATAGAGATTTCTTTAACGCAGAAAAACAGGCCTTACAAGGTTCCGTTTGTAAGAACAAGTGACTTATCCACGATTCTCTTGCGAATAAGAGCCTAGCTTAAAGAGCTCTCTTTTCAATCACAAAAGAAAATAGAACTTTTGTTTCCGGGGTGAAACATTGTAGTGAAGAAATAAATAAATCACGCCCAAGAACTCACAAAAATGTTGCATATATTCGGGCTGGAAAGGGACGAATAACAAATTTAAAATATGTATTAGGCGTTTCTGTGCCAGAAATCAGTATTCTAAGGTACAAAAATCTGCTTTCTGGCCTTTACCATGAATACCAAATGATACGTTATTCGCAACAAGTGCTTCGGGGTACTCCACAGTGCAGTGGCAAAGTCGGTTCCAAACTGTTTCGGTAAAAACTGAACCCGTTGCTCTGCTGGCGGCCCGGTATAATCAATAACATGCTGAGTTTAAGAGAGGCCCAGAAGAAAGTGGATCATCAGGACAACGGCGAAAACGAAAGTTGAAAGTGAGCACCTGTTGGTACTTCACCCTGTTAGTTGGAGCAGCTGTGCTAACTAATCAATGAATTAACGGGTTTTTCTTACACAAAGTTCTCGCTAGAATCAACGAGGTAAACTGACAATGCTGCAGAATCGCGACAAAAATCGCCATTGCTGGTCAAACATCGGTGCGAGCTTGTTTCGGCCCGCACAAATTAGCACGGTATGCATCCAAGGAGCCCATACGTGCAGTTCATTTCCGTTTAAGTTACTGAGAACGAAATAAGATTTAGAATTGAACTCGCAGAAGTTGTGATAAAAAATAAAAAGAAACGTCGGAACACGGTTTCGAACAATGAACATCAAACTTCAACGTCTTTTCCCCAGAGCGACGCGTTAGACCACACGGCTACAAAAACCGCGCGGAGCGATACAGCTGCTTTTTTTGCGGACTACTTGCGTAGCCTTCACAGCGTTGCACTTGATGTATGAAACGGAGTATATATTGGCTTCGCTCACTTCTCCCGCCTTCAAGTGGCCTTAGGTTTTCCTGCTGGCGTAGCAATCAGCGAAGCGTCGCATTGTCGCTTGTTGCAGCGCTTGTGTGGAGCGACCTGGACTTGGAGCTTGATAGAGCGTACAAACTAAGAAACTAAAGAAACGCACATTCTTTCATTCACAGACGTGTCGTGGTTTAGTTTAAACTGAGCGAACGAATTGTGACGACCCGTCGGCGGCGGGCGGACTAAACGCTGTACCATAAACACTGGGCCGACTGACTGTGTCGGAAGGTCGGCGAGCCACGCACTAGCGCAGTCAAGTTGGTCAAGCTGTGAACTCACAGCTTGAGCTTACCTCCTGATGTCAAACGAAAACGCCACAGAAAATGAGCGAGGATGCTGAGAAGAACTACCGCATTTCTTAATTGATTTTTCCACTAATTGAGTTCGTGTAAACGCACTCAGAGTCGTAGAAACATAGCCTGTGGACTCCGGACTACAATTTGCGCTAGTAATCCCGCATCACTTCAGTGCCGCTCTACACTATGTGCTCGCGTTAGCCGGTCGTTTCGTAAAATGAAGGGGTGACCACATGCCGCAACTGCGACAAGCGACGCGGAAACCGTAAAACAACAGGTACAACAACAGAATGTTCTTTGCGACAGCTACGAGCAAAAAAAATTATTACACTGCCGCCAATTTCCTCTGTCATCGTGGCTACATTTGACTGTATCGTCGTTACTGCTCGCTTGTGGGATGCTTCTGGTCGGCAAAAGGCGAGTGAGGGTCCCACCGGCTTGTTATACCACTTGCCGCAGTCGCTCACACTACATGTCCACTAAATATACTATACGCTAGCCCACACTGTCCGTTTTCTGTACCCATCCAATTAGGATTTTTGCGTCGCTGATCGCCGTCGCTGCGTGTACTTACCCTTGAATCATGAACTGCCTTGACAGGCGGAATGAGGCAACATATATACATAGAGACTCGACAAGCCAGGATTTATTTACAATTTCAATCATTCATGCTATTTCATAATGTTTTGCGCGCATGCTTGAAGACTGACTTGCAGTAATAGGCATCGCTTCTAGGTTTGTTTATCTCTACTTGGACAAAACAAGTAAATACGACGCGATTACATCATTCCTGCATCTGTATATTTCATCTGCTTCGCCTGCCAAAGCGCGTAGCATACAATAATAATACGATATTGAGAGAAAGCAAGAACACAGTTTAAAACAATATATTTTTTTTCAGCTAAATATAAAAATATCACAAAAAATAAAAAAACCGTACCCACTTTGGAGTATGTAATAATTTAAAAATACATCAGGGACGTATCTGGTGGCGTGAGCCGAAGGCAGGATTTCTGTTTTTCTTTGTAGCCGTTATATTTGTTTTGAAACATAAGCGCTCTAACACAGTGTCTTATACAAAATAAAATTTGTTTACAACGGCACATTTGGTAGCAATTTTTTAAACAAAAACACAATTTACATAGCCAGAAAGTCGTTGGTGGCCATGCCGCGCCCAACGTTTGGCCAAACTTCACGGTATGGCGGCACCCGTGGAGGCGTAAAGCGCTTTCGCCGAATCACGTTGACGCTAGCGCCAGATTCCACTCTGGGTAAGACAGTGAGAAAGTTTATAGCGTAGACGGCTCCATTTTGGTCTGTGGTCCTCTCCGTATCTGCGTCTGCCACTAGATTTATAGTTCGGCCTCCCGGCCAGCGCGTGACTCGTGCATAGCGTCAATTCCTGGTGCACGCACAACGTTTCATCTTACAAATTCTTAGCACGAAATTGTTTTATGCCCAGGTACACCAAGGTATGTACCAGAATGCCCAGATTTCACTCATGTCACACCCGTCATGGAAATGACGTCGCCAGATAAAGTGCCATTGACACTGAGGCGCCGGGATTCTAGCCCATCTCTTCTCGCTTCAACGGGAGGTACGTGGCACTCTACCGACTCGCTATGAGCAGCGACGTGAGCAGCGCTACAAACCTGCCTTACGTCCTTCCCCATGACAAATTCACATAGTGCTGCGGTCAAGGAGTTGGCGAAGCGAAGTAGCGCATCATGACGATAATGAGCGCCGACAGTTGGTCTATCGAAGCCGGCGCCTCCGTGTGCGTGAGACCCACGTGAATTGAGGGAAGGCTTTGCTGTGACGTTGTTCCCATGACCGCTGTGTTTCAAGCTGCTGTTTCTGTGCATGTCATTTCTGTTTTTTTTGTCCCTGAATAAAGCGGGTATTTTTTTGTTTCTAGCGTGGCGTCGTCACTTCGTCTGGCAGGGTCAGGCTCGAAAATCCTTCGCGCATGAAGGAGGTTCCCTTAACACTCAACTGATCTTGTGAAGGCGGCTTTCACTTTCGTGTTTTACCGATTCCAATAGAAGGGGAACCAAGCACAATTATTTTCTCCTTCCTTCGAACATCATAACTCCGCTCTACTTTATTGCATATATTCAACATAGAACACGCCATTCCCTTTTGGTGAGCGGAGGACACCCCTATGGTATAGTGTAAACGTGATTTTTATATTTTAGGTTGTCTTAATATTCCGAAACAAACCTAACTACGCTCTCTCATGCTGCCGTTAAAAGATAATTGCAGTGTTTTAGCGAAGATGCAGTTATTAAGGGACCACCTATATTCAGAAAAGAGATACATATATACTTGTTTCCAAATTTGTCTTTAACAACTTTAATTTTAGCACATAGGATCCGCACTTAAACTCTAGGCCAAAACATTTACGCGAAACGCTAAAATGCCATGACGTCAATGAGAATTTTGAAAAAAGAAATGCCGATAGGGTTCCTGTTACATTAG